>NC_079151.1:101736423-102051795 GCF_947563725.1 Argiope bruennichi | reverse complement strand
GATCGAAATTCCCTGTTTGAGGAGTTCTGCTTTAACTGCCGGGGCACTCAATTTTGGATTTTTCTTAATCAATCTTACGAGTAAACGCCTGTACTTACTGCTGTGTATTTTTGGGCGTCCACTTCGTGGAATATTTTCAACAATATTGCGTTCGCAATGTCGATCTATAACACTCTGCACTGTAGATCGTGGTCTTCAAATAGCAAGTGATATCTTTCTTAAAGAGTTACAGTTATTATGTAGTTTCATTATCAGTTTTCTTTCAGCAAGAGAAGTTTCTTTTTCCTTTCGGGCCATCTCAACTTAAACCTGTATGATTAACAACAAAAAATGCGAGTTTTGAAGCTAGTAAACATAAGAATGAAACAGATAACGCGGTAAAAGTAAGAATAACATAACAACTCGCCAAATATATTCCCACAAACGATATTTGGTGCACAAATTGTCTTAATTTTATTATTTTACAACTTGAAATGTGGATGTACGAATACTTTTAAAGCAAGAGGTTTAGTGGTGAGATTCAAATTCTCACTCTATCGAGAAGCTCTTTATGATCAAATTTAAAAATTCAAATTATTCATGCAACAACTTGAAAGACATTAAGATTTTTTGAAAATTTCTATTAATTTTTGCGCAATTTCAATTTTTATTCACTTTTGAAGTTAGTAATTTAAGTGTACGAATACTTTTGACTGCCACTGTATGAATGTATGTGTATCATGAGTTTCTTCATCAAAAAATAATAAAGTTTTGTTTTTCTTGTACTTACGAATCTTTATTTTTCCTTACAGTTTTCTTGAAATGGCAAACATTTTAATAATTTTTAAATAGAAGAAAAATAAATGCCTTGAAAGTTCGATATTTATAATTTCTTATAAATCTATATCTCTCTACTGCATTGGTATAACTGAGCCGTTTATTTTTAAAATGGGGCAAGTCCATTATTTGTTATTGCGAGATATTTAAAGGTTTGCATTTCAATAAATTTAAAAATATTGGTAAGTATTAATAGATCTATTTTTTTTTTTTTTTTTTTTTTTTTTTGTATTTTGTGGTACAAGGTAATGTAAGTTTATAATACAATAGTGTTTACAGTGCTGACTAACAAAATAAGAGTTTTATTATAATTAAATGGACTTGCCTCACTTTCAAAATTAATGAAATACTGTAAACGTTCATTTAATTGGGAAATATTTCAGTTACATCAGTCTTTTTTTAATAATAAAAACAAAATACTATTCAAAAATTTATAATTATTTATTCATTTGATAAAAAGTGAAAAAACAAAGATTATTCTTGTAGAAATATAATATAACAAAAAAACAATTCCGTTTTATTAAGAATTTCAATGAAATTATACATTTTCAATTTATACGTAGGTATAATTAAATTAAATTTTATTCAGGATTCAAAATTTTAAAATGTTCATGATGAACAAGAGTTATATAGTATATCGTAATAAATCCATCATATCCTTGCTTTTTTCAGATGTAATAGATCTTTTTTTCATGCATAAAAGATAATTTTTGGTCTTCCTCGTTGTGATGGCAAATCGATAATTTTAATTTCAGCATCTCGTCCTATAGAAGTTTTGCAGAACATTTTATATGGTGCATCCGTTGTAAATCTGATCCAGCATATAATTAAACAATCCACGGTTTCTCTATCGGTAGTTTTATTTCTTTTTAAAACCGCTTTCTCTAGAGGATGAATTGAAAATAAATATCCGCGTTTATTTTCATATATTAAACATTTATTATATTTTCGACAATTTCGTATTACTTTATAGTAATCCTGTGGAATATACACGGAACTTCTTTTCCGGATTACCAGTTCTACCACTCCAAAATCACGATCCTTCCATATAATTGAATGTCCTGACAACAAAAATTTCTAATCAATTACATTTATTTCATTGTCATTGGACTGAACAATCGGTGTTGTAAGTAAACACATTATTATCTAAACACAACCACCGATTTTCATTATCAAAGAGAGATAGATAGAAAAACCCTAGATTTCAGATATGATATCAAACGGCCACATTTGCTTCACCATACAGCAACCGGAGCAAAATTTTGCCGTAATATGTCCGATCAAAAATAATTTCAATCTAAGATGAACTTGCACCACTTTCAAAATAAACAGATTTTCAATACTGTTAAGAGCTAAAACTTAGATCTCCAAAATACTAGATGAGGATCTAATTAGATGCAGATTTGAATATATCTAGTCACATACAGGTCTAAATGGATGCAGATTAAATAGGTGCAGTTCTAATGCGGGCCAAATAAGATGCAGACATAATAAGATGCAGATCTATTTATATTCGGCCCTAATTAGAGGCAGATCTGATGCCCGCTTAATTAGATGCATGTCTGATGCTGGCCTAATTAGATGGAGACTGGTTCAATCTAATTAAATGCAGACATGATGCAGATTTAGATATGGATCTAATTAGATGTGGATCTGATGGTGGTCTAATTTGATAAAGACTAGATGCAGGCCCAATTAGATGCAATTCTATTTAGATGCGGATCTAACTAGATGCAGATCTTATGCGGGACTAAAAAGATGCAGATCTAATTAGATCAAGTTACATGCAGTTCTAATTAGATGCATATCTAATAAGATGCAGGTCTGATTCGGGTCTAGTCAGATGCAGACCTGATTCAGATCTAATCAGATGCAGTATTATTCAGATGCGGATCTAATCAGATGCAGATCTGATTAGGTTCGGGCCTAATTAGATACAGTGCTATTCAGATGCGGGTCTAATTAAATGATATCTGATGCGGGTCTTACTAGATGCAGATTTGAATATATCTAGTTACTTTCAGTTCCAAATAGACTCAGAATAATTAGATGCAGTTCTAATGCGGGCCTAATTAGATGCAGTTCTATTTAGATGCAGACATGATGCGCGCTTAATTAGATGCAGGTCTGATGCTGGCCTAATCAGATGTCGACCTGATGTAGATTTCGATATGAATCTAATTAGATATAGAACTAATGGCAGCCTAATTAGATGCGGTTCTACTTAGATTCAGATCTGATGCGGGCCTAATTAGATGCTGATCTAATTCGATCTAGTTACAGGCAGTTCTAATTAAATGCAGGTCTGATTCGGGCCTAATCAGATGTTGACCTGATTCAGATCTAATTAGATGCTGTTCTATTTATATGAGGATCAAATTAAATGCAAACCTGATTTAGATCTGATTAGATACATGCCTAATCAGATGCAGTTTTATTTAGATGCAGGCCTGATGCGGGCCCAATAAGATGCAGACCTGATTCAGTTCTAATTAGATGCAGATCTATTTAGAGGCGGGCGTTATTAGATGCATATCGATTGCCGGCCTAATTAGATGCAGGTCTCAAGAGTATCTAATTAGATGCACATCTGATGCAGATTTATTTCGATATGGATATTATTAGAGGCAGACCTCATACATGCCTAATAAGATGCAGACCTGCTACAGGCCTAATTAGATGCAGATCCGATGCGAAGCAAATTAGATGCGGATCCGTAGCGGAGCAAAATAGATGCAGATCTAATTAGATGGTTACATGCAGCTCAAATTAGATCAGATCTAATTAGATGCATGCCTGATGCCGACCTAAGTAGATGTAGATCTAAATGCATCTAGTTACATGCGAATCTAATTTGATGCAGACCTGATGCAGATCTATTTAGATATGGATCTAATTAGATGCAGACCTTTTTGAATATCTATTTAGATTTAGATCTAATTAAATGCTGATTTGATGCAGCTCTATTTTGATGCAGACTTAATGCCGGCCTAATTAAATACAGAATTGAGGCAGGTCTATTTAGATGAAAACTTCATGCAGGCCTAATTATATTCAGTTCTAATTAGATGCGGATCTAATTAATGCAAATATGATGTGATCCTAATTAGATAAAAATTAAATGTGATATATTTACGTGCATTTCAGATGCAGCCCTAATGAGATATAGACCTGATTCAGATCTAATTAGATGTGGTCCTAATTAGATGCACACCTGATACAGATCTTTTTAGATATGGATCTAATCAAATGCAGAACTGAAGAAGGCCTCATTAGATGCAGTTCTATTTTGAAGCGGATTTAATTTGATGCAGATCTGTTGCAGTTGCAGATTTCAACTTGCAGGTCTAAATAGATGCAGTTCTATGCGGGACAATTAAAATGCGGACCTGATTCTGATATAATTAGATGCAGATCTTTTGGATGCGGGCTTAATTAGATGCAGTTCTATTTAGATGCGGATCTAATAAGATGCAGATCTGATTAGGTTCGGGCCTAATTAGACTCAGTGCTATTCAGATGCGGATCTAATTAGATGAGATCTGATGCGGGCCTTATTAGGTGCAAATTTGAATATATCTAGTTACTTGCAATTCTAAATAGACTCAGATTAATTAGATGCAGTTCTAATGCCGGCCTAATAAGATACAGGTCTGATTCAGATCTAATTAGATACAGTTCTATTTAGATGCAAGTCTGATGAGAGCTTGATTTGATGTAGACCTGATTCAGATCTAATTAGATGCAGATCTATTTAGAGGCGGCGTCATTGGTTATGATGATGGACGGCTACAGGCCTAATAAGATGCAGATCTATTTAGATGAGGATCTAATTAAATGCAGATCCGATGCGGAGCTAGTTAGATGCAGATCTAATTAGATGTAATTACATGCAGTTCTAATCAGATACAGGTTTGATGCGAGCCTAATTAGATATAGGCCTGATTCAGATCAAATTATATGCGGTCGTAATTTGATGCAATTCGTATTAGATGCACACCTGATACAGATCAATTTAGATTTGTATCTAATCAAATGTAGATCTGAAGCAGGCCTAATTAGATGCAGTTCTATTTAGAAACGGATCTAATTAGATCTGCATCCTTTTAGGCCACATAAAATATGCATCTAATTAGATCCGCGTCTAAATAGAACTGCATCTAATTACGCCTGCATCTAATTACGCCTGCATCTAATTAGATCCAGTTATCAGGTCCACATCTAATTAGATTCAGTTTTAATGCGTCTAATACCTGCAGATGCAGACCTGATTCAGATTTAATTAGATGCAGATCTATTTAGATGCTTGCCTAATTAGATGAAGTTCTATTTAGATGCAGACCTGATATTCGCTTAATTAGATGCAGGTCTGATTCTGGTCTAATCAGATGCAGACCTGATGCAGATTTCCATATTGATCTAATTAGATGTAGATCTGATGTCGGCCTAATTAGATGCAGTTCCATTTAGATGCGGATCTACTTAGATGCAGATCTAATCAGATCTAGTTACAGGCAGTTCTAATTAGATACAGGTCTGATTCGGGCCTAATCAGATGCAGACCTTATTCAGATCTGATTAGGTACGGGTCTAATTAGTTGCAGGTCTGATGCGTTCCTAATAAGATGCAGACCAGATTCATTTCTAATTAGATGCAGATCTATTTAGAGACGGTCGTTTTTAGATACAGATCTGATGCCGGCCTAATTAGATGCACAACTGATGCAGATTTATTTCGATATGGGCCTTAGTACATACAGACCTCATACAGGTCTAATAAGATGCAGAGTTGCTACAGGCTTAATTAGATGCAGTTCTATTTAGATGTGGATCTAATAAGATGCAGATCCAATGCGGAGCAAATTACCGATCTAACTAGATGGAGTTGCATGCAGTTCGAATTAGATGCAGATCTATTTAGATATAGATCTAATTAGATGCAGACCTTTTTTTTTTTTTAAATATCTATTAAGATTTAGATCTAATTAAATTAGATGCACACCTGATACAGATCTATATAGATGTCTCTAATCGAATGTAGATCTGAAGCAGGCCTAATTAGATGCAGTTCTATTTAGAAGCGGATCTAATTTGATGCAGATCTGATGTGTGTCTTAGATGCAGATTTCAATATATCTAGTTACTTGCATTACTAGTTAAGTAATTGTCCTAACTGAAAAATTTTGCATATAAAATTATTATTAGGTTTCATTTTCTTCGTTATAGTTACAGTTTCAACGACAATATCCATTATAAAAATTATTTTATTAAATTCTTTATCAAATTATCTTAAAAATGATTTATAACTTGATGGTATTTTTCTCAACAAAATTGCTGTTACAATCCATCAAGCTTCAAAAATAAGTTCGGTTTTTTTTCCCAAAAGACTTCCACAGTTTTAGTCATTACTATATTTTAAAACCAAAATAATTTTAAGCTAAATGGTTAAAAAATAGAAACCTTGTTAATATATTCTAAATACTAAAATATGAATTTTAGCAGAGCTCTCGACTTGCGATTCAATTCACCAACCAAAAAAAATTGGACCACATTGATTTGTAAGCGAAACTGAATACATTAAAAAATCGTCAACATAATGTTCTACAACTTAAGATTTTTTTTTTTTATTTCACCTTGAGCACATTTTGATTTTCGAGTGCATGATCCTTATAAATCAAATGGAAATACGAAATTGCATTAACCACCAAAATATTTAGGGCCCTCAGGCACTGCCAAGCAGGCAATTTTGCCGATTTTGCTAACCCGGCCCTCTACTTAATAATCTCATATAGGAATATTTACAAAAGTGTTAAAATGTGAAAAAATATCGCCCAGAAAGAGTTAAACTGCTCATTAAGTTATATAGCTAGTTTTCAATGACAGTTGAATTTCAAAAATTCTAACATGTAAACTGAAAAAAAAAAAAAAAAAATGCTACTTTTCAATTGAAGACCAAAAAAGTGGCAAACTCTACTTTTAGTTGTAGGAATTTGTTAATAAAAAGAATAACCACAAAATGGCTTGCTCGGTGCTATCTCATTCTTATATTTAAAGCAAGATTTAAAAGAAGTTTTTTTTTTTTCATGTTTATCAAGGGAAAATTTCAGGGCTTTTACTTCATGCTTTGAAATCTTCAATTCTGTTAGAAAAATCTTCGGAAAAATTATTAGGATGTCCCGTGGGAAGAAATGCGGAAAAAAATCAAAATTCATTTACAATATACCCCTGAGTATCCGGCCTAATATGGCGGAAAGACAGGCCGGATAGTAAAAAAGCCGGTTAAGCCAGAATTCTATGAACTCATTTCTTTGCCCGCCAATACCAGAAAACAAAGATTTTATACCAAAACTCACTATATTACTACGTAATTTTTACTTCGTATTTACTAAGCCGTCCATTTATCTCAAGGCACTTAGATTGTGAACTCGACCATGGTTCAGTGAATCGTAGAAGAAATTGCCGATAATGTGTCGAGTTAAAATAGAAAGCTCTGTACTGGTAGTTTATATATGTTTATATACTGCTGTTCAAGAATTTATTAGAGATAAAGTATGAGGATATAAACTGTTCACATTTTAACATGAATTCTGTACACTTCACTGTGGTAAATTTAAAAAAACATAAAGCATACCCCAAGAACAATTTAAGAATCTTGAACGTATTGTGCAGTTATAATCAGGAACAGTGGCACCATTTGAGATCCGTTACACAACAATGATTAAACAATGAACTACGAGCAGAACGCTGCTCTTTTCCTGTCACAACATGTATTTTGCACACGATGTATTTGTCACAATTTGTATTTTGAAACGTGGGACGATCGTAGCAGATGCCCTTTTTCCAATACCTTGGCAATATTGAAAATGCAATAATGCCTTGCCTTCTTCAATTAATTACGATTAAGAAAACTAGGCCAGATAGTCGCGAACTGAATACTCCGGAGGATACTGCATTTACTATTTTGGACAAGAATAAAAATGTACGTTCTTAACAATGCGTTATATTCATGACAATTTGACGAAGTTTACAGATATATCATGGTATCTCATAAATAAAAACCTCAATGCCATTTGCATATATATATATTCGGAACGCATTTTGTGTGCGCGTTCGGATAATAAATTCAGAACTAAATCCGGAATTAAGTATTTTCCAGCTTATACAATGTGGGAGAGAAAGTAATAAGTTTTAACATGCACGTTGCGTGAAGGTTTTTAAACTTTTTAGTCAGAATTTTTGCAAAATATGATTCTTATGATGGGCCCTATTACGTCAGTGCCAAGGCGAAACGAGTATGAAATGTTCTGAGCACGTACGTATAGCTAGTAAAGAGAAAAATAGTTCGTAAATTTTAATTTAAGACAAGTTAGATGATCTTAAAAAAAAATTTTTTTTTTACTTTTTTTGGCCAGGCACTAAGTTTTAAATCGCTGCTTCAATTTTTTCTTTGCTAATCACAATATTTTTTTATGAATTAATAAAAAAAAAAATGTCCGAAACTAAGCGATGGAACAATTTGCGAGATTAATCTTCATTTTTTGTTCGATTCATGTAGTTAGACTTTATGCTTTAAATCTTAGGATACACTTTCTAAGATCAATCAGTTCTTTTCCTAAATATTCACTTCTGAAAAAGGTCTAATAAAAGCTGACTTAACTTTTTTAAATGTACAAATAAACAAATAAAAAAATCCTATCTTACCTCCTGACAAGAAGCAACTGAAAAAAGAAAATGATGCAATAAGAAATGAAAGCAAGAACAAATGATAAAAAGATTAAGAGGGGGAGGAGGAATCTAAAAGTGAAAACAAAAAAAAAAAAGTGAAAATTTTTGAAATAACATGCAAATTCTGAACGCTTATACGCTGTTCTTCGGCGAAGGCGAGTTTGAACCATAAGCGCAACGCCTCAGAAATAGCCGTTTAGAACTAACAGCCTGTTAACGTTTTTTTTTTTTTTTTTTGGTGACTTATTCTCCGATTTGATCGAAGAAGCATTTCGTGATTCAACCGTTATGTGATTTTTGTAAATATTGTTCGAAGAGAACAAGTTGCTTTTTTTTTTTTTTTTGTACATATATAAGGCTGTAAATAAAAAAATAATTCAGCTACGCTACTGTCTTATTTGATCGGTCTGGATCAAGATATTGCAGCACTCTTTCTCTCCGTTCCATGCCACATTAGAATGAGGATGTTCAACCGCGATAGATTTGCGCACATCAGATACGCTACACGGCTGTTCTTCGGCGAAGGCGCGTTTGAACCATAAGCGCAACGGCCCTGAAGCCAAGACACTACAAAAAGGCCACCGAGCCTTGCAATTCTCATGAAGGAGAATGGGTTCAATAATAAATTTGCAAAATGTGGATATGAAATATGTGCGACAGGAAATAGTCTTTTGCCTGAGTTCTCTGCAATTCTGACGCAGACATTTATGTTGATTGTTTAAATTATTTTATCTTTATTTTACTGTAAACCACTTGGTATTTTTTTTCTTTGCTTTTTTATGTGTATTTTAATTTGCTTTGTGGGTAGAGCTTCTTGAGTGTTTTTGATTAAATGGACGCTATAAATGGATTCAATCTCTTTAGTGTGCTTATTTTAAATAAATATCATTTATTAACGCAATGTCAAGGGATAATTATCAAATATCTTATATACTTTAATAAATGTATGGAACAGGGAAAAAAATTAATATGGTTTTTAATTTTACAACTTGCCCCATATAAAAGTAAGTTGCAATAACCAACAAATTTTGAAAAAGAAAAAATATATATATGCTAAAATTAACAAAACTGATTAATGTTTTAAGTATATTATGAATAAACAGTTAAAAAGTTAAAAAAAAATAGTTATAATCAAGGAACTGCAAAAAAATTTCAAAATCGAAGGATTTTTGTTTTCTTTTTTTCTAAAAATTACTGTAGTTAGCTTTAGTTCCCTTTAGATCATGAAGCTCCTATTTTAATAAATGGTAAATTTAATATCCCAATTCAGCACAATTTTAAAGTTAATCAACATGTTAATGATTTTTTTATTTTAATAACTTTGAAAATATGTTTCAATTTTTTAATTATTTAAAAATAAAATAAAATTTTAAAAAAATTAACTGTAATTATTAGTTAGAAGTAACAAACATATGCATTTTTGTTATTATGGAAGATTTGATTAACAACAAATATAACAGTGGGTCATTTAATTATTAATTTATAAGCTAGAATTTATTTAACCTGATTTTCCAAGGTCAACTTTGTTACTATGGATTTTATCAATCCTTGAGTTTAGTATGTCTCTAATTCAGAGGTTTCTGTTAAGAATTTTAGTATTATTATACACTCTGGAGTGTTATTAATTTTTGGAAAAGATATTTTCCAAGTAACAATTCCTCTATGACCTAGATTAATAGATTTTAGAATAATATCAAAAGTAATAGAATGGTACAAATATTTATATTTATAAAGTTTGATCTTTTATTTATAAAGTTTTTTTTTTATTATTGATGCTGTAACAGCATTTGGTTGATGATAAAATGTTGCTTGTGAAAGAACTTTTCAATAAACAAATAATAGAACATTAAAAATTATTTTATGTCTATGGAGAAAAAAATAATCAGTTAATGAATAATTACTATTCCAATATATTTCTAAAAATAATTACTTATACTTTTATCTCGTAATAATTAAAATAATTCAATGGACACCCACATTGTAGTCTTAATATTCAATATCATTTTTTTTTTGTAAATTTACTTGTATTATAAGAAGGCTATAATTATTTTTAATTGACTGGTCTGTGACTTTTCAGACAAGAGGTCTCAGGCAGTTACCTAGTCTTCTACCCCTTTCAGAATTTAAAACTAAAAATCCATATCAAGCACTCAACAAACATTAACACCAACAATTTAGTCTTTATTAATAATTTATAATTAAGTATTTTTACAATATCTATAATAAATGTATATACATACCTACATATATGACTTATATATGCACACATATACAAATTTCACAAGAATAACTTCACAAACTCTCTACTGAAGAAATCACTCTACCATAAATATCATAATTTGAAAATCATGTGACAGCAAAATAGTGTAAAACCAAATGCATTCAAACACTACAAGTATTAATACTAAAAAATCCCAGTCACAAAAGAAGGAACGTTAAAATTATCTTTGTACTCCAACACTCCTTCAAAAAATTACTACAACCTTAAAAATACACCAACAAAAAACAGTTTATATAGATAATATCTTTTGAAAGAATTTTTTCAATGATATGTGTTGTGGGATTTCATTTAAATAGTTAAGAATTAATTCATATGTCCCGATAGATGATTACTTTTTTATATATTCTAAAACTTCTTGTATTTTGAAGAGTTTTGTTGAAATAATTTTTGTAATATGTTTTTTGCTGGTATTATAAGTACATAAATATACACATAAAAATATCACTATAACATTCAAGAATTAATTAAACCACAACTAATATGGCCTACACTGAAGTAGATTGTAAATATTAAAATTCCAAATATATATTGTATTTTAAAACTTACCATCTACTTACTAAACTATATAACTACTAGTGCTAAATGCATGAAACTAAAAACTTGAAATTCATAAAAAGAAAAATATAAATTTTAACAAAAGATATCTTTTCAAATGGTTTCACTTAATATTTGAATGGGGGGGGGAATGATAATGAATATATACGTTATAGGTATACAGATAAATATATCTCAATCTGTATCTGTTTTTCAACATCTATGAAGTTAGACAGAAGTTAAAACAATTACATGTTAAAAACAATGATAAGCTATATAATGACTTATATTAATCCTTTTTTTTATCTTCAAATATATAAATGCCAAAATTTTTGGGCTTTCTACAAAACAATGTATAAAAAATTTAGTAAAAACTCAGTTAATCAATATAAAACCAACAAAACTAGAATATGATTCTATTAGTTATTAGTTTGCAGAAAAATTAGTTATGGTTTAAAACTGTAAATTTCTAAAACAGTATATTAAAAATTTTTCACAACTTCAATTCACATAGTTATTTTAAATATATCTGAAAATAATGTGTATTATTCAGTATGGAAAAACAGAACTCTTTTGTATAAAAAATATAGGCTCAAAATACAGGCCCATGAATGAATGAATCCATTTATGATTCTATAACTGTCATTAATAACCGATGTAACAATACTGCAAAATGAAGAATATCCAGAAATAAATAAATGATTTTTTTAAATTAAAAACACCGTACAAAAGATAATTTATTTCTTTAAGCAATAAGGAAACATATTTAAAAGAAACAAATCATTTAATTTGAAGACAAATTTAATGTATCATTTATTTCTATATATAGCAACTCAAATATCAAATACTTGTGCAGATTCTTCACACAGCAAATACAAAAGATTCAGAATTCAATCTTGATTTATAATCTTTATTCTTTTATTTCAATAATCTGTCCCAGAATCTTTTATATACATTCAGAACTCCGTTTTTAAGAGCTTTGCTTAAAATAATTATAAAAGTCTATTATTTTCAAAACTAGCATATGAATACACATATGAAACTATAATCAAATTTATTTAAAAAATGCATCCTGATACACGACAAAAAAATAATTTATCAAAAAATAGAATACTTTTAGAAAATTAAATAAGATATTGAAATTGCAATTTAAAAATTATAGTTATAAAAATAACATTAAAAAAAGACCCATCGATTTTAAAACACAAGAATAACAATATAAATAAAAAATGAAAAAAATAGATGATGACTAGCAGACAATATTTAGCTGCACAATTTAATTTTGGGACAATACTTTCAGTACAGCTCAGTTCAACTATACTCATAATCCATAATCAACTCTAAAAATTTGTAATAATCTTTGAAACAAATCTCTAAATTGCCTAAAATGATGAATATATTCTTTTCAGGTAAAAAAAAAAGAAGAAGAAGAATTATAAGAATTAAGAAAAGACTTTGCTTTTTTTTTTATAAAGAGTAAAAAAAAGTTTAATTCTTGTAGATTGCCATAATAGATAAATAGGAGGGAAAATGTTTGGATTTTTTTTTTTTTCTCATATCAAGCGATAAAACGAAACACAGACATACACATTATGCATGACAAATTAATAATACAAAAGGTAATGTAATTCAAACTTGAATTAATTTATCTGAAAACGTTTCAATATTTACTTACTGGGACGTATCTGCAGAATTATCAACATTATTACAAGATTTTAAAGACATTTTTGTTTTCATACAATACCTTTTCAATATGCTATAGATTTATGACTATTTATCAGTGATGCAATATTTAATTAAAACTGATCATAAAAAAATTGCAAGAAATTCAAAAAAATATATATAACCACCATTCAAAAAGGCACGACAGGTTCAATTCTTCAGGCACAAATGTATCTCATTCAAATACTAAAATAAAAATGTTAATAAAATACTTAATGATTTAACCAGTAAAGTTTAAAATTTAATATACTCGAAATCAGAAATTAGATTTAAGAATTACAAACCTTCCATTTTTTTTAAAATTGAATTATTTTCTCAAATTTGTTTTTCTTAAACTTAATAAAAACTTTCATAAACTTATCGAGTCATTTTTTTAAATTCATATAAAATTTTTACAATTTAAAATTTTGTAAAGACTAAACTCCTGAAATCTCACTAAAGCTTCCATTTGAAATAATTCAATTTAAAAACTATAACTATTCAAAATTTTCTACAAGAAAAAAGAATAAACTTTTCCATGCTTTTAAAAACAAAATTAGAAAATGAATTAATATTTTACTTAATTTTTGGTTGCATATTAAGTACTGACATTAATTCAATAATACGAGAGTCAGCCTAGAAACTTTTTTAAACCAGATAAATATTCTTCGGAATCATTGTTAGATCTCACTATTATTTATAACTATCATTTTTTTGAACAAGGATATTAAAGTAAGCTGTAACCAAATAAAAACTTAATTAGATATCAAAGATTACAACAAAGCATTAGGATCTGTGAATCCAATAGACAATAAAATCATAAATGCTGCAAACTTCTCTATAATATTTCGTACAAGAGAGTGAAGTAAATTATTGCTTGGAGAGACATTTGTAATTCTAAAATTATTCAAATACTTTAACACAAATGGAAGGGAAAAAACAGATAAGAAATGTTCAGGAAGGAAATGCAAATAGCGACATTTATACATAAAAATTAAGCTGCTTTTTATATAAAATTTTATTCCAAAACGGGAGAAAACCATTTATAATATATTTTTAATTTTAGTACCAATTATTTTAATTAACAAATTATTAAAATTCAAACAAAAATATGAAACATAACATCTGGCTTAAATTTAATGCAAGAGTTTTAAAAAAATGAATTCATTAGAATGAATATGCTATATTTTATAGGATTCAATAATGTTTGATTCATGGAATTTACACACTCCAAAAATAAAAATAATAAAAGAAGAAGAATATAGAACTATTCAGCATTTCTATTATATTCTAATTGTCTTTAAAATTCGATTTCACATATTCTATTTTAAAAAAGCAAAGAGGGAAAAGCATTAAAAATATTTGAAAAACTCAAAAGGCAAAAATTTATATTTATTGGTCAAAATAAACTTTTATTATAATTTAATAATTTTTTAAGTAAGATATTGAAACAATGAAATTGTTTTTTAATATGAGAATATTTTAAGGAAGTTAAATGCAACTAATATGACATTTAAATTACAAAAATGCTAGTCAATTATGAATATTTTTTTTATATTGCCTAAATACTTAATTTGCTATTATGTTACTCTTTTATAAATTTTTATTTTTTAAGAAAAAGAATATGAAAAATACTAAGCAACACAAGAAATGCATTACTTAAATCTATATGTAAAGGTCAGTAATATCAAAGTGCACATGGGGGAAAAAAATTAAATACCAAAAAGTTGAAGTATTTCATACAAAAAACCTTTTAAAAAAATGAGATTAACTTTTCCTTTCTAGATCCTTTTTTTCTTAAATGACAATAACCATACATTTTTGAAAGTTTCATTTTTAAAAATTTACACCGTAACATATATAACATACATTTTCTAAACTTTTTCATCATGATAAATTCCTTCATAAATATCATAAATTGTCAAATAATATATTGTGAAAATAGTACACAATTTTTTTATCATATTTTAAGCATTAAATCATTTCCATTACAGAAAAAATCCTTACTCTAACTTCTATGTTCTTTAATAATAAGTTATATAATACTGATAAATTGATTTAATTAACTTTTCTTCTTCAACTACCATATGAATTAGCTATAAAAATACTTCATCTTAAGTACAGATTAAAAAATAATAAAAAAGAAGTAAATAAAAATATTTAAAAAATGTTGTAATGAACAAAATTTGGAAATGAAGAAAAATAATAGAAATTGCAAATCTTTTCACTTATATTATACTTTTAAAACGATTTTTGGGGGGATTTCTTAAATTGCTTTAACACAAAAATGAAACTAATTTAAGAACAGAAAGATAACGGATTCACAATTTATGAATTTTTTGTTCATTTGAGGAATAGATGCAATAAAAGTAACTCAAAAAGCTCATATTTCTTAAAAATCAGCAATTGATAATTAAATATTCATTGCACTGAAACAATTTCAAAAATTAAATAACTCAGATCTTGAGGGGTAATGGTATACCTAAAAATCTAAGCTACTTTAAAAAAATAACCTGTGATGAACAATCTATTAATTTCTAATCAGATAAAAAATTTTGGCTATATTAAAAGTGGTCATTCAAAAATTTACTATTCAGAAAATGTGTATAGTTTTATTATTACAGAAAAATAAGAAATTGAATAAATACTCTTTATCACAATATTTTAAAAGGAAATAAAAAATCACATTTTTTAAGACTGCTAAACTGTTTTGTTTAAAGAGAAGATATGAAAATTTTTAATAGAAATTGTAAGAAATCTCTAACTATTTCCAACCGTATTTCTTCAATACCACAAAAAACAAACTGTTTTAACAGTGATTTTTAAATCAAAATCTTTGGCATATTAGTTAGTGAGCAGGTGATTAGGATAGTAACTGAGATAGTTGATAATTTCAAATGATTTAACTATGTCTTATCTTAACATAAATTTTGTTAAGACAGGACATATTTATAGTACTTATCCTAATTTTAGAGAAGAATATAATGGCAAAGTAAGTTTTTACTATATCATTATCTACTTATTTCCACCATTTGATGTGAACATCAGTGAAATCACAGAAATTTATATATTTGTTTTACATCATACAGTGAATTAACAGTTCCATAATTTTATCATGAAATATGTTGAAAACTAGAATAAATCTACTGACAACTTGCTTCCGTTACTATCCTATAAAGTAAACCTGCATTAAGAAATATATACGTATCCAACAATAGGATTCTATACCATAAGTTAACTGCAGATGGTAAAAGTACGATTTTATACTGCATCAGAGATCACAGAATTCTTTTGAAACACTAAAGTTATGACAGTGCTTCTCAAACATTGTCATCCTTTCAATAAATTCAACAAATAACAAAATACATAATTTAAATGCACATGAAAAAAATCAATAAATATAATAACTTATAGATATAATAGATAAACTGAAAACTAAAACAATTTATAACATATCACACATATGTGCAACAAGAATACTTTTACATATGAACACAAATTGAGCAATTTTTTTTCACTTCCTCAAAAATTAACAAGTATGCAGAACACATTACAAGTTTGTCGAGAAATAAACACAAAAATGTAAATGAATCTGGTATACTTTATTACTCAATTATATTCAGTGAATTTTTCAACTATGAAGCTTTACAGAAATTCCAAAATAAATGGCTGTGAAATATAATTTGTGATATAATTTCCATCAACCACTGGTGATTCATTTATTGAATAAATTGAGTACAATTTCAATTTCTAAGCACATAGTCTCTCATAAAAAGGGGAAAACTGTAATATATGCAACATAAAGAACTAACTATGAAGGTGAACAAATATTATATATTATCAAATTTAATTTGCTGATGATAAAATCAATCACAATACTTCCCTGACTACTCTTCTCAAAATCTTCATTCTTTTATTAGAAATAATATATTAAAATATTAAGATACTCAAAAACTAAATTAAACAGATTGTAACACAATATTAAATATCACATGTAAATAACAAAAAAAAACATTTGTTTAATGCATAAAACAATGACAGATCTTTCTATTTCTTAAACATTCCCCGACTACAAAAGAAAAAATATAATAAAGATGATAAAACAAAATAAACAAGCCTTATATAATGAAATTAAAACTCTAATTTATATACCTCATCCAAGCATTAGATATCATAATGATTCAAGCAAGTGCCATTTTTGGCAAAATTTTAAAAGAGAACTTTCAAAGAAATGCAGAAGTTACAATCTATTCACTAACATATAAAAAGAAATCGCACAATAAATAAGCCTTTCAATATAACAAACAATTACTCAGATCTTAGTTTCTTTCAGTGATAGACAACCCATTTTCAATCTAATAATTGAGAAGCACTGTCTGAAAAGACTTGACACTCACAAAAAGCATACAAAAATATAATCCTCATAAATAATCTGAACTAAGATTCAAAACTGCTAACTATATACAATTAAAATCATTACTAACTATCACACAGGTCTAAGAAGCTTATACTGAAACTAAGAGATAAGGAATGTTGTGCAAAGCTAACAAATATGTACATAAAAATAATGTCAAATAGTGCAAAATAAGGGGAAAATCTATAATGTATGAAAATGCAAGAAGCAATGTTTTTAATTCAGTTAGCACTCAGGATTAAAGAATCATTTAATACTCATACAGTTGTTTAAAATACTAATTCAGATTTAATTACTGTGCAATTTTTCAGTTAAAAAAACATGTTTAAAAAAGTTAGTATTCACAAATCAGACTTTAATAGCAGATTTTAAATTACAAAATTGCTATCTCTTAGTAACAAAGAAAAAAAAATCAAATCTGGTTATGTACCATCCAATTACATCATACTTTAGAGTTATTTATTTACAGAACTTTGCAAAGAAATAAGTTGTAATAAAAAGTTAAATTGCATTGATGTCTAAAAGAATCAGATTGCAACAATAAAGATTTAAAGAAGAAAATGTAACAGAAATCTGTCAAAAACCACACATCAATTTATACTAATTTGATTTCATCACAATATAAAACGAATTATGCAATTAAAGATGTAAGTTATGTACATATATTCTTAAATAAAAAAAATAAAATGAACATTGCTTCTGGCAATTATATAACAAAATGAAATCACAAACAGCATAATGATTATAACATCATCAATAATCTAAAAGAAGCGATCTAATTACTAATGATAATGCAATGGTGTATGCAGGGTTTCCAGTAACTTGATATAATTTGGTTCTGAAATTTAAAAGAAAAACTGTACAGTGCTTATTACAACATATAACAAAATCTTTAGGTAAATAAATTTTTGTAGCTATGTAATAATATAAAGGCAAATAAACTAGTATATTGATAGTCTTTTTCTGAAAAATTAGAGGAAAAAATATTTACTATTATTTTAAAATTAATACAACTCTATTTTTCCCCTTATTATTTGATCATCAAAATATTGGCATGCACATTACTGATATTTTAGAAATTTTGAGCTAAAAAAAGTCTTGCAAATTTGTTAGATTTAGCAAATATTTAATAAGTACTTTCCTTTTATAGCTAAAGTTTGGAGATTTTTCATGAACGTTTGTAAAAAGGTAGAAAATTATTGATTAAATAAAGACATTTGAAGATATTTTTTAAAAGAAGGGAAAACATTATTATCAATAAAACTTACCTTCATCACAGTTTAGGTAACCATGTCTCACTAAGAAGTCCAAAGCAATCAAAGAACTTGTAAGCTTAAAATCATCAGTCACTATCACCCTTTTTAACTAGAAAACACACAAAAAAAATTACAGATGTCAAATAAAAAAAAAATTTTAAAAATATTTTAAGAAATGAAATATTAATTTCGTTTTTGATTTTCCACTTCCTACTTAGTTTTTCCTACCTCGTCAATGGATAACAAATGAAAGCTCTCAACTTCATTATCACTGTTTGTAGGTATGAAATCAGAAGGTATTTCCAAATCAAATACAAATATAGTTTCAGGGAAAATCCCTCTTTCATCTTCAAACATGAATCTACAAAAAGAATTGAATATCATTAATAATTGCAGTTTTAAAATTCATATAAAATTAGTTTTTCAAAAACTTAAATAAAAGATAGTATACAAATATCATTAGAAGTCATCCTGGTTTTTTTCCCCCCGTTTAATACTTTTTCCTTCTAAGGTTATTTATTTATTTGCTCAAATATAATAATTTTCAAAACATTAAATACTATGATTGACCCTAGAATCTGAAATAAGAAGCTAAACTTTTCCAAATCTCAAACTTTTCAGATAAAACTCTTTAAAAGTAGCAAAATTGGAATTCAAACAAATAGATAGTAATTTGAATCACAATTTCTTTAATGTTTTTGCAACTGAGTTTGAAGTATAATAATTATCACAATGCGGAATTATTATAATATGATGAATTTTGCTTGAATAACAATTTTAATGCTAATTAAAATCCCCCTAAAAAATTTCCAAGTAAATAGCAGAATATTTCTTTTTTAAAAAAATAATGAAGTTATTTTAACATTAATTATGAGAAAGTAAGCACTAGGAATACTTACGAAACTACTCCAGCTGGTATCATACTGTTTAATAAAGTATCAGTCAAAGAAGCCTCCTCCTGAGCTTCTTTACGAACACATTCCAAAATAGTCATTCCAACACTAAAACCTCCACTAACCTATACCATAGAAAATTTATGAATTAAAAATTATTATTGTACTTAAATGAACAGCCTTTTTAAAAGTAGTTGCAATTTTCAAAAAATAATGACTGGTGAAATTTCAATCTTTCAAAATATTCCATCACTGATCATTATTATATACTCACTAAACTAGACAGATTTATTCATGAAATTTCATTTTTAAAATTTATTTTGAACTCAAATTTAAAGATACATTAAAAAATTCACTATGACAATGTTTTTGAAATGTTTGGAATCAGGTATGAATGTTGCATTCATTTTTTTTATTGTATGACACCACAAAAAGCAATTAATAACCATTTAGGAAAATCTCTAATTCATAATATTTATATATGAATGGATCTAAAGAGACAAGATTTCTTTTTAAAAAATGTGTTTGATTTGAACTTGTAGATTTAAGCTAAATGCAATTTGATTGATAGCAAATTTTGCTTTCTTTAGCTTCAGAAACAATAAATTTAACAGAAATGCTTAAAAAAATGGCTACTCCAAACTTGCAGTTGGAAATAGCCTTTTTAACAAATATAATTAATAAACTACACAAAAAGATTTTTAAAATATGCTATTAAATTTCTGTCATGAATAAAAATGAAAGTATTATAAATGTTAACATAAAACAATTGTGATTCGATCAAAATTTTCACAGAATCAAAGTTTTCACAAAAGAAATATAAAGTACTTTTTAATTCGCCTTTTTAAAATTTAAAAACATAAATTTATTGTTTGATATTTTATTTTGAGATGAAGATGAGCAGTACGGTAAACAGTGTAGACTTAATCAATAAATATCAAGAAAACAAACAGCTGCAAAAACAGACAACCCAAACCTATTATGTTTTTAAAACTCTGTATGTTTGAAATATCAGAATTGAATTTTTCAATATGTTTGAAAGATCAGAACTGAAAACAGAAAAATAGCAAGCTTGAAACCTATAAAGAAATATAAGAAAACTAAAAACTAATTTTGCACTTGCATAGATGAATTCAACTGCTAAAAGAAAAATAACATCTTTCTTCTCACAGTGAATTTTAAAGAATATTGTGCGAGGCAAAATATTATGAAGACAGCTGAATAGAAGAATAATAAGATAGACAAAACAAATAAAGATTAATTAATTTCTCTTTGAATTCTCAAAATAAACATGGCTGTGCTGAATTTAAAGAAAATCCTGAAAAAATAACACGGTTTAAAGCAAATCTTTTCTTACATGTAAAAAGAAGTTATGAAAATAC
This sequence comes from Argiope bruennichi, assembly GCF_947563725.1. NCBI lineage: Eukaryota > Metazoa > Arthropoda > Arachnida > Araneae > Araneidae > Argiope > Argiope bruennichi. The sequence goes on along the minus strand of NC_079151.1, from coordinate 102,030,793 downwards.
TGACCATATTATCAAATTTTCCTGGCCAAGTAGGTTTTGAACAAGCCCTTTTCTGAATCCAGATACTCATGGTACCATCAGCATTTTTAACAAAACCATTAACATGAACACCACATCTTTTAATGCCAAACAAACCTAAAAGTAAATATGTACATGTAAATGGCCTTATAAGCTTCTTACATGGACATCAAGCAAATAAAAAAAATTTTAATATATTGTGTGGTCATGCAATTAATTAGGTTTTATACTATATTGGTTAAATAACCTTTTACATAGTATTTTATCTAATCATAAAACCTTCCACCCTACTTTCTATAGTAAAATGCATACATATTTGACAACATTCATGATTCTAAACTAAAACTTATTGGGAAAAAAGAATAGCTGTGACCAATATAGTATAAAAATCATAATTAGCTATAAAATATTACGTTTGCATTTTTACATTATGACCACATACATGTTGCCGACCTTTCCATCTTCATTACTGGAACATCACCAAATTTAGAACTCACATCATAGCACTGAAAAAGACAGAATGGCTCAGACAGTCAGCAGGAATTATTAAAACACAGTTTAGCTTAATAACTATTTTAGTGGATACTAACATCCCTTTCAATATATGATGCAATCTACAAAAATGAAACTTATGATGCAAATTATAAAAATGAAACGATTTCTATAACAGAAATCTGAGAACAAAGGAAAAGGGAATAAGAGAAATAAATTTATGTAATAAAATTATAATCAATGTATGCATAATGTATTAAAGATGTCTTTCAAAATTAAATTATCAGTGAATAAAAATGTTTTCTCACCTTCAAATAGAACCATTGCATCTAATTATTTGGAACAATCTGCAATACTTTCTAAAGATTAGGGAAGGCAGATGCATATCCCTGAATAATTGTAATTAATATTTACTTTATATATTTTTTCCCTATCCAAACATAGCTATTAAAGTAGTTTTTCTTATTCAATATTTTTATTTTATTTTTCAATCACAAAAAAATAAAACAAGAGATGTTAATATAAACAATGCGACATTATAAACAATTCTCTTTCCAAGAAAGCATTTCTTTCATATTATTTTAAACAGTTTCAAAAATATATAGAACTGTTTTATCTTTTGACCTTCCTTCCTTCCTTTCCTTTTAATTTGCTTTTATTATTATTATTATTATTATTAAACAACAGTAAAACATTATTTATACACTTTTTATTTACACACTACTTACATATACATGTTCATCATATTCCTTATTCAATCATAAAAATTATGATAATTAATATATTGTTTATAAGACAAAAAGCTTATTACACTTACAAAAAGCTTACTATCCCCCCCCCACCTCCATTTCTAAAATTCATATGTTATCTTCTTGTTCAGTCTTTTTCTCCTCATTCTCATTTATAAAATACTTTCATAACTCTGGAATTATTCACAACAGATGAAATAATAAATGAAATGTCTGGTGGCAGTTTCAGTGAAGAAAAATAATGTGAAAAAGTTATTTCAGCTTCTTTTTAAGGTGCAAGAAAATTCCATTAAAAGCTTTGAAATTATTTTATTTCTCAAAATACTAATAAAAAAGCTTTCAAATAATTTAACGAGATTCATAATACTCTTTTTAAAACCTACAGGCAAATTAAACACAAAACATTACACACACATATTGAAATATAAATTGTGTAAAATAAGAAAAAAATAATTAGAACACATAATAATAGTATGTTTGTTTGTTTTTTCTCCAACAATAACAAATAAAGGTTTCATTTTAAAATTTAATCACTGCTTCCAAATGCTATGCAGTAAGATAGCATATCTATTTCCATAACCTTTAAAATTATTACTTTCCAATGCATTTGCATTAATAGACTTAGTAATTATCAAAACTGCTTTTTTAAAATTTTGATTATGCATCATTTCATTTATATTGCATTTTATATTGGTCCTTGAAAGATATATAAATAGTATGTCACTATATTTATTGGCATATTAGTGCTGAATAAACAATTAAGGATTAATTTAATTTAATAAATAAGGGACTTCATATAAGTTAACAAGTTCATATAAGTTCAAAGTTATAATTTAAAACTGATCTTAGAAACAAGTCCAGGCTAACACGATACTTAAGAAAGTCACTTTTAAATTTATTTACATAATTTTGTGCACACAAGAAAGCAAATATACATGATATACCATTATCAAAAACAGTAAATAAAGAAAACACCCATTTTTTACACACACATATAAATTATATGTATGTACATATAATTTACATGCATATGTATTAACATGTATTTGTTTTTAATACTAAAATGATGAGGAGCATGATGAAACAATTATGGTCAATAATCAACCAACTTCCAAGAAAAATAAATCACATAAAGTTAATTTTTAAGGAAATTTCATTATCTCTATATAAACAAATACTTTTGTAATTGAAAAAAAGTGTTTAGTAATTTAAAAAGAGTAAATTCATTCATACATCTAACTATTTTATCTTCTATTTTTTTTTAATGTTTAGTTTTATAAAGGTAATTTTAAAAATATGTATTAAAAATTTATATAAGAAAACCAACCAATTTGAATTTTTTTGTAAAGAAGAATCAATTATAAATACCAGTTACAGCATCTTGAATAAAAAAAAAAAGTTTAAATACAAAATTCATCAATTTAATCTGAATTTATTTTTTTCATAAAATTCTCAATAGAAATAAATGTATCCACTAATAATATGTATGAAATAATTATAAAAATCATGGATTTGAACACACAGATGTAAAAAGATACACTTATTTCAAATATTTAAAAATAAGGTAGAAATAAAGTTGTTCACCAATTACTTTTCAAAAATGAGAACTACTCCTATAATTAAAACCTTATAGAGCAATAACTAATCAAAAATATCTTATAATCCAAAAAAATTATAAAGGAAAGTTGATTTTTCTTTTAGGAAATTTTTTATCCATGCCAATGTAAAAATCATAATTTTCATACCTCAATTTTTCTTAAGAACTAATTTTTAGTTAAAGAATACGAAAAAAATAGTACTCGTGATCTTTTCAATTCCATATTTAATAAAATCAATGTAATGAATACTCCTTTTAAATATTCAGAGCATTTAAATGCACATATAAACTTTAAAATATATAAGCATTTGATGAAGCTAAAACACCATAAAAAAATTAACTAGATGCTATGTTCTCTTAATACAATTATATAGGCAGTACATGCATAAAGCCAGAAAATCAACATATATTTAAAATAATGAATATATAATTTCATTCTGATATACTAAATTTTAATTATCGTTAAAGGGAAACACTAGTTCCAACAGCTAGCAAATACGAAAATAACATTGTAAAGGTTAATCTAAAAGAAATATAATATTAGTAAAACCTAAAAAAAATATTTTAAATAATCAAAAAAGATTATGAAATTAAAATAAATACTCTAAAGTATTTGTTGTATTGTATAGAATCTCATACATAAAAGAAATCAAGAAATTAACATTTTATGTATAATTATTACTTCTGATTCAATGTAGCATGCATGAGACTGTTAAAGACCATCTAACATTTAAAATGCAATAGAAATGAAATATATAATGTAAAAATTTACCAACCTCACAAAACTGAAAATTAAAGCAAAATTATAGTACACTGTTAAAAACTTTACTTAAATACCTCATTTCTCCATCCAGCTAAAGTGCTGAAAATTTCTTTCTTTCGTAACTCGCGAAGAAGATCATCAAGTTTCTCACTTCTTTCTTCATATGTCCGCCATTCAGGATTCAAAATAACTTTATTTTGAGCCTGATCATACTGAAAAATGGCTGAATAATGCAAGAGCTCCTTCCAAATATCTGGCCTAATTATACCGACTTTCTCAGTGCCTACGTAAAACTCTTTGCAATCTCCTTCATTAGGGCCTTTAAATTAAAGAGAAAAATAATTTTCTGCAATTATTAAAATACATAAAAAACAATATAGAGCATTAAAGGTATTTTTAATATAAAATGATAAAATTTGTAAATTAATAAATAATTTATCTGATGCCATTTCAGATCAAAGACCTCAGAAAAATCTTATCAAATTTTAAGAGGAAACTCATATTAGTAAATCTTAGCAATGGAAATTACTATTAAAGGAACAACTTAAATTCTGCTTACTGATTTATTACTCTATGTTTAATGACAATGGGAATTCAAGTAACTAAATACCACTCTAAGAGTGGTATTTAGTTACTTGAAATAAAATCAAGACTTGATTTTATAACAGGAGAAAATGGGCTATACTGTTACTTCTGATATAAGGACACTGTGAATTTTATTTTAAAAAGGGAATAACATATTAATTCCAGTTTATTTAAAATTTAATCAAGTCATTTTGTTTTCAAGAAATTTGTAGGTTTTGGAAGAAATCAAACTATTAATTACATTTCCTTAAACCTCTATTTTTACATGTTAAAAGTAAAATTTTTTATTTGTAATAAAATTTTCTCTAATCATGAGTTATGTTTATTTTATGATGAAAAACATTTTAATAGCAAAATTAATTATGTTTAAGTTCTATTAAGTTAAAAAGGATTATCTAAATTCACATTATGTTGTTATAAATAGCTTTGTTACAAGCTATATCAGATGTGATGCAGTATTGCATGCATTATTTGTCAATTAACTAATTCTAATCAAATATGTTTCACAAGATAAATTTTATTACTTTTAATAGTTCTGCATCTTTTATTTAAAATAGAAATATGAATGATAAATAAAAAGTTAATTTTTCCAAAAGCTTTTTCTTCATATAATTTAGCTGTTTTTTATGGGATGTTAAAAATATTTCTTTACTACATTAAAAACAGTTTCCTTTCATTACTCTTTCTTATGATTTTTAAGCAGGAGAATAGACCAAAAGAAAGAATGAAGAACATTTGAAAGCTACTGTGTTACTGTAATCTCTATATTTCCCCCTATATTTAAAGCTTTCAACTTATGTAAATTTAGCAGATTTGATATGTTTATTTTAAACTTGCTTTAAGAACAATTAGATATTTCAATTGAAATAAATTTTTACAAAGTCTCATTCTTTATAATAATTGCTGTTAACAATGAATCCCAAAAATGGGATACAGTGTTGCAATGACCATTATTATAAAAAAAAAATACTAGAAATAAATATTAGTCTTTTTAATTTTCATGATTAGGAACAAGTAAGTAAAAGAATAAAGATCACATTAAGAATTTTATTTACTTGATACCAACTGAATACCAGGATATTTTGATACTACAGCTGAAAATAAAATGTACAACACTAAGCCCCACTTTCTCTTATAAGCTTTAATAGTTTTGTTTTTAATTTTAGTTATACTGGCACTGAGCTTGATTTAAGGTATGTTGCTTTGCATAAAAATTTATACTTATGACAAACTGGATATTATAAGTATATAGAGTAAGAAAAAAATTGAAACTGTTACCAATTCCTAATATTTTGATACCAGATAAAAATTAACATCTAATTAGAACAATTATTAACAGATATAGAAACACAAAAGGCAAAACTTACAAAGATTATGAGATAACTTATATAAATATGATCCCATTTATTATACTAATTTCATAGTTACCATAATTTGTACAATAACCATTCTAAGACAAATTTTGTATGTATTGTAAGAAGTTTATTTATATATATATATATATATATATATATATATATATATATATATATATATATATATATAAACTTTCTATGTTCCAGATAATAAGAAATTCAGAATTTAAATTTTTACTAGGTTTTTCACAATTCAAGAGAAAAAAGTTTTTTTTTTTTTTTTTATACCAGACAGTTTATTTTATATATACACACAGCCTACTGTTCATTCACTATTTTTTTTTAAAGAAATAAACTATTTAGATTATTTAGATCTGAAAAAGCACTCTTAATTATGAATTCTTAAAAAAAAAAATTATTTTTATTCATTCAATACCAGTATCCGAAAGAAACCGAAAATACACATATTCCCATCAAAATTAAAAAAAAAAAAATAGATTATTATAACTAGTTCTCCAGCATAAGAATGCCCACTAAAATTAAAATGCAAGCAAACTATAAATGTATAATTAAGATGTAATACTGAAAAAAGAATTATGTATTAGATACGCAAGAATTTACTTTATGAAAATGGTGGATAAAAGTAAATGCGCAATTAAATAAAATAGCATATTATTCACATTTTTAATAAATAGCATGTATTTTAATGGCATATAAAGATACAAAAACTAATTGCAAGGTCCATTCGAACGAATGAATACGGAACCCTCAAAGTAACATTGACCAATGATAAACAAACGTCAAGAGCGAAGTAAAAATAAAACAAGATACCTATTTTACTCTTGAGATTGAAATTCCTAAGTAAAAGTCCTAATTTATGTGACCAATTCAGTCCATTTGATGAATTTCGACAAATGTATTGAGATACAGGACCATTAGTATATCGTGTCATTTTTTCCCAGCACCGATTGACACTGACAGCAGAAGCATAATGCATAACAGAGATAAAAATAAACAAACTGCTAATCTATAATAACTTCTTCTGCCTTGTCTTTCTTTTTTCAGAATGTACTGCAATAATTTACAACAAAATTATTTACCACGGATTTTTTGAAATTTAAAATAATAAAAATATATAATTATTAAAGTATTATATTAGATAAACTAAGTATTTTACATTCTTCAAATTTTGTTTTTGGAACTGAAACTGAAATAGCAAATGACGTCATTTCTTCTGCTCAGTCAAAAGAGAAATTCTCTCAACCAAATTCTCTCACCATTGCTCGAGTTTCGAATTTCGATGAATAAAGAATAATGAAAGTTATACTTTCATTTTTCAAGAAAAATTCTTAATAGTCCATTTTTTTAAATATCACTGTTACAGAACTTCAAATTGCTGTTTAAAATTATTTTTACGCAGATGATTAATCTGAAATGTTTTTCAGTCTTTCTTAGGAAATGAATATCAAATCGTCACTGATAAACAGTTTAGATACATAAGTCATCAGCGATTTCATTAAAGAGTGCCTTTTTTATTAAAAAATATAATAGTTTAATTGGAGCAGCTTGTATATAAAATTTAGGGGACAACAACAATATCAAATGTATTCATAACTTTATTATTAAATTTAGGTGCTGCAGTGTCTAAATTTAATCTCGAAGCATTTAAATCCATCAAAAATCTGAAACAATTTTAAAGCATAAAGCAACATTCTAATTTTCCCTAACAGCACTCCGCACCAAGGAGAGAATTATTGTAGCTCATCGCACCCTCTCCTTATCTACGCACCTCAAATCTTCTTATAGAACAATAATGTTACAATATTATAGAAATATCTTCACAACATTCTACAGCATTCAGATTAATAAGTAACATCGAAGAGATACCGTACCTCTTGTGGTAATACAACTTCTCTCTTATCAGGACTAGTAAATTATCACGTCTTCAAGAATATAAATAGCCCAAATAGACTACTTTCATTTTCTCATAATCATCCTAAAAGTCTTAACCCTTCAATTAGTATAATGTAAAGTATAAATTTAAAATAGTCATGCTAAATATATCTTGTTTGTCACTCATTCATGATTTCAGCCGAGCGGAAAATTAAGGCCGTTGCGCGCCTAAGAGTTTCCCAAGAACACCCCATATTATTGGCATCATTGAATTTCCTTTTCCACTTTGTTTTGTCCGTATCCGTAGTAATCCCACAATATTGTGTAATATTTAGGAAACATTAAATAGCATTTTGAATACCGAGAAATATATATTTGACAGGGAACTGCAATTATAGTCACAAAATCCCATACCATATTTCATATGTTTAAGTCAGTTTGCTTTTAAGTTATCACGTTATTTACATGCATCTGGAGGTACAGACCGGCAGTTGTTTCAACTTCTTGTTGGATTTGACTCAAAATTTGGTAGGTGCTTACTATATAAAGGCTAAATCTGCCTGCCCAATTCTATTCATGCAGCTCTCATGGTCTTGTAGTTATCGTGTTGACTTATATTCGAACAACCAAATGGACAGACTTCTCGAAGGATTTTGCCCAAAATTTGATAAAAATCAGCAAGAAAAAAAAAGGCTATCAAATTTTACCTATATAGCTCAAAGTTTTTATTATTATTATTATTATTATTATTTTTGTCACAAATGAACAGACATTTTCTAAAATATGTTTTTCGAATTCTGGCAGGTCTGAAACGTAGAGATTTGTCAAAATCTAAATTCGTCAACGTTATCGGCAGACATCACGACATGCGCAGAACGCGTTGAAAATTGAACAGATACAGTTTGTTTGGTACCTGACACGTGACCGTGAATTGACCCCATTGTGAACCTTTGAGTATAATAAGTGGATATTAATTTTTGAATTTTGTGTAGCACGTACTGCTTCCATGCTTAAAAAATGGACATTATTGCGAGGAAGCATGCATTAAAGCACCGATTGATTTATTGAACTTGATTAAGCTGACAACATTAAAAGAATCAAAATTAAATCAATCAATTTCCTCTCCTTTTGGATCATCGTCTCCCAAAAGGAGAATAAATTTTGGATGAAAACTATTCCAAGAATTAATAAAATCCTAGTAAGAAATAGCAACATTAATCCAAGAGAAATTAAGCTCAGACCTTAGGAGGGATTTATTGGTAACTAGTAGTAAATGTTAGAAGTTCAACAGTTTGTCACAGGCTTCTAGAAGTTGATAGGGAGGCAAAATGGCCAAGGAAGAATTCCAGAAGTCTGTGAATTTCGAAAATGAAAAAATAAATATATTTAGCATGGACCAAAAAATATAAAGCGTGGACTGCTTAAGACTGGAAGAAGGTAAATTTTACTGATGAAACTCATATATCTGTACAGGGTTATGTTAAAGGAATGTCGTGAGATGAGATGATAACGAACTTCTGAAATCTGTGCACGGACAATACCCTCTGAAACAGATGGTTTTTTTTAAATGACAAATGGCACTCGAAACTTATTTCGAACAAGTACATAAAAATACTACAACGTAGAAGTGTTCTATTATTACAAATTTTTCCCAGGACATTTCAACAGACTAGACCCATTGCCATAAATTAAAACATTTATTCCGAGAACTTTCATTCTCGGAAATGAAATTAATCAGGGTGGCTATAGATATGGTGGGAAAAAAAATTCCAGTTTTTTTTTTTTTTTTCGACTAAACTTGCAATATTTTTCGGACTTAAAGGCTCCTAATTATATTAGTCTCAAAATCACCATTTGTGTATAATAAACATTATAAAAATACTTTCATAGGTTATTTAATATAAAAAATAATATATTTTCTTGAAATTTAATTTTTAAAAATGAAAGAAACTTTATGAAAGAACTATTAAAAAAGTATATTCCTTTTTTTTTTTTTTTGCATGGAAAAAAATAATGGGAATTTTAACAAATATTTTGTTTCTAAAACTTATAAAAATTTTAAGACACATAAAAAAAATTACTCTCAGTAACAGAAGTTAAATTAGGCTAACATTAAAGGTTATTAAAATCTTGACAAAAAATTTTAGTGCTCACTTAATAATTACCAGAATAAAATGTTGCAGCATAAGTATAAAAATAATATGAGTGTATGCACCTAATAATACATGTTTTAACAAAGATTTAAACAAATAAACTTTAAATTAACATTTTTTTAAAGTTCCTTTTTGCATATTTTTGAAGTTAATAAATTCTTCCTAAACTCTCTTTTTAAGCTGCCTCAAGAATTTTATTTATTTTGCTTTTAATTCATCTACTTTCTTTTTTCTTTTCAAATTTTCTCGTAATTTCTTTTCTTTCTTCCATTTATTCTCTTCTTATTTGATTAGTGAATTCCACACATTTCAAATCAATTGTTTTGACATTTCAGAATTACTTATTCTATTATTTTCTTGAATGCTGCCACAAATTCTTCTCATTGCAATGAATGTTTCTTCTTTCATATTCCTCCATGGATAATATTTATTGGTTGAAAATCCTCTCTCAACATTTCTATTGCCATGAGAAAGGATTATTATCATCTATATCAATGATGAGGCATCATTGCAATGTTTCAAATTGAGAACAGGTCGAACCAAAATTTATTCTCTCTCTATTCGGTGACAAGTGAAAATCGATTGCTCTGAAAATTTCATTAGGGTTGTTAGCAACATTCATCAGTTTATCACTCTTATCATAATGAAATTCCAAAAAGTTGGTCTACACTTGAAAGAAAGCTATCTCGTGTTTGGAACTGAATCGTTTTGGCGACATTAGGCTTCAAATGTAGAGAAATGATAATGCAAAATCGTGGATCGCACGCATGCTTAGAACAAAATGCTATCATTGGCAATTTAACAGAATTTTTAGGTATTTTTATAAATGAAATTTCCAAATCAATAAATATCATTGACTTTTCCCTGGTTTCCCATCCTGCTTAATGATCTGAAAATTAAACAGACTTAAATTCCTGAGAGAATCTGTAGAATATACTGAGAAATTGTTTAGGAAAAATGGATTGTATGACAAAAGAACGCATGACAGCTAATACTATAAAAGTGTGGTTTCGATATAAGTCAAAAACATATGCACTAAGCTAATGAAATCGATGGCAAAACGTGCTGAAGATGTCATTTTTGCTAAAAGAAGATATACTTCATATCAATGGATGTATTTTTCAGTGTATATAAAGGCTCTGTATGAATAAAAGCAGAGTTCTTTAAAAAAGGTTGTTTTTTTTTTGTACTTTGTTCCAATTAATTCTCACAGTATAGTATGTGAACAGTTGTAAACAATAAATTATGAATCAACTCAGTATTGCACTTTTCTTATAATTTAGCAATGCATAATATCTAACATCTATTAAAAATCCGTTTATTTGAACCTTATACAAATCCATACCCCTTTACGGATTCGAAAGAAATTTGGTCTACATGTTCCCTTAGCAGCTAGACAGATTTACTACTTCATTAAAAAGTTTTTATAATCTTCTAAAGGTAGTAAAATTAGTAGTGGGAGGCTGGATCTGAAATATTTTACATTTTTCTTTCATACATTTGAATAAATCATTTTCCCCATTTTTTTTTTTTTTTTTTTTTTTTTTTTTTTTTTTTTTTTTTTTGCTATCTTAAAATAAAAAAAAAATTAACTTTAAGTAAGATGAACCACAATTCTGTACAAATATTTCTTTAATTTAATCAATCTTTCAAAATTAATTTAAACACAATTTGTTACAATCCCCCTCTTTTTTTTTCAACGAAGCATTAAGCCTACTTTCTGTTAAATTATGTCTCCCAATAGCAAACGTTAATGTTTTTTTTTCCTTCCGACATTTTCAAATTGGTTTTTATTTCATAGTAACTTATAATATAGGAATGTGATAATTTATCTTGATGCGTTGTTCTTTAATATTATTGATTTTTTTATTGCTTGTTACAGGTTCGCGCCCATTGATGGCATTTCTGTCTCGTAAGACGTTTTTGTTAATTCTTTTTAGTATCTTAACATTGAGTGTAAGAACGGATTCTGTGACCGAGACGTGGCACCCAATTGTGAGAGGTGTCCTAATCTGTTATAGTCTACCTCAAGTGGCACAAAATGTGCACTGAAATAAAATGTTGTTCACCAGACAGAAAGGAGTTTTATTCGAAGAGATTTACATTAAGTGGTCCGTCGATTACACAGTATTGAACCATCGAGAGTTTTGATAAAAAGTTTTCAATTGTTTCGGTTTTGCCGCTTGTGTTTGCGTGATATTGTTCTCAGTGATTTCTGAATCGTTAGAGTGATCTCCAATGGATATAATCCAAATTCCTATGATTGGATTATTGCATCCGTTTTGGTTTTAAGGTAACTGTGAGTACACTTTTGTTTTCCAAATTTGCATATTAGTTTAGTTTTTATGAGTTGCATATAATCTTTACAAAATGCTTTCAAAACTTAAAAAGAGTGACTTAATTGAAGTTGCCGAGGAACTAGAAATTGATATTCCTTCGGGTGCCAAAGTAGTTACTATTAAAGATTTAATTGAAAAGAGCGAGATCTATAAGGATAATTACGAATTCATAAAGACTGTGATTGAGTCAATAATTGAAAAGAAAAAAGATTACGAGAAAAATGAAGCACAGAAACTAGTGCTGCTGAAAAACTTACTTAAAACTCGCGCAATTAGAAAAACAACTTGAGCTTGTGAATTTGTAAGATATAACACAAAAGGTCAATGTGACAAATAGCGATTCCGATTCCAATTTTAGTTTAGTAAGTTTGATAAAAAGTGTCGAAACTTTAACTATACCGGTTCCTATACGAGCAGAGTCGTATAATTTATTTTTCCAATCGCTTGAAAAAGCTTTCAAAACCAAAAAGACCCCAGAACAATTCAAGTCAGAGATCCTATTAAATATTTTAGGCGAAAAAGCTACCAGTTTAATGATATATTTAAATAAGGATGAATTGTGTATGTATGACAAATTAAAGGAATTAGTGTTAAAAGAATTTCAATCTACACCACAAGAAGTTTTAAATAATTTCCGTAAAGCGAAAGAACATCCAAACGAAAGCTATATCCAGTTTGCATCGTGACTTATTGCAGCATTTGATTATTATTGTCAATTAAGAAAGGTAAATGATTTCAAGGGAGTTTGGGAACTCATGGTTTCCGAAAAAAGATTTGATTCATTAAATCGTGAACTACAAATTTATATCGACGTGATACAAAGAGAATCTTCGTATGTGCCACCAGATTTGACCAGGCATTGCGATATTTATGTATCGTCAAAATTCAAAAACAATAGTTTAATAATAAAACAATATGATTTTACAACCGAAAATTGTAAACCATTCTCAAAAATATCGTAAAGAATAAAGTCCACAAAAAGCATTTGGGTTGAGGTTAAAACTCCTAAATGTGTAATTTGTAAATCTAATGAAAATCATTCCCTAAATGTATGTCCTATGTTCAAAAATATGCTTGTTAATGAGATAATTGAGGTCGTTAAAAATAAGCAATTATGTTTTAATTGTTAAAATCACCATAAAATTGCTAATTGCTATTAAAAATCCAATTGTTCCATTTGCAAAAAACAACATAACACTCTTTTGCATCTGGGAAATACTCAAAGCGAAAATGATACTCGTTCGCAGAATGCTAACGCTGGATAAAATCCAAGGTCAAATGTATTTGTTCCGCGAATTGAAAATCCCAGGAATAATTCTTCACAACTGACGAATGAGTTACCTACGAGCATTACGCATTCATTCACTGCTACCAACTTAAATGTAAACAAAATGGTTTTAAGTACTGCAATTGTGATGATTTAGAATAATGTAGGAATGTTTACGAATGCACGTGCGTTACTGGATGTCGGCAGTATGCGTCATTTCTTTTCAAAACGGTTAGCCGATAAATTGAATTTGAAAAATGAAAAACGAAACATCGTGGTTTCTGAACTAAATCATCTTCTGTTATTAACTGGATCGTAAAAACGAAAATTTCGAATGTTAGCAGAAGCTTTGAAAAGAGAATTGAGCAATTGGTAGCATCGCATATAACAGGTTGTATCAACTCCAAACAATTTGACATTGATTAGAATTAGATAGTTTCCATTTAGCGGATGTGAGTTTCAATGAACCTGGTGAGGTTGCTATTTTATTAGATGCCCAAATATTCTATGAACTTTTAAGATAGAGTCAAATTAGGTTTCCGAGAACAGACATTGTTTTTCTAAATACTGTGTTTGGGTTTGTTGCTACCAGAAGTGTTCCAATCGGAAACGAAATTACTGTTCATTGTGGGTTGATAATAGAAGATTTGGATGCAAATTTAAGGAAATTTTGGAAATTGAAGATGTTGAAGGGGATAAATTACAAAATGATGGGAGTTTAATATGTTAAGATCATTTCATGAAAACACATTTCAGAAATGACGATAGAAGGATGTCGTTAAAATAGAACCCCTCTCCCCATGTTTAGGTGAGTCAACACACATTGCTACTAAAAAATTGAATTCATTTTGGCAACGTTTGATGAGACTATGAGAATTTGGGGCATATGCAGGCAACTTGCGAAACTCCAAAGTACATTATGCCTCATCATGGCGTTTGTAGGCCAGAATGTAGTACTAAAAAATTACGCTTTATTTAATAATTGTATTTTGCGCATCAGCGGCAACGTCATCTGGACAATCGCCGAATGATAATTTGTATTCAGGATCTGTTCTCCAAGATGATTTGTTCGCTATTTTGTTGCAATTTCGAAAACATTCTGTAGTTTTCACCGCCGATATAAAAAAGATTTATCGTCAAATTTGGATACATCCAGATCAGTGTGATTTACAATGTAGTTTATGGAAGGATTTAAAGGAAGAGAAATTACGTCTATTTAAGTTGCTCATTGTTACCTATGGAACCAAATGCGCCCCTTATTTGGCGTACTAAAGCAAAGCAAGCAGGGTACTAAAGCAAATATGCTGTGATGAGAGAGACAATTATCCTTTAGCCGCCGCTGCGTGCAAGGATTTTTACGTCGACGATATACTCAGTGGTACCGAGGATTTATCTTCTGCCATTGAACTACAAGACAAGTTAATACATTTGTTAAAATCAGCTGGTATGGAGCTCAAATAATCTTGTTCCAACGTAGGATCGAGAATACAATTTCGATAACCCTAACTCAGCAACTTTAAAAACTTTGGGATTACAATTCAATCCTGAAAATGATACATTTAGTTTTAGTATTCAAAAAATTGTGAGTCCTGCAAACAATGTTATCGGGCATATCCAGATTGTTTGACCCTTTAGGTCTCTTAGGACCTTTGATAATCACAGCGAAGATGTTCTTGTAGATGTTGCGGATTTTGAGAATTGATTGGGATGATGAAGTTCCCTTGCACTTAAATAGAGTGGGAAAAATTTAGTTCTGAACTGAGTCAATTGAAAAATTTAAATGTAGAATGTCATGTGCTATGTTTTGAGGCTCTGAAAGTAGACTTTGTAAGTTTCGGGGATGCTTCGAAAAATGCGTACGGTTGTGCCGTCTGCACCAGGTCTTTGTCAAGGTCTGGTGAGATAAAGGTGTCACTCTTATGCAGCAGATCTCGAGTTAGTACGTGACCTCCGAGAGATATTTCTCGGTGGTCACGGTTAGTATCCCACGTTTGGAGCTGTGTTCAGCAGATTTGCTTTTTAAGCTTATCGTTAAAGTTCTGTCATCCTTGCAACTCGACATTCATGAAGTACATTTCTACTCGGACTCCACCGTGGTGCTTGCTTGGATCAAAACTCCACCTACATCGTTGAAAACCTTTGTTGCAAATGAGTCACCAGGATTCAAGAGTATACTAAGGACTTCCAATGGCATTATGTAAATACTGTTGAGAATCCCGCGAACTTGATGTCACGAAGAGTTTTTCATTCAAAGATAAAACAGTTGGACATTAGGTGGAATGGGCCGTCTTTTCTTTCATCTAGTAATTGGCCAAACTTCAATGACGATCCGGGTGTTTCAGATGGTGAATATCTTTTTGAGGTCAAAGGATCTGCAAAGAACTTAGAACTGAATAAGGATCCTATGATTAATCTTTGTAATAATCCTAGTTTTTTAGAGTGTCTATTAGAAATAAGTAACAATTATAGTAAAATTGTTCGTGTTTTAAGTTATGTTTTCAGGTTTGTCAAGAACCTAAAAGGAGCAGCGAAGACAACAGGTCCATTGAATGATGAGGATTCGAACTATGCAGAGACAAATCCAAGAGTTTGCTAAAGACGACAGTAGTCTCCAAAGACACCACTGTGTGTCTCCTGGTAGTAAATTAAAAACTTTGAATCCTTCCTTGGATTCTAAAGGATTGTTGGGTTGGGAGACGGTTGGGTAATAGTTAGTTTAACAAAAAGCAACAGATAATTTTGCCAAAAGGCCATAGGTTAACTCTAATAATAATAGAACATTTTCATAACAAATGTTTACATGTTTGTGCTCCTTCTTTACTCTTGTTATAGAAAAATTTTGGCTTCTAAATGAACGTAATAGCTGCAGAAAAATCGTTCATCAATGTATCATTTGTTTCAAAGCCCAACCAATTGTGTGTACTCAAATCATGGGCAATTTGCCCAAGGAAAGAGCGTCTCCAGATTTTGCTTTTAATTGTGCTGGGGTCGATTTCTGTGGGCCATTTTATATTAAAAATAAGGCTCAGCATAAAGGTACTTTACAGAAAATTTATATTTGTATTTTTATAGGTTTTTGTTTTAAAACTGTTCATATAAAAATTGTTTCAGATTTGAATTCTGATTCCTTTATATCTACTTTAAAGAGATTCATGGCTCAAAGAGGTAAATGTGCTAAATAGTTTTCAGATAATGCTAAGAATTTTGTAGGAGCTAATCAAGAAATTAAAAAACTTCATGAAATGGTTAGAAAACCAGATGAAAAGCTGGCAGACTATTTAGCTGCAGAAGGTACTGAATGGAAATTTATTCCACCAAGATCCTCACATTTTTGGTGGTCTTGGGGAGGCAGTTATAAAATCATTTAAATATCATCTAAAAAGAGTTGTTAAGGGAATAAATTTAACTTACGAAGAGTTCTTAATGGTAATTGTGCAAATTAAGGGAATTTTGATTTCTTGACCATTTTGTCCCTTGTCAGATAACAAGGACGATTTTGAGGTTCTTACTCCTGCACATTTCTTATTAAATAGGTCTTTAACCTCTTTAAATGAGCCTGATTTGAAAAATTTAAAAGAAAGTCATCTCAAGAGATAGCAAAAGGTAACTAGATTTGTACAATGTATGTGGAATTTTTGGCATTAAAATTATTTGTCAATTGCAATAGAGATCTAAATGGATGTTTGACAAAAATAATGTAAAATTAGGAGATTTAGTGTTATTAATCGAAGATAATTTGCCTTGTTATAAATGGGCTATGGGTAGGATAGTTAAAATTTATTATGGTGATGATAAGAAAATTCATGTTGTTAAATAAGATTAAAATACAGTCCAGTACTTGTAAAAGAGCCATTTCTAAAATTTGTATATTGCCCATGGAACATAATTAATTTGTAATATTTAATTTTGTAAGTGTAAGTTTTGATTGTTATTTCTTAAGGATATTGATTATTATGCATTGTGTATTTTTACTAGCTTTGTGTATAGGGTGTAATATTTATGTTATTAAACATTGTAATCACTTCAAACCCTGAGGTTCCCTGGAAAATGTTACAGGTTCCCGCCCATAGATGGCGTTTCTGTCTCATAAGAAGTTTTTGTTAATTCTTTTTTGGGCCTAAGTGAAGATTAGTGTGCACCAGCCGATTGTCGCCAATATTGCAACCCATCGGATCCCTCTTATAGCAACCGTACTGCTGTTTTGTTTACTACTTTTTGCAATGGTTGAGTTGTACTTAAACTACAATTAAATTATGAAAAATGTTAAATTAAAAAAATATCGATTAAAGATTTTACTTTTGTTCTTTATTATAAAGAAATTTAAGCTTATAATTAAAAGTTATTTTCTTCTTTCTTTTTTTAATGTGAATACGAACAGAAAATATTTATTCTTTTGCAATTTTTAACTCGCTTTAAAAAAATCGTCTGCATTCTCACTTTCAAAGACAGCTGCAAATGGAATTCTTCGCAGTTCTCGTAATTCTTTTGGTGTTATAACGGTTGGTTCCCTTCATAATTTGTTATGTCGGGATTATTTCGAACCTGTAGAATGGATGAAGAGCGAGTTAAATATGCATACATATATATTTTACGAGTTAATGAAATTAGGAAAGGATGCTTGTTTGAAATTTTGTATTGAGAATGGTTTGATATCGAACCGGCAGAATGGATGGAAGGCGAGTGGAATATATTCTTTTACAAGTTGATGAAGGTGGGGAAAGTATGTTTGTTTGAAATTTTGTATGGAGAATGTTCCGATTACTTATTTCTCCGTTTTTTCTTTTCTCTTGGTTATGTACTGTTTCTGTTTTCCACACAGTCTTTATGTTCAATGTGCTAGCGAAGCTACTAGGTTCCCGCTCCCGCTGCTAGCGAAGCCGTAGGATGTTTTTTTAAGTTAATAAATCCTGCCCGGGGCCTTCTACAGATGCCTTCGGCATCTGTAGAAGGCCCCGGGCAGGATTCCCTCTGAAATCCGTTCGTACAACATCCTTCATTCTTTCTTTTCAATTGATTATGTACAGTTCATGTTATCCACACAGTCCTTATGTTCAATGTGCTAGCGAAGCTACTAGGTTCCCGCTCCCGCAGCTAGCGAAGCCGTAGGATGTTTTTTTAAGTTAAAAAATTCTGCCCGGTGCCTTCTACAGATGTAGAAGGCACCGGGCAGTATGAAAAAAAAAATACTTATCAGTAAAAAGTTCTAATTAGATGGCGGGAAATAGTAACCGTAACTGTTCCGCGGAAGTATTTGTTTATTTTGCCCGCCATCTTTATTGGCGACTTGGCATTGTTGGCGCAGCTGGGTGCACACTAAAATTCACTTTTACCCTTTTTTGTATCTTAACATTGAGTGTAAGAACGGATTCTGTGACCGAGACGTGGCACCCAATTGTGAGAGGTGTCCTAATCCGTTATAGTCTACCTCAAGTGGCACAAAATGTGCACTAAAAAAAAAATGGTGTTCACCTGACAGAAAGGAGTTTTTTTAAAAAGAGATTTACATTGTTAATTAATTTTTGTCTTATATTTTAGTACTTTTAAATCTTTAATGGTTCACATTGGCCCAATAACCCACATATTGAAAAATAATTATTATGAGAAAAAAAAATCAGTATCTAGAAAGACTATTTCAAAAAGAAAAATGTACTTAGATATGAAAATAATCATTTATTTCTTCAAGAAGCAAATGATGTTGAAAATCAAAAATGGTTCTAAAAATGTATATACAATTTCAGGATGAAGGAAAATGATTGATGAAAAGTACACATTTCAGAAAGCATATCTTGTTCTAATTTCTTCCAATTTCTTTGAAACCTGCAAAATTCCAAAACATTTTGAGTGATTAGAAGTATAATGATTCTTATTTCATATAAATTTTAATTATGCATCATATTTATAAAAAGAATTGCTACAAATTAAAGTGACACTGAACATTTTTTAAAAATATCATAATACAATAGTTTAAAGGATAAAGAGTCATTTTGTATTGAAGATCATCTTAATATTTGTGACTGACAAATTGATCAAAACTTCCAAGTTTTTAAAAATGGTTTAAAAAAAAGTTATGCATAAATAAATAGTAAAGATGGTACAAGCACAGAAATAGGTAATGAATACTTTAATATGAACTACCTTCAAATATTTTAATGTTATTTTTGTTCTTCCAAAATTAAGATCACAAAATCTTTTACAATAATTTATAACTGCTACCAAAATTTGCATTCTACATATTTTAAAGAACCGATGATACAATGTCAGCATCCAGTTTAGAATAAATGATCTTTAAAATAAATTTTGTAGCAGATTAAATTTGGCTCATCTAAGCACCTGGAGTTTTTGGCTGCAGTGTTATGAATATTAAGTTAAAACCTACAAGTTCAACCCATTGCGGTAGGTATGAATTTACATAATTGTCTAGATGATTCAATGACATGGAGAGTCTTTGGTGATAAACAGAATAATATCAAATGAAATAGGATAATCTTGAAATAGAAGTGGATGGATGCTCACAAGCAGCAACAAAAATGCTACCCAGATTATGGAATCAATTCCAAACAAACACATACAATCACCAGATGATCTGGTAAGCCTAAAACACCTACAAAAATCAATACTTGGCTTTAAATGCCAATACACAGTTAAGAGTTTTTTCATTAGTACCTAGATATAGTACTTGGAAAAAGAATCGCAGCAAACAGTATGCAGATACCTAATAGAGAATTTATGCCTAGTATCCAATACAATGTCCTCTCTCAGAATGTATTACACAGAAGAGGCCATTTGTTGTGGAGTTGGACATTTCAAGAATGGTGGTATAATCTTTTTATGAGTTGAGATTCAGCATGAGGAGCTGATCAACTGGCTGATTTTCAATGAATCTTCATTTAAAGAGAATTTGGAACTTGCTATCAATCCTCAAATTTAAGGGAAGCCAATCATTTTGATGGTAAAATAATCTAGAATTTTCTAGAACAGCAATATATTGGGCAGTCACATACTGCTGACATCTTTGATGCGGATGATGTAACTGTATAGTGCTGCAAGAATAAGATCATTGAAGGCTGTGCAGTTTTTCAAGGCTGCAGCAGACACAGATTTACTTTTTATGGCTCATAATGTAAGGTCAAATACATATAAAGATATATACAAATACAAGCATATAATACAAATACAAATAAAGCTTATATTGACTGATTATTTTCTTGAAGAAAAGGATATTCACCATATGGACTGGCTGACAAAGCCTACGAATCTCAATGTTTGGGTGGTCTAGGAAAAACTATTACATAACGTCATCCTCCTCCCAAAACTGTTCTTTTTTAGAGAAATGTAATTTACTAGTGCAAGAATTTTTCGATACTGTCATTAACAGAATTAGCGGAGGCTAACATAACAAAACATGTTGGCTACACTCCATATTAAACAGACCTTCCTTGAGATGTAATGCAGCATGATTCGACTGTTTTTTGACATAAACTATATTTTAATCAACAATTCAACTCTTTTTTTCTATTATTATGCATCTATATAATCTCTCCCATGGTAATATGTCTTAATGAGAGATTTTGTAGCAATAAAATAAATCAATAAAAAAATAAAATAAAATATTTCTCCAATTATCATATATTATATACTTGTGATTTTTATTATGGACACCAGTATATTAAAATAAATAGTTTGAATATTCTTAAATTTAGTGGAAAATATTTCCTCTTGGTATTGTAATTAAATGATCAATATTGAAAATTATATATCTACTTAAATTTCACTACTCACATGATACAAAATCTTATAATTCAGAGTAAAACCAATTAATTTTTTTAAATAGTAAGACGTACCTCGCTAGGTGTTTTATCAAAATCACTAGCTATACTTTTTTGTTTGGCAGGCTCAAGTGAGTTAAATTGTTCACACAGATCTCCATCAATCACATTCTGTAAAAGCAAAGAAGAGATTATTAAAATAAACCAGAAATTATCAGATGTATAATTTCTTCCTATTTTCTATTTATAATTAATTCAATTCAGAAATTCCATAATTAAAATCAATTTTAATTATGGAATAAAATACAATAAATTTCAAATTAAGTTTTCAAAATTAAATTTATAAGTTAACATATTATTTCTTTATGCAGCATTAATTAATTAAATATTATAAATATGTACTTAAAAATTAACCAGATATTTAAGATAGTATACAATTAGGCTATAGATTAGATTGTGTCTTGCAAGAATTTAAAATTTATAATATTCTTCTTTTTCTCTTATTATTGATGATTACTTCAATTACTAACATCATTCACCTACAAGGATTAATTTATTACTGAATAAGAAACTCATAATTAACAATATATTTTCTTAGATGAAGCAAAATCTTTTAATTTTTAGTTTCTTAAAATGAGAAATACAATTCAACTAAGTTTCTAATCACAGTCAGTGAGCAGAATTTATGAAAGACATTGCAAGAATGAAGTACTATATTCACCTTGACAGTATAATAATATGAACGGAAAGAAAGATGGTCCCTGCCACAAAGAGGAGGGTTTTCAGATCGCATGTGCATTTCAAGATGTTGGAAAAAATCATGGTCCTGGAAGAGATGAAATTGCATTCAATATTCAAACAGAAACATTCTCACATAATAATGGCTTCATATAGTATGAATATTTAAAATGTAAAAATATTTGTTAATAATACTGCAAGAGAGAGAGAGAGAGAGATAATAGATAATATTACTAGTTAAAACTCAGAACACTAAATATATATAGTATTCTCACTTATTTTTTCAGCCATTGAAATAAGTATGATTTAACTTCTAAGCATTTATGCCAAGCAATATTCTAGGTTAAAAACTTTTATTCTCAAACTTATTTCTTTTTATATAAATGATATCGGAAAAAAAAAAAAAAAGCAGCTCCATGATGAGTCTGATTTACAATATATAATGACAAATTTTTATAAAATAAAAACAGTCTGATATATATATATATGATTATCTATCATATGATTATATATGATAGATAATATTGGGGAAAAATATTTCAGATAAAGATAAAGCACTTCATTTTTTAAAAACAATTTTTATAATCAATTACAAGTAATAGTAATTTTAAAAAATGTAAAATAAATTGATAGTTTTAACATCTATTAAATAGCAGTCTCTTTATCCAACAGCCTTTTTAATGCACAATATTCCAATATATAATTACCTCATGTGAAGTAAAAGGCACTAGAATTCCAATAGAACCTGAAAGAGTTGTATATACCAGGGATTCAGATCCTCCCGGTATCAATGTTGCCTTCTGCAAGGAAAGCACTACTTCACCAACATGGAAATTGGCTATGATGTCGGCCTAAAAGGAAAAATATTATTTGAATACATTACAAGAAAGATAAACACTTTAATAAGTAGCACACCAATAGAATCAAATAAAAATTTTCCAACTAGATATATGTATAGAACAGAAAGATATTTACTTTTTGTGAAGATCCTCCTAACCACCCTCTATCCCAGAGAGCCTTAACACCAGTTGGATCTTCTTCCACTTCATCACTAATAGCAGTAGGGAGTCGGATCTAAACACAAAAAATTAATTCTTAAATATGGAAAATACTTTAGGTAGTAATTAAGCAAATAAATTAAAACAATGATTGTTAGTTTAAAAAAAATTATTTTAAAAAAATATACCTTTAGTACATGGATTTCTCTGTTATTTTAAATATTTTCAATAATTTAAACTTTAAATTTATTATTACAAGAACCTGAAATGCAATCTTTTGAAATACATCACTTTATTTCTCAAATTCAAGGAGATATCCTATATATATATATAAATCAAAATTCAACAAAGTCAATCAGTTAAATGATAATAAAAATTGGAAAATAGAAATGCTTTGTCACTGAGAACATAATGTGAAATTTTTTTAAAATGTAATCCATCAGAGAATATGTGAAAATTAGAATACAAATTCCCTCTAAACAAACATGAAAGTCTTATGTTAAATAACCGAAAGTGCATGAAAATGCATGTTATACTCCTTTACAATGATAACTAATAAGTTAACAATAAAGAAATAATAGGACCTATTTTGCAAATATAACAATTGATGTATGTAATGAATGAAGTAAACTGTTTAATGCCATCTTTGCACAATCCAACTATATGCATTGCTTCTGTGATATCAAAATAAAAAAAAAACCAATATAAGCAAAAATAAAAATGAATGTATTTCCCTGAAATTCTACAAATTTAAGATGGTAGAGAACTTAAAAACTTATTTAAGATCAAAAGAAAGAAGAAAAAATACATAATATAATTCAAACAATAAAAAAAAATATATTTCCAAAATAATAAAACATAGAAATTGTAAAATTATGTCTCATACAGACAATTATCTTTTTCTGTTAGATTATTTTATATACAACTAAACTTCACAAATACAATTATAATATATTATTACAATTCAAACTCCTTTAATATACATGTAGAATGAGACATAATTGATAATTTAGACATACAAAAAATCTAGGTTCAGAAAAAATTGCCCTTTTTTGGAATATTATTATTTCATTAAATTGTAGCAAATCATTCAAAACAGTTAATTAGATGGTAGGCAGTGAAGTTGCAAAACAGAATAATTGAATTATAACACAATATTAATTATTTTTCACTCTTAAATGATACAGAACTAAGGATATAAATATAAAAGATTTTATTGCCTTTTTGTCCCACAGGATATTAATCTCATACTTGGAATTTCTAATGAATATCAAATTATTAAAATTCTATTAAACACCATTCAGCAATTATTTCTTTTAAAAACACATACAAAAAGACAAGAAATAACTTACAACAGATATGTTTCCAAATTTATCAGCTCCAGCAGCTGTGTTGGGATCAAGCAGACAGGCACTAGTGATCCACCTTGGATTGGTGTCATCTGCAAATATGATCAGCTGATTGTCTTGCCTTTTGTACCGTACATAAAAGAAACTTTCTTGAATGTCACCAACAATGATTCGGTTTCCTACTGCATGCAGTGTTACAATTTGATTGGGAATATGCTAAAAACAATACATTGATAAAATTGTAAATTTATAACAATACTTCAAAACTGGTAGTAAGTTCTGAATGTTTTAAAATGGAATAATTTATAATGACAATTTATATTACAACTGCATTGCTTTAATAGAAAATGTCTTTATTTACGATGCTAAGAAGATTCTAAAAAACAGTAACAGAATTTTTTTAAATCAAAATTTTTGTTTGTTACTATAGGAGAAGCATCCTAATACTCAGATCTGCTGAAATTATTTTTATATTTAAGAAAACCAGATTTTGAGCTACAAATATAAGAATCATCATAACAATATTTACTTAAATATATCTAGCATTCTTAAAAAGTGAAAGCAGTTCATCTTCATACCTTCAATGAATACTATGAACATTAAATGACATAGGAAAATCAGTATTATTATTGTAAATATCATTTCATGAAACAATACAAAATAAAGAAGAAACCAAAATCCTTTTTAAAATCCATAAGAAAATAAAATTTTGACAAATGCTTTTAAACATTGTAAAATTGTTAAAACAAATATTTTCTCAAATATATTGTATTTTCATGCATTCTTCTTAAATAAATAGATATGCAATTTCAAATTTCATCCACAATTTATGTGTAATCTTTATATAATTTGTTAAATTAATGCATTATTAATAACTATATATAATTAAAAATGATGTATGATAATTACTTTATAATACTCTGATTTTAAATTTATATATTTTCACAGGGCCATCAGAAGTACTTAAGAATTCCTCTGAATTAGTTGTATAAGAATAGAATAATTAACGAATTTATTTGATAACATCTATATTAAAAGGAGTCTATAAAAAAATATGTTATTATGGGACCATTTGGCCCGGAGATAGTTATAATATTGATTTTATAACAATAATATTACTATTGGACAAATTTTCATATTTTATTATAATATACTTAGGACATCAAGACAAGTTTCCACAAGTGATATCAATTCTTCATATCTAATCTAGTTTATAAAATTTGATTTTTGAAATCCTTTTCACATTTTTTAATTAATTTTAATACATACAAAACAGAATCAATTGGGGAGTACATCTTAACTTCGTCATCATATTAATACATGATTTTGTATTGCATGCTGCTGTTGGGATTAGTGGTTAAGTGGTTAAAAGATAGCAAACTATTAATTTAAATTCAGTATACTAATAGCAAAGAATATACAATAACAAAAGTCATTATTTACAGACTCAATATGCATAATAAATATTATAAAAATGACATTTTTGAATATTAAGATACGTAATGATATATTGCTAACTTGTTTTATTCAAATGAATTTGTATCTAATTGGTTAATGGTTGCATTGAACACATTAATTAATTTTAGGAAGAGCACTTTATACAGCTAAACAAAATATGAAAATCATAGTAGTTGCATTATGAGCAAGTATGCTTTAAAACCAGTTAAAATTTATCAAATCCATTAAAAAAACAAAACAAAAATTCTAGTATTATTTAAATAACAGATGAAAACTAAAACTTGGTTTCTCAAGCTAATTTAAATAAGTTAAAATTCTGTTTCTCCCCTCAGTAATGATTATTATTTATTAGTCTGCTTTATCATAACTTTCGTTATTTCTTTTAATTTTTATTTCTTCATACTTTATACTTACTACAAAATCAAGATATTTTCAGCCACAATAAAATATTTTGTTTTACACATAAAATGCTTCTAACAAAGAAAAGAAGAGTGCCTCACCTTATTTTCACACTTTTTGAGCAACTTCTTTTTGCCAATTTCATATACACGAAGCATGCTTCCTACTCCAATAAGCACTCTTCCTTGGAAAGAGCATATAGCAGCAGGCATCTCCTCTACAGGAGTTATATGAACTAGTTCTAATTTTCTACCCTCATTCAACACTTTGTAAGTATGTATAAGTCCACCATTACAATGTCGAACACCTAACTGTAAGTCCTTCACTAAACCCACTAGAAGATATTGTGCATCTCCATGACTAGCAAATTTTACAAGGGCAATGCTAAAAATAAATAAATAAATAATAAAAAATAAATAAATAATAAATAATCCTTTGCTATTAATAAGCTAATATTCCTCAAAATAATAAGGTAAACACAAGAATTATATAAAATTAAAATCACAATAAATTTAAGAAATATTTATTCAATAAAAGATAGAATTAATCAAAATATTATGACAAATATTTAAACAATATTTCTGCATCAAACTTTTTTTTTTTTTACTTTCTACATTAGTAAATTTTAGTAATTATTATAAAACAAAGTTTCAACATGTGATTTTTTTAAAACCTAGTTTGCTAATCAAGATGCAATTTATTAATATTACTTAACAATTTGATCTCATGAAAATTTTACTCAAAATTTTCATTTTATTGGTTTATATGGGGGAAAAAATACATATATAAATATCAGTGTCAAACTAGAAATTTTTGTTTAAGTTGATAATTTAAATCTTGCATTTTAGTTACCCCTATTCACAAAACCAATATTACAGTAACAGCATCATAGACTGTTACAAATATAATACTTTTTTACCCCATAGCAGATATTGTTACTGTGAAAAATTAATTCTGACTGTCATGACTCCTATTGAACTCAGATTGATTCTGAAAAATCTATAAATGCCACCAAACAATAGAAATATGATTAATTTATGCTTTTGTATGAAATCAGGTTTCATTTACATAAATATAAATAGCAACAGCACCTTTGTACTTTCATGGAATATTTCCTAGAATTTTATTATAAACATCTCTAAGAGTAATGCATACTCATTTCAGAACCATTAAATAAAAACAGTGTACATGGCAGACTACATTATAAAATTATATACATTGGCTTTCCTTTGGTTGGTTATTAGTAGAATAGTCACAAACAAACTAAATTTTTGTTCGATAACAAAACTTAAAAAAGTGAAACATATTTTACCTTAATGCAGCTTCATTCTGTTCAAGGGGAATTTTAAAGATGGTTCTTCCTTCAATGGGATCAAGGATTCTAATGACGGATGCCCACATACCAGATCCTCCTTTTGGAGATCCAAATACATTTTCTGGCAAATTTTCACTTAAAAATTGAGCAGCCATATCAGCAGCCAATTCTTGCTCCTCTTCACCAGCAGCTTCAACCATTTCCTTTGAAAAAGGAGGAGTTAATTTTACTGTCAAAGAAACTACTTATGAAGCCTACAGATTACTTACAAAAAAATAATGAAAAAAGCAAATATATTAAAGAAAATGTCGCTAATATCGTATACAGTAAAAATAACTGATTCATAATTTAAGGACAAAGAGACAATATTGAGATATAATCAAGAAAACAATTCAAAGCAGTTCCGAGATATACAGTAGAAACAGTCAATGAAAGTAGTCAAAAGATAAAACAGGGTTGTATTCAAATCTGGGAAACAAAAACGCTTTTCCCCCTGCAGGTATAAGCAATATAAGAGGAAGTGCATGCACAGCATTCATATGCAATAGAAAAAACAATATCTTGTCAGCAGAAAAAAGGGGGGGGGAGTAAAGAATAATTCAACATTACTTGAAATAATGTTATATTAAATGAATTTTTATATTCATACATAAACAATTTTCTTTATATTTATTGCCCATATTTTAAGCAAGATATAATCTACATGTTAAAGAAAGAAAAAAGATATTGATAATTTACCTCAAGCTTTTTAGTTTAAAGTCATGCAAAATTCTGAATATGCAGTGGAAATTTGTATTTTGGAATAAAAAAGTTGAAACAAATAAAACTATTTGCCTTTTCATATAATTGAACTAATGCATTGTTTTAAAACATGAATTTTAAAAAGATGCAGCTTTTGAAACAAAAAAATTTTTTAGACATGCATTTAGAAACATTTTTTTTGTATGATTGTTCTCAAATACAAAACACTGTTAAAAAATATATTTTTACAGATTGACTAGCATTCTAGTCATTTTTCCTATTTCAGTATTTTTTCCCCCACGGCCTTAAAAATTACACTGTTCTATGCAGAAAAAAGAATTTCATTACTTTAACAGTTGTTAATGGTGTTTTCTTTTAAAAATATGGTGCTGATATTTTATTTTAGAAATGTTTAAAGATATCGCAATTTTTAGTTGAAAAATAATAAGGAATTTTAAATCCCTGTACTTCCCTGGTTTTTAAGAAAAATTTCAAAATTCTTCACATTTTCCCTGGTTTATAGAAGATTTTTAAATTCCCATTGTTTTCATAGTGTTGTAGCAACTCTGAAAAATAATTATCACTAAAACTGACCATGAATACTAAAAAAAGAAAGAAAACCAGAATAATTAAAGATGAATGTACTGTACTATGCACAGTTAAGGGGATATCAAAAATCGAGAAGAAAAACTGTATATTATTTTAAATACAAGTGTAAAAGAAGCTGTATTTTGGATAAAAATGTTAGTTTTGCAATTAGTTTTGTTAGCCAACAATACAAATATGGAGTTTCACTGATGTGGTTCCCCTCCCCTTAATTCAAATTTACGCATTTTTTTCAACATCACACTGTATTAAAATGTGCAATTTGCTTTCAGATCACAAACAAGAACTTTGTAGTAAATTCTGCAAAGAATAACACATGACCTAAAAAGGAAATAAATGTTCTTTTCAGAATGTCCTTAATGGAAATATCAACTTACTTCTGCCATTTGACGTTTTCGGATTCCTTTTGTTTTTTCAGTGTATGCATTGTGATCAGTTTCAATTATAATCAAATTACTGCTTTCTGGATGAATTATAAATTTTTTTGGGGTATATTCCAAATTAGTTGCAACTTGATTAAAAACAGCACCAAGCTTTTCCAAAGCCAAAATTCTAAAAATGGAAAGAGTAGAGATTAATAACGTATTAAGAATTATAAAAATATTAAAATCAATTCTTGTGATATACATATATATATATATATATATATATATAATTATTTCTTAAAATATCTTCATACTTAATTATTAAAAAAAATCACAATTGATTTTTTAAAAAAACTGTTAAGTTTAAATTTTAATCAACAAAATCCAGTAACAGAGATTTTAATCTATATTTTTAAGAATAAGATATAGTTAATGCCTCAAATAATCATATTAGATAAAGCCCCTCTCCCCCCAAAAAGTAATTTAGAAAATTAGTGCATGAAAAACATTCTAATTTATACTAAAAAACAAAAGACTGTATGGGATTAAAATCACCGAAAATTATATGATGATTTCTTAACTTCTAGTTAAAAAATACCTTAGTGTATTAGCAGATATGGCAACAATTCCCTCAGGACATTGCTCTGAAGAGAAACCAGATGCATATTCTAATGTTTCATATGATAAAGGTGTCAAGTGGAAACGATTCTGATAATAATAGCTTAGCCAAGAACGACTAGAAATAGCTACCACCTGGAAGAAAAATAGTAGAGCATTAAGAAAAGAAGATAAATGTATACTTAAGATCAATCAAACAAACAAAAAACAGCTCACTCACTGCATCATTTCCTTGCATACGGACTTTAAACAATTTGACAGGTTTTGAACCCAAATAACGAGATCTAGTATCAGTTAAGTCTCCAGAAACCTGATCCAATACAGTTCTTAACAAACCACCATTCTGAAAATAAAGAAAAGAACAAACAAACATTAGTTTTATTTTCCTTTACTTCTTTTATACCCAAATAATAATATTTCTCTTTAGTTAAAATAATATTTTAACCAAAATAAAAAAAGACCAATATAAAAGGCATAAAAATTATTTCAGAAAACAATGCAAATAATGAATAGTTGTACAATTTTATTATTCATAATATGAACATTTTGTAGCCAAAAAACTATTATATTACTAGAAATATGAGCTGACACATATAATATATCAGAGATATAGTAATAGAACTATTTCATGAATATTGGATATATTAGAGAATTTCTATAAAGAAAATACATGTATTTAACAAATTTTAAATACAAAATAACCTTTTAAAATAAATGTAAAAATTATCAGGTAAAATAAGATCCCGAGTAGAAGTGATTCAGATATTTGACTTTTATTCAGGTAAACTCATACAGATTATTAGATTGCTATTTAAAATTTCTAATCACATTTTTCAAAAATGTGATATATAAAGTTAGAAAATGAAAACAACTTACTTGTAAACCAATGTTAAGATATAAGGTTCCACCACCACTATCTGTACCTTCTCCTCCACCCATCTCCACAATAGCAAGAGATTCTGGAGTGTTAGGTAGTGACTGCATACTTAAGGGTGACAAGCAATCCTAAATTATGAAAAAAAAAAAAAAAAAAAAAAAAAAAAAAAAAAAAGAAAAAAAAAAAAAAAAACCCCATTTAAAACAAATAAAATCTTCAAGATTAAAAAAAAAAAAAATGAAAGGAGATAAAATTCTGTAACTTACTGCAGGATCCAGGGATATAATTCGTACTGTGCTGTCCAAGAGACCTACAGCCAAGAAGCGAGATCTCTGTTCCCCACTTGGCACACTAGCTAAAGCCATACAAATAACTTCTGAATTCATTTCTTTTCGATCTTTGTATTCATTTAGTTGTCCTGACTGAGGGAAGAAAAAAATATTTAATTTAAAATTTACAACTGAAAAAATATTTTTTAAGGATAATTTCTATGTAATTCAAAAAGAAATTATTAAATTACAAATTTATTTGTACCTGCAAATTTACAGATAACAATGAAAAATTTCAGAAAATCATGATTTTTTAAAATTTATTTTTATGAAGCAGTATCTAATAGTATGTAATACACAAGAGAAAAATATTTTATGAGAAGCTTTTAGTTATTTAAACTTATTTTTGGAAAGAAAAATGAAAATAAATAAATCCTCCCCAGATTAAAATTAAAAAACATAATTTATGTTAAATCGACAGTAATGCAATTCTGTCCTTAATAATTAATTTTTAAATTGAAAATTTAATACTAGTGTTTTTTAAGAGATCACAGTATCACTTCATTTCTAACAGTTGGTGCTTGATTGGAATTAGATTTGAAACAATGATACATGATTATCAGATTCTTAACTACACGACTATAAAGTAAATAGCCATTGCTATCATCTATACAAAAAAAATTGAGACAGCTTCTGGATAAACAAATATATTCAACCTGCTTGCATTATTTAACTGCAATTTAATTTTATTCCAATTAAAAAAATTTATCAGCATTATATAAGTGCTAATTAGATTGAAATTAAGTTGAAGCTTAAAGAATGATGATTTGGAAAGATTAATAAGAATAAATCTCCTGTTTAATTAAGCTAGATAATAAAGTTTACTTACAGGATCCATTTCAAAATATACAAGTTCTCCCCCAGTTAGAGCAATAACAACTTGTCTTTGATTTACAGCACATTTCATGATTGTTTTCTTTCCTGAAGTACGCCATTCATTCACCCTTTTGTCTGTACGGATATGACGAATTCCATCAGGGTAGATCTATCATATAAATAATAATTATTAATAGAGTAATAGCCAAAAAAAAAAAAAAAAAAAAGAGAGAGAGAGAGAGAGAGAGAGAGAGAGATTAAAATAAGGTGATTAAATGAACAAAGGGTTTTCAATAAATATAAAAATGTAATAACCTGTACTAAGGCATTATCACCAATTTGAGCACAAGCCAGAGTAGGTGTGGTTCCTAAGAAACCAGAATCTGTCACTTCTTCAACAGTTTCACCGATAGATAAAACCAATGTTGCATTGACGAAGGATACAATAATAAAGGCATCAAACTCCTCTGAAGAAAAAAATATCTTGTTATAATCACAATTATTGCAATACTTGCAATTATAGTAACATCCACATCACTGCAAAGTAATGATGAAGTATAAAAACTTTACTTGTTTAATTAATAATGTTAATCAAAATAGAAAAAAAAATGCTTAACATACTATAAGCATTTCATATGTATGTATGTGTGTACATGCATAATAAATATTTTAATAATACCTTTCAAACTACAATAACTTTCATTAATTTCACTGCCTTTTCCCAATGAATTTCGTGAATTCCTTTAAAAGAGAGTTATTTATCCCCTGCATTAAAAAAAAGGGAGGGGGGGCATTTCCCAAGGGCATAGTCTTTTGCAAGTAATGAAAATTAGGATATAAGTTTGATATCCTCTTTTCTTTAGATTTGACATTTATAATAAACAGCCTGCAACTACATGTTCACTATTACAAAATGGTCATAAGACTGGAACTTGTTAAATTCTTAAAAAAGAATCAAATAATTTGTTATTAATAAAAATTATGTGAAGTTTACAGTAAAGTGCTTTTGATGTTAATTGGAGCATTTACCCCTAAATAAATGACATACTAACATTACACATGAACAGTGAGGACAAATATAAATGCATACTATTTTTACAGATGAATATTATTTTTAACAAATACATCTGCTCACAAAAGGAAAATAACATTTTATGCAGCAATTTAAAATGTCTAAGACAGTAACTTCAAATCATGAATATTTTTTTTAAAAAGAGTAATAAAAGATTTACCATCAGCATTTCTTTTTACAGTCCAAACAGCATTAGGGTTACCTGGAAGTTCTGAAACAGCCATTTCAGAAACCTAAAAAATAAAGTAAAGAACTTTTTAAAATGATAAATACATTAGTAAGTGCAACATAAAATTTGCACGCAATTTATATGAAATAAGATTTAAATATCATTCAAGTGATTTTTATAGATTTTCAAATATCTATTTTCAATTATTGCTGCATTCCTTTTTAAATGAAATTTAAAGTTAAACTAAATGTAATTTTTAAACATTCTGAAAAATAGAGCAATTAAAGAAAAATAGAAGAAGACCGAAACATTTATTTGTATGCATATGAATAAAAAAACTGCTACAAAACAGGTATTTGGTTGCATTTTAAAATAAGAATAAATTTTAAATCATTAAACAAAAGTTTCTTGTCTACAAAAGATAAAAACTTTTACAAACTAAAAACCATACTAACTTCCAAACCATGTCTAAGAACCCTAAGAGTAGAACGTGGCCCTCTACCGCAGGCTGCATATAGTTGTGGAGTGTCTTCATTTGCCAAATCAGCAATTTGACAATGCATGATTGGTGAAAGGCTTTCCAATTCATCAACAAGTACTAAATTTTTTAGAGCTCTAGGACCAAAGAAGAAAGTGTCTCCCTCTTCTAAAGGAATAGCACTGCTAAATTCAGGTTCATCATCATCATCACCTAGGTGGGCTATCTGGTATAAGTAACTGTAGATAAAATAAATCCAGTTAGAATTCAAATTCAATCTTTTCATTACAATAATTTTTTTACAGGTTTTTTTTTTTTGTCAGGACTTTAAAAGAGCTCATTATTTTCATATGTCTTAAAACTACTCAAATAAAAAATTGGAATGGATGAGAAATAAAAAATCATCAAATTATGAATACATAATAATTGCACATTTTTCTGTAATAATAAACATGTCATAATAAAATTCATTATTCTCACTTGCTAATATATTTTACTTGGTATTTGTTTATTTTTAAAGCTCTGGATTTACATTGCAATTTTCAAACTATGCCAAGCTTCATTATACATAATATGCCAAAATTTCACCAAGATGATAGTATTCTAGAGTTTATTTGGTGATTTTTAAATTATGCCAAGATCGCCAACAACAAAGCATTTGCCAAATTAGTGATGATTAACACTTACTGGTAATTAATTTATCATGGCAGCTATAAAAATAAACAAACATCTTTTACTTTAACATCAGATGCAATCTGACATATATGTGATAATCTTAGTGTGATAACAACAAAAAGGAGAAAAACAAATTAGGTTTTTAATTGTTTAAACTTATTTATATTAAGAATTCAAAAATGACCAGTTGAAATGTTTTAAAAAAAATATATCCAAACTGAAACTTACTGGTTGCCAAACTCAGATGCAACAAATAGAAAGCCTGTTTTGAGTACACATAAGGAAGCAGCCACTGGAACAGTATCAAAATATTTCAGCTTGATTTCAGTAACCTAATAAACAGGGAATTAAGTATAAATGTGTATAACATGAATATTATTTTATTTTATGAAAAAAAATGTAAAATATGCTAATGCTAACTTTCTTCTTTCTTAGAGAAGATGAATTTGCAAATTTACATATATAATTCTGCATTAAAAAAATATTTGATATTATTTCAGTGTTATGAAATCCAACAATCCAATTTAAATATGCATTTCAAGAGTACACATTTACTATTAAGAGTATTCTAATGAACCAGCAGTCAAAGTTATTTAAATTTTCAAAGAAAAAGCTAAGTTGTACAACAGTGACTTTGATATAATTCATTATATCTTTTTAAATGAATCAAATAATAATATCCTCAAAGTCAAATTCAAAAGATGCAAAATTATGTTAGTGCAATTTTTACACATAGTGAAAGGCAATAAAAGGAGAGAAATTTGGAAAATTCCTAAAAGTTTCATATGACATGCAACGGTTTGAAGAGCCAAATATTCTCGTATAATCCAAATAAAAGTCTAAAGAATAAAATTTAAGCAATTATTTAATATGCCAACAGAGAAGTATACAACAGTAGGATATTAACACATTTCAATTAAAACAATAAAAGAAAAAGTAATTAATTGAAAGAGCTTAAGGCCAATATCAAATGCATTCTCAATGTGATAACAGCATTATAAGTCTGCACACAAGATTTCAAAGGGGAAGACCAACAAAAAACCATGCAATTACCCTTTCTTCAAAAAATAAACAAATAAAAATAAAATGGGAAAACTTTGATTGAAAAAATTATAAAACTACAAAAATGTATATAATAATAGATAGTTCAAAAAGTAATCAAAAAGGAGGAAAAATCAGTTAACATAAAGAAAACTTACCACATCATCATCAATTTCCAACGTAATTTTAAAAATATCTCCTTGTTCAGTTTGCGCAAGGAAAAAGAACATACTCTGAAAATACAAGAGTTTATATGAAACATCTAATAATTTAAAGAATTCTCATGTAAAAACAATAAAAAAAAGAAGTTAAAATGATTAAAATTTAAGCTAAATGGTATATTTATTTTTCTTAACCCTTAGAATACATAAACATGCAAATAATGCTTGAATAAACATTACGTTAATATATTATTAAAACAAAATTTACCTTTGTCTTATGGGTTGCACTACATACAAAAATCATCCCTCTTTCTGGATCATCCAAATCATTCTACAATAAAGATTTGCATAATAAATATTTCTTATAACAAATGATACACATCAAAATTAAATATTAATAATGATAAATCATTCAAATATTACTTTTTTATGGCCAGAAAAACTTCAATACTTCATAAATTAGCAGCTTTAGAATCTTTACCTTTAAATACCAATAGCAAAAATATCTATTCATTAACTTATATATTTATTTAATTTAATATCAGCAAAAAAAAAAAAAAAAAAAAAAAAAAAAGAAGGGGGGGGGGCAAAGAAGTTAAACATAAGTAAAATAATAAATTTTAACTTCAAACTTTGATAAAAGTTGAAAAAAAAAATATGTATGAATAATGCCATGAAAATTCATTTTGGTTTCTATAAGTTTCAACATAACAAAATAGTAGTATAGTATACTTAAATTATTTCCAAAATAAAGTTCATACTATCATTTGAGAGATCTCGGTACTTTTTAATAAAGTATTATGAAATTTAAATTCAATATCTTTAATAATAAAGACGAATGATTGTATGTTGGTATTCTGTAGGTCAGACTATTTGACTCTCAGCTAACAAATCTGGCATATATATATATACCTTAGAGAGATTTTTATAAAATTTAATTAGTTAAAATATGAGCTGAATTTTGTTTTCTCCCCTGAATATCAAGAAAATTCCTGCAAGCAATACTTCAAAAATTTCCATGTTGCACCATTGAGAGAATGTTTCACCTTCATTGGGTGTGACAAGGCAGGCATTAGAACAGGAATTATCTAAAAATATTATTGCACGAAAATAAATTTTACACCAAACCAAAATTAGTGACTTTTAATGATACAAATCTATAATAAACACAGAAATTTTTGCTGAATTTTAGATTTTTTTTTACAAATATATATATATATATATATATATATATATATATATATTGTTACAGAACTTCAATTGTACTACTAAGTCAGTAAAGTCACCAGGTTCGCTTGTAGTTGGTGTATGGCGCGAAAACAATCAGCAGGCCTCAATAATGGATGACGACTTTTATTACACACAAATATATAGAGACAAAGACAACAACTATACACAACCAATCTGAAGACAGGAAACAGACAGCAGCACACTACAACACACAGTAGCCCACAAGTAGTAATCGACAGCAATAACAACCACAGCACACAAAGCAATCAGACAGAATTCAGCAGGAGAGGGAATCTTTGTAGCTTCTCTTGACGGTCCCTCCAAACGGTTGCAATTCTCCTCACTTTAGCTGTATCCAATTACTGACTAATACACGACTGACTTCTCTCCACAAGACTCGATGATGCTTCCACAATAAACACCAGGACACAGCTCAGTTCAGCAATTGCTTGAGCTCCACACAACGCTTGTTTCTTTTTATCTTTGTTAAACATAAGGATCTTTTAGAAGAATTTGTTTAGATAAATATTTTATCTCTTCACTCAGAGCATGGGAATCGCAGACTAAAGCATTTTTACAATGCTTCAGTTGAATTAATTAAGTAGAAAAAGTGGAATGGAATCAGGAAATAAGAAAATATTTTAGAATGAAGTTAATATGGGTTAAATTAAGATAAAACTTTGGAAATTAATTAGAATTTAAATTATATATATATTATTGCTTGATTTCTAACAGTAGATTATGATGCTGTTCTAAATTTCAAATTGTTTTCATTGTTTTATTAAATATTTTTTAGCATAATTTTTAATATTGGCATAATTTATAAAACAAGTAAAAAAGTGAAGTTACAATAACATGAAAATTTAGAAGATAGATTAACTGTATGTTTGCCTATGCACTATGATATTGTATGGCTGTCTTTACTGGAAAGGCACATGTATATAATAAACAGAACTTAATTATGATAACTAAAATAAGATTTCAATATATAATTTGGCAGAATTATGGACACAAGCAATAAAAAACAATTGATTTGAAATCAATAAAATTAATATTTCTACTGAAGCAGTTGCAACTGAGGTAACTGGTATTTACTAAAAGACAAATTAATAATGATTCAGTCTGAATAGTAGTAAATACTATGTAATTATAAAATACCATAAACATACCCTCCGTCTAGGAATAGGACATCGAATATCAGGATGCAGATCTCCTACACTTTTGTATGTGATGTAATTTTCTGAACAGATGAGAACACCACTGGGACCATCACTTCCACCAGGAACTAATAAGATACAATATATATTATAAAAGTGTTTTCAATACAAAAATGTGTTCAATTAAAAAATGCATGCAATTTACAGATCATATTTGAAACTGATGGATGAAGAAAAGTTTCCAGTTGTATTAGCAAAAAAAATTATGCAGATGCAAAAAAATTATGCAAAAAACTGCAGATCATCTACATGAAATTTTTTGAATGCAAATGCTTCAGTAAAGATTGCTTTTATATTATTTAATAAACAAAGATTGAAGAAAAATATTCCATTACATAATTGTTCATGAATCAAAATCACTGCAGTTCAAAGATGTCAAAATAAAACAATACTGAAGCATTTTAGAAAATTTATAGCAAAAAAAAAAAAAAAAAAAGTTAACTGAAAACCAAGAAAAGGGGTATTTTGAATATAGATACTTACGTTTTTAAAGTATGTGAAAAGTATTTCTTCCAAAAAATATATATTTAATTAGAATAACTTCCTGTAGTATGGCATAAATAAGGTTAAAAAAAAAAAGTAGTTTGATTAGCTGGTCTTGATGAAATAAAAATATAATTTGAAGGCAAAAACATCAATATAGCACATTTTGATGAGTTTATTCCAAATATTTAAATTTTAGCTATATGCTTCCAAAGCATCATTAAAAAACTTCTTGATTTCTAATTTAACTTTCTAAAAATTTTGAAAAAATGAAAAAGGAGGGGAAAAAAAAATGACTATTACTAATTTTTGATTATAACCAGATTTTTAGTTGAAATTAATAATAGATACAGCTATAAATAAATAAGCTTAACATCAGATGAGATGTTATAAAATGCATCTAATCATATGCAAATCAAAATATACAAAAATGAGCATACATAAATTATTTTCTGTTTTAAAAAAAGCATAAAGTTTTTTTTTTTTTTTGCATACAATTTATAAAAAGATGGTAGAAGTTTTAAAAAAATAAGTAGTACATTTAAAATAAAAATTTTGACAATCAAAATAAAATAGTAAACAAGGATAATTCACCTGATATTAAGAAATTGCCATGCTCTTCCAATGGCTCAGTATGTTTGCTAATGACATTGTTTAACCCAAGATCCAATTCATAAAATGTAAGAGTTTGTTGAGTATTCACAGAAGCTTCGCCTGTAGGATCATTGTCAGCTTCCTACAAAGAATGTATAACAGTTCTTAAAAGACTGATTCACATTTATAATCCTTTTAAAATATTAATTTTAGAGTATAATTAGTGTCATTTTATACATACAAAAAATCCTACTTTCCTATGTGAAATATAAATTAAAAGCAACAGCACATAAACCTTTGTTAATCAAATAAAACAATATTAAATTCTAAATCCAAGATTTAGAAAGTATTCTTAATTAATATTTACATAAATAAGCTATTATCTTTTTGACACACACACACTACACATATCACAGGAGAGCAATTACAAAAAATAATATTCTACTGATTAAAAACATTACTAATCAATATTCATAATATATTTCCAAATGCAGAATACAAAGCAAAATTATAAGTTTATATCTTACAATATCACAAACTTTTTTTTTTAAAAAAATAAGTGCCATTGATTATTTGGGTCAATAAATATAGAGAAGTCAGAAATTCAAAATAAATTGAATACTATTTTACCTAGAAGGAAACTGGCCTTCTGTAAATAACCAAAATGCCATTATTCTAATCTATCTGAGAATTCAGCACATAAACATCTGTTATTTGCAGAATATAAGATCATACATTGTAGGAATAGTAGAACAATTTTTCACATTTTTATTCAATGCCTACATTTTAAACACAATAACCTGCATCACTTCCAAACAATAAGAGTGGTAAGGCGGCTAATGCTATATGGAAGGCATCCACTTTTAATTATTACTTTAATTACATTGAACCATTTTACTTTGAAATTGTTTAAACTACATCATTTCAGAGAAACCAGAGAACAAATTTTTATTTGTCATAGTGCAATCTTTATATTGACCACAAAATTGCTCATAGTGCAATCTTACATCACAAAACCTCAGCTCAATGTAAAGTTATTTTTATCAAGGTATTATATTAACAATAAATTTCAAAAGGGAACACTCATATGAGCAGAGAGGTAAAGTGAGTGAGCAAATATTACAAGGCAAAAATCAAGAATGAGAATTAAATCTGACTTAACAATACAAATATTTTTCATAATTTATTTCTAAAGTTTATGAAGAATTTCAAATAATATTAATTTTTTTTAATGCTTGAACAAATCATAAAAAAATAAGATGGTTCAGTTATAAAAAAATTAAAAAGAAAAGATAACAAGCATCTTACTTCATAATTCATCTCTAAGCAAGCAAAAAGAGGATTTTCAAACCCAGCATCAACTCCAACCATGTGATATACTAAAGTGTTAGATTTAGGGGCTTCCAAAGGTGAAGAAATGGTAAGGCGAGCAGCAGTATCGCGATTCAGAATGTAAACTAATTTTTTCTTCTCAACAGCACCTACAAAAAGAGGATAATAAACTCCTTCTGTCTTCCTAATTTTAATGAAATATTTCACTTCATACAGATTTCTTTTTACTTGTTTTTTTTTAATATACAAAACAAAAATTTAAGCAAATAAAATAATTACTTTTGTAAAAAACACTTAAGTTTTTTGATTTTCTAACATGAGCCTATTAGTAACTTTTAACATCATTAGTACTTAACTACTATTTCTTTTACAGTAATGTCAACAAGAAATTCAACATAAAAAAGGGCAATTTTTTAACTGAATCTACTGAGCACTACCACTTATTTATTCAAAAATAATTAAACTCTGTAATAAGAATTTCACTAGCATATAACTACACTAACGATAGTTCAAATTGCAACATATGAATATATGCTCATATGCATACATAATTTCTAATCTATTTAATTACTTATATGATCATAATAATGGCTTATTTTTTATGTTCTATTAAAAAAATTTAATATTTAATTAGCTGTTTTGTTTTTAAAAGATTATTTTGGAAAAAATTAAAATAATTTCACTTTGCCATTTCAAATTTTAATAAATTTCCTAAAAAGCATAACTTCTATATTACCTTTATTCAAGAGTAATTTATTTTTTATACATCAAGCAAATAGAAAATAATTTTTCCAAATATATGTAAATAAATTTCTTTGATGCCCAACATTACACAACGGATTAGCATATCTTAGAAATAACAATTGTTATAAAGACAACAGAGACAAGAAAAGGCTTGAATTTTTTTTAAATGGAAACTATATATATAACAACAACATTAACTACATTAAAATAATGACTTAAACATGACATTAAAATAATGACATAAAAATGAGATATATTAATTAACAAATAAAATACTCTATTAAATATTTTGTTTAAAGATAATAAATTTCTCTAACATATTATAGCATATTTAGGTTTGAACACAAACTTTTGACCTTTTTTTGATTTGGATGAAATATAATAAACTATTTGGTAAAAGATAAATTAGATTTCGAAGCATAAGTAAATTCATTAAATGATAAAATTCTAAACATAAGAGAATAATCCAGAAATAAAAATACTGTATACTCTGAAAATTTTAAAATAAAAATAGCACAAAATTTAAGGGCCCTCATTTAGATTGTA
Organism: Argiope bruennichi; assembly: GCF_947563725.1. NCBI lineage: Eukaryota > Metazoa > Arthropoda > Arachnida > Araneae > Araneidae > Argiope > Argiope bruennichi. The sequence continues at coordinate 101,989,465 of NC_079151.1, read as the reverse complement.
CTTAAACACAATAAAGTAAGCTTTAATAGAGTGTATATATTTTCTTAAATGTTATGATTATGAACAGTGAGCAATAAACCTAAAATACAAGACAAATGCTTTTAAATCTTTCTTTTTATTTCTCTATAGTAATTATTGCTTGTAATAATGCCATCTTGATAATAATGTAATGACCAACATTTATATAGGAATTATCAAAAAGAGTTGGATTTCCTGTTTTAGTTTGGATAATGAAAGAGAAGAGAACAATCGTTCAGAGCGAGAAATGATAGATGGATCCGAAATGCTAATTCTAATATTTATATGAACTGAATGACAATATTTAATACTTAGAAATGAGTGTTTGTAATGTATGCAGTAATAATAAATTAATGATCTGCATTAAAAATATTTAGACTGTTGATTGTACAATAGTAGATTCTTGTAACAATAGTTGTCATGCATTACAATAACTTATTTTAATAAAATTAATAAATTATTACTTTTGTATAGTAAAAAAATAAAATAATAATGGGTTTCTTTTTATTTAAAAAAGGTTAGGGAAACAAGAGATGTGCTTTGCTTACCAATCATCACAGCTCGACCTTTTGGGTCAATTGCCAGATACTGCCCTGGAACTATTCTACGGCACCCACTTTTACCAAATGTTTCTTGATGGACCTAAATCATTAATACATGTTTAATTAGTTAGATATCAAAATATCAAGAATAATAAATATAAGAAAAGAGAAATTTTGAACAAAACCATTTTAAAGACACAAATAAAGAATTATATTCACAATTATAGTACCACACTTTCTCTCAAAATCAGGCAAAAATTAAAGCTTAATTATTCTTTATATATTTATCTCCCATTAAAAAAAAATTATATAAATATCTAAGAAAAACAAAAACAATTATATTTGGATGGCTGGAAGTAAAGAAATTTTAAATGAATGACACTAGTCCAATATTAATTTTTTAATGTTTATTAAGCAACTTAAATTTTTTACAGTAACTTTGATAAGATTTTTATAAATTTAGTCAGATACTACATAATTATTAAAGAGCAAGGAATATTTTTGATTTGATTTCTTAACATATTATTTATCACAAACAACATACTACTAAGAAAAGTTTTAATTACTAGATTAAAAGAAATTTATAATCATTATGCAAGAATATATCAATTAATAAAAAAGAAAATCAATATAAAAAAAAATTATGACATGCTTGCCAAAATTATTTTTTAAAAACTTAATATGAAATTTATATTTTATATTGAATAATATATATATATATATATTACCTTTTCAAATACATTCTTCTGAGCATTATACTCTAAAATAACAATTTTTCCAGAATCTGAACCAATTACAAGATAATCTGAAAATGGAAAAAATAAATAAGCTATTAACAATAAATGTAACACAAAAATAATGAAATAACATATATGAAACTTCCCATAATTAAAAAATTATTATAACATAGATTCATTAAAAATTTCATATAATCAATGTTCCATTCTCTCTATAAACCTTATTTTGTTCTCTAAATCATTCACAATTAGTACTTTGTTATAGAAAAATCATTAAATTTGTTACACTCAATATAAACTCATATTATCATAATCTTATCTCCTCTATGTTCAAAAAGGAAAGAGGATTTTCTGAAATGGGAAGGTATTAGTATATTGCAGTTATATCAAAATAAAAAAAAGGAATCTTATAATTGCTCTTTTAATTATTTTCCAAAAGCGATTCAAGCATGTGTAAAACAGCAGTATCTGTGCTTTGCAGTTATCCACGCATGTGCGAAAACCTGAAATGAGAATGTAGAGGAAAGAAACGTTCAGTTACCAAATATCAGAGAAAGAACGTCCATACTTAAGGAAGGACAGCCTTCTGTACAAAATAGCTGTCCTTCTTTAAATCTCACTGCAATTGAATTACAGAAACAGAATGAATCAGACTTAAATTTAAAGCTAATTTTTCCATTTGGATATTATACCAGGGGCAATGTTGTGTAGATACTGCTAGTACCTGATAAAATAGCTTTCAATAATATAATTTTATTTTTATATCTTCATTAATTCTGAAAGCGCACACACACACAATCATTACCATTACATGCTGCTTCATCACAGTCTTGATTCATTTATAACCATTGTATCAATAAAGTTGTTAATAAAATTTTATAGTTATATGATGTTTAAATTGCCAACATTCAGGGAAAATTTACACATTAATTAAATTGGCATTAGTAAAAATATAAATTTTTAAAATGATGTAAAAATTAATTTTATGATAATATTTTCAGAATTTCTCATGGAAAAAAAATGCCAAAATCTCACATAAATTTTGATAAAAATTTAAGTGAGTGATTCATTAAGGAATATGGTATGTATAATGTTTTTGAATTAAAGAAATCATGAGAATTATAAATCACTTGTCCATAAAAATACTAAAAATCGCTAATAATGTGCATTTATTTTAATAATTTAATGATTAAAAATCTAGTCACTCTCATATTTTTAATAACGAACATGTAAATAGAAAATATTGCTTCAAACTCATAGTTTGATCTAAATGTAATGTATGTGAAAATACTGAATCATTTTAGATGTCATAAATTATACGAAGCATGGCAGAATCATTCATATAAAATAGAACACAACAACAGAGTTTAAGAATCAACCCTATCAAACACACAGATACTTTACACATACCTTTGGATCCTCCAGTAAGACGAAATCCCATCATAGAGCGAATAACTCCAAAAATCTCTACAGTAAGCAGAGTATGGACTTTTCCAGTATTTGGATCAGGTCGCAAAAGTTCCAATATTTTCCCTCTTGATACAGCAATTTCTTGCTGTTTTGTTCCAGCAAAATTCCCATGAACAGCATGAGTGATACCGGTGGCACGTTGAAGGGTTAAATTATATAAAATCATATTGCTGTGCGAAAAATATTAAGCAATTGTTAAATTTAATCTGTTGTAATTGAAGCTTGTCAATTATTAAAACAAACAAAAGTTCAGAATTATTATTTATTTTAAATAACACATGAGGACCATCACAACAACAATAATCCAAAGATGGATTTTCCCGGTTAACCGAATCCACATTGGCGAATCAAGAAATTACCAACATAGTACGAAGTCAGTTTAAGAGAGTCCATTTACCAAAATTGAGTAATTATGTTTGTGCAGAAATAAAGATAATTTTTATAATTGTTGTGTTTAGAATTAGAATTGTTATGTTTGTCAATATTTTCTGTCACAATATCTTGAATTTTGTCTCGGTAATGAAAGATCAGTAATAGCTAATCTAGATCTAGATGTAATATCACTATAATATCTAATTCCCACAAATCATTCGAAAATAGTTACATTATAAGTCTAGAAATTTCATCTGTATTATTAGATATTTTAAGGAGATATTGAACTCTTTTTACTTTACTACTTTATCAAATATTTCCTTCATATTCATGTATTGACCAATCAAATGCTGCTATTCCTTGCCTTCCAATGTATGCATTTCCCGCGTTATTTTATTTTATGTAAACACAGTTTTACGCAGAAATTTGGACATATAAAGTTTGAAAGATAATTATTTGGATATAGATTTGTTCAGATTTTAATCTCACACTTTTGAAATTTTAGTATTAATTTAAATTTTTGCCTTTAAGTATACTTAGTTTCTTTTTTCTCCTTTTAAATAATCTGCATTCACAGATGCGAAAATCAAAGTAAGTTTTTGCAATTTTTCATATTTTTATATCAATAGCTGAATCAACATTGCAATATGAATTATTTACAAAAAAAATTTACATTCTATTTTATTCAAATCAATTTTAATTTTTTAAATCTGATACGCTTTTGTTCACCTATGATAAAAATGTGAAATGGTAATGATTTAAATCATTTTTAATAGTGTTTTTTTTTCTGTTATGTAAAACATAATTTTTACAAGATTGTGAAAACAAAAAATCTTTTAATTTTAAGGCTTATTTTATAGTTCTTTAAGTAAAGTCCTGTAGGTATTTTTACTAATTTTGTAAATTAACTTCTATTTTATTAAAATTACTATTTCTTTTTTTTTTCCCCTTGAGAATTTTTTACTGTTGATTTCTATCCACTTAGAAAATTATTTTTAAGTGAGTTTTTAAAAAGTAACTGATCATTTCTTTGAATAATTTGTAATCAATTTTACTACAATTTTTAATAATTCTGAGAACTTTAATATTTTTTGTGTTGTAATAAATTTTTAATGCAAATTTTATATATTTGATTTATAATTTATAAATATCTGAAGAAAAAATATGCGTTACTAAATATATGTTTATATTTTTATAAAATAAGTTACTAAATAAAAATTTTAAATTTAACTGGTTGAAATCAAATTATTTTTTGGGTTATTTTCATCAAATCTTTATCTTCTTTTTTATATATCTTATAAATTTGTCAAACAAATTTTGCATTGTGTATGAAAAGATGCTTCTTTGAAATATTTATGATTATTTTATATAATTTTTTCACTGTGTTTAATTAGATGTATAAACTTACTGTGCACGATTATTTTTATTAAATTTTAAACAGATGCAATTCTAGAGTTAATTTAATAGTTTTATGTTGCGAATTAGCCTTTTTTTTTCTGCTTATATTGTATTTTTTTTATGTATGTTGGTGTAGTAAGTTTTCTTATTGTAATAATTAATAGTTTTATGATAATTTTTAAAGTTAATGCTATATTAAATAGTTATTGTTTATCAAATATTGATATTAATAGGCTAAGTTGTTGAAATAATACTGAAAAAAAAAAAAGAAAAAAAAAAAAGATGTGCCTGAAAATTTGTGCTTATTTTTGGTATGATAGTCATAAGGAAAAAAATTACTTTCCATGTTTTTAAATTATCAAAGATTTTCTTTGAAAAAAATATGAAGAAAATATCCTCCATGTCAATTTTGCTTTATGTATTTTTAAAAATTGATTGCATTTTACTTTACTAAGTTAGAAACAAGAATTTAATAAAATAATATAACTATAATATGTGAAACAATAATACTTATAAGCTTTAATATTATTTTACTTTTTCTTGTTACCACGGGTTATTACAAGTAACAATTTCTCTTCTAATAGTATAAATTGAGCATGAAGAATATGGAAGTTGCAGAAATTTCTAATTTATCTGAGTCTTCAGGACATAAAGCTTCAGATGTAAGTTTTGATAAAAATGTTTTATATGTACAGATGATTTAAATTGGATTTTAAATAAATTTTATGCTTTGAATGAAATATTAAGATACAATTGGAGAGTTCTAGTATTTGTTTATATAATATTTTTCATATAGACAGTTATGATTCTTTATTTCTACATATTTTTCACTTGTTATTTATTTTTGTTATTTTTAAGATCTCTTTGATGTTTTTCATAATGTAACAAGTATAACATGTGAGGTCTAATAATATGAATTATTACTGATTTAATATTATGTATATTATTTGGTATTATGACTTGTTTAATAGTAATTTTTACGACATTAGATACAATCTGTTGAAGATGAAAATAAATTAGAGTTTCTTTCAAATAAGAAAATGAAGCTATCACCTGAGCTTTCTATGGATGCTGCTGTTACTGAATCAGCTGAACAGGATTCATGTATTAAAGTAGTCAATTTTGTGAGTAACATTCTAACATACTTGTTAAATGAAAGATTTTAATTACTTTATTAAATAGTTGATTTTTTTAAAACTTTCATAAATATAATTATGATTATTGACTTTATAATCCAATGTTTCAAGCAATATTTATTTGCAATAATCTTATTGTTAACATTATTACTATTTTATATTATTATAATATACTAAAGAGTTATTGATTATTTTTTAAAAGCTTTTTTTCTATAATTTTATTCATTTTCTTTTCCTACCATTGTTACTTAAATTTCATACAAAAAAAGATTTCTTTATTTTTTTTTGAAATAATATTTGCAATAGTTTTTTTAGTTTGAATTGTTTTATAAATCATTGGTTAATTCAGAGAGCTATTTCAGTTTTACGTGCATCTTCTCATCTTTTCTGTGCATCATATTTTTTGATTAAAAATGTCTGTAATTATATCTGTATGTTTTCCAAAAATCGGAAGATAAAAGTCAAGAGACAATACTAAATTATAGTGTAAAATATTAATTTTTTTTTGGTAAAACATATCAAGTTTTACTAGTAGAAAGCATGGATTCAAAAATTCATTTTGAGATGAGACTAGTTATATTAATAATTTACCTGTGAGGTGTTCATTCATTTTGTCTATTAAAGGACAATATCCATTTAATTCTAAGAAAATAGCTTTTAGACATAAACAAGTAAGATTTACTACTGATTGCAGCAAATAATATAAATAGTGCCAGTAATAGTGTACTAATGAACCAATCATTAATAGTTTTGAATTAAATTAACAGTTTAAAGATATTTTTTTAATTAAAATAGTAAGTATTTTCATAAAATAAATTTTAATTCATATTATATTCAAATCATAGTTAAAATTTGATTTTTAGAGAATAAAATAAATATCTTTTTATCTCCTTTAGATCTTATAGAAATTAATTGGGAACTCTGTGGGGATCTGGTGGGAAACAAACTTCATATTTTTGGTCATTATCTATTTATTCATTTAACTGGTTTTATAAATTTAGAATGACATTTTGTAACTGTTTTAATGTAATTAAAAAAATCACTTTTAATGATAATAACAATTATTTATCATTAAAATGGCTAATTATTTTATAATTAACTATTTAAAAGTCAGACATTAACTGATTCATTTATCATATGAATGAACAGCTATTTTATAGATAAGATTGATTAATATTTTAATTAAAATATTTGAAAATCATTAATAAAAAGTCTGTGCAGGATTGAACTGACTACCATCAATGGCACATTGATATACTGTCATCCATGTTATTTTGCCACTATCCAATATCAAAACTGTAGTATATAATGCATACTGGAAGTTTGATGCTTATTTTCTTGTATTTGGGTGGCTACTGCATTTTAATGTGTCAATTTCTTAAAGCTAATATTATTAGTATACTAGATTATTCATTTCAAACTAAATTTCCTAACCCATTCCCTTTCCTTATTAGTTTCCTTACATATCTTGCTTAGGACTACTTATTACACTTATTCATGGGTCTTATGCTTTCATAATGATATTGTACGAAAGCCTTGAAAGTAAAATAATTTTCATCTAAATGCTGTCAATAAAATTAAAAATTTAGATTCTGTTTATTATTCTATTATTAAATACTAAAATTTTGAATTAATGCCAAATTCACTAAAAAGCACAAAATAAAATAGTAAGCAAATAAATATTTATGATTGGGAATACATCAATTGGTTAATGTGAACAAATTCAGTAATTTATCACAAGTATGAGGACATTTCTTTTATCTTGACAAAAAATAATAATTTTCTTTTCATGGTATTGGCTTGTTTATACGGAATTTAAAATCTGATAAGCGTTATCAAATAAATATTTTTCATGAAATGAGATATCCTCTTTCATGAATATTTGACATAATTAAAAATATGGGGTAGGGGGAAGGAAAGAAAAAAAGAAGAAAAATTTTGTTTCCTAGAAACTTTCATATAATGATTAACTAAACTTTTAATCAATGTATTTTTTTCATCTGTATGTTTTTTTAAAACTTGATTTGTTTTTAAATTGAAATTGATAACAATTTGAGATAAAGAGTGAATGTAAATTAATATTCCTATCTGCTTAATTAGTTCCTTATTAATAAACACTCCTTAAAAAATAGTATTAATCTGTTAATACTATGCCAAAAAATATACAAATATGCTGTTTTAGCATTTAACTGGTTGATTTTTCTTACTGATAATATTTATCCAGCTTTGTGAATAAGATTTATACTTATAAATCTTAAAATCAGAAAAAAGCAAGTTTTATGTGAATTAAATAAATCATTTTTCATATGTGTATGGATTTTTAGTGGTGTAAGATTAATTTTTTTTAATCAATTAAATGAATGTGTATTTTATCTTTCCTGGCTAATTCTTCTATTCTTTAACCTAGTAAGAAAATTATTATTTAATGAAATTTATAATTTTAAAATGTTATGTGTAGAATATAACAATTTTGAATTAACTTTTTTTATAGGCAACTGATGATTCCTCTTCAATTGAGATTTATAAATCATCAGATAATAAAACAGGAATTCCTGAGGAAATTTTAAAATTTGTTTCTGATACTTGTGATACAGTTCAAATTATTGTGAGTAAATATTATTGATATTAATAAGCTTGCAAATTTTCTAAGTAAATGTCAAATTTCATAATAATATTTCTATAAAAGTCTATTCTATTTTATTTCTATTATAGGTAAATGACAAGTCTTCTATGGCTGATATTGGCAAACTGCCAATTAATGAAATTGTAATTTCAGAAGAAATTTCTAAACTTGTTTCTGATATCTGTAATAAAGTTGAAATTGTTGTAAGTAAATAATATGCAGAAGGAAAAAAAAAAAAAAAAAAAAAAACAGATTTTGCGAATGTTTGCTAAACTTTATATTTGTTCTTTTTTTTAAAAAAAATTAATGTGAAGCTATACTTTTTTTATGAAATCATGCCATACAAGTTTTTTAATAATATTCTGAAGATATATTTTTAGAAACAATTTCAAATCAAAGTTTTCCTCCTTACGCTAATGAAGGTGTACTGCAAATTTTTCTACACCTCTTCTTTTGCTTTTTTGTTGACTTTTAATGAGATCAGGTCAAATTTGAGTAAAATAAATAAATGAATAAAGTTATGAGTGATTTGATAACAGTTTTCATTTGAAACAATTTAAACATGAACTACTCACATTTACCTTGCAAAGTTTCAAACATTTTCAATTGTCTTGCTTTGAGAAATAACTGCTAAATTAATTTAAATGTTAATGATTCAAAGCTGATATTGATTTCCGAGTACGTTACAACTAGTAACGAATTTAATGAGTATTATATTTATAACTGTGAATTTTTTCTCTGTGTTTCTTTTTCTTATGATTAGTAGTAGTAGTGTGTGTGTGTATATATATATATATATATATATATATATATATAATATAACATTTTATGTATATCTGTTGATATTTATTTTTTAATGTATTTTGTATTGGTTTTAGTGTAACTTTTAAATCATTATTCTTTTATATTTTCCTTGTTTTATATTTTTGATCAATCTCTGTTTGCCTATGAATTATTATCAAAATTTGGAACTAAAAAAAATCAGAACATCATAGTATAATGCATTTTTTAATAGATTTTTAAAGGACGAGTATTCTATTTATTTTTTAAAAATATATTTAGAGTATATTTTTTGATATTGACTCATTTTACAATAAAATATTTTAAATTGCTTATTTTGTATTGAAAAATTTTATTTTGTTTCGAAGATAAAGATTTGTGGTGGTTTTTAAATCTATAATTTTATCTTTATCATATTTTAAGTTGTAATTTTATAATTTGAATTTCATAATAAGTATTGATAAAATAACTGGAAATAATATAAAGAAATGTGTTTTATTTGAGAGTTGATTATTTTTGCAACAAGTTTTTGTTAATGATTGTGTACAATAGTATATTTTTATTTTCTAGTATTTAAAATATGGTGCAAGTTATTGTAGTCATCAAAAAATTCTTATTCAAGAATTTAAGGAATCTCCACTTAGACCTGCCTGAGTTTGAAAAATACATTTTTGGCATTATGAATTGTCTGTCTATTAACACAATAACTTTAAAAAAAAGTTTTGAGCAAGGTAGATGAAATTTGTCATAGTGATCAAATTTTTTTTAGATTTTTACTAAGTATTGAATTCCAAAATTCATATTTGCATGGATTCAATAAAAATGCTAGATTTACTCCAAACATCTATATTTGGTAACTATTGTTTGCCATTGCCGTGCAAGGCATTTGTGACCTTACTGAAGGTTCTGCAGTTATGTGTGGGGAGAGGGGGGGGGCTTTATTGGAGAAAATATGAGAAAATTTCCAGGGGCTACTTTTATTGGTTCTGTAATACTATGACCATGATGTTTCATAATTGCCTGAAATTTGGGAGATCTTCCCTAAAATTTTTAATGTATTGCATCATTTTTTCAAAAATGTGCTTGCACCCCATAATACATGTTATTCATTTTGGCATGTTTTGAAATTACTACTTTTTAAAATCTTTTTTTTCGATTTTTGAAATTTTAAATTATATTAAAGCTTTTGTAGTTACAATAACTACAAATTGTATTAAAATTCTTATTGCATATTTAAATGTAATTTATGCCTAATTATTTTTAAATAGAAAGAAACTTTTGGTATATACTGAATTAACTATACTTGGTATTAAATATGAGATAATGAATTGTTAATCTTTATCAGAGGTTAGATTTTATACATAACATTGCTGACAAAGCACTGTTGACATACAAGAGTCATCCTGTGAAGTAAGGTTAAAAGTCCTAAGTTTTGCATATAAAAGGCAGTGATTTATAAAGAATGTAGTTGGCATCTTCTAAATCTGAATTTTTTTTAATGACTTTACTATTCAAATTTTATGATAAATTGTGAAATGCAGACATAATTTATGTGAAATGTTATTGTAATTCTCTATTGAAAGAATTTTAACACAATTCTTTTTTAATTATTTTATTGGATGTAAAAACACAAATATTTTTATTATATAAAATGAAATTTTTGAAGGATAGAATTTCTTTTATTTTGAGGAATTCTAATTAGTTAGAATGTTAAGAAAGCTTGTTTATAGTTTGTAATTACAATAAATAAATAAATAATAAAATCATGATATCAAGAAATCTTGATTTATATTGGATTATATCTTACGATGAAGTTTCGTCATTATCCAGCCTTTCTTATCTGTAATTTTCTTATCTGCAATTTATTTATTTGTTAAATATACTTTTGAGGCAAACTGATAGATTGAGTTTTGACTTGCAAGTATATCTTTTTTTTTACATAAATAATTTTCTTATTACTCTTTTCATTGAGTTGTTTTAAATTTTCCAAATCACTTTTTTTCTTTTCAGATAAATGGTCCTGCTGCTAGTAATAGTAATGTCGATACCACAACTACAGATTCTGAAGGAATCTCTAAAACATTTGCTAATGATGATTTATATGATGCTGAGGTTGTAAGTAGTTGAAGATCATATATTTGTTATAATTCATAAGTTATTAATAATTAAAATTGAGTCTATCTTTCAGCAATTTATAAAATTTATTTAATCATGATAAATTCATTTAAAATATCCAGTGAAATTTTTAATAAAAGATTAATATATTACAATGAATATGTTATCTTTTCATTAATTGTAGTAAATGTTATTTTATTTATGAATTAACTCTTAACATTAACATCCATGTAATGCATTATCGTAGATTCCAGGTAATGTTTATATTAAATTTCAAGAAGAGATACAGATATCTTTTTAGTGCTTGATTGTGTATACAGGCCGAAACAAAAGTTTAGAAGTACCATGTATATAAGATGAAAAAATTAGATTTCTTTCATAACACCAACAACAACCTCCTATATGTTTTTCTCTTCAATGTGCCTGAGTTGCATTTTGGTGATCTTCAAAATTGATGGTTGCAGAATGAGTGTGATTTATTTAGTAAATAGGAAGTTTTATTCCATATATATTCTCCATCATGATTGAGAACTGCAGATGATCAAATAGCATATCTTCTTGAGTGGTTGAGAGATGAAGAGATGTTTCAGTGATTGCATAGTGGCATTTGAGGGTTTTATTTACCACATAGTGCTACTGATGACTGGGTAATCAATGTTGGAAGATATGTTACTAATGAAAGTTTGGACTTAAAACCTATATAAGAAGGAGATATTTTCACATATTAACTTCATTAAATTAAAAATTTGAATTGATTTAATTTCAGACTGATTTAAATTGGTTGTTCCTGAAGATTTCTTTTGAATAACCATGTATAAATGCTCTGTTTAATGGTTGATGCATTTTAATTTCTGAAAGCTAGCTACTTTCAATCAGGGCAGAAGTTATACCCTTGATAATAACACTTGCATTTTCTATGATCCATTCTGCCTCTATTATGGAATTAAGAATATACCTTAAGCATATAAAAAAAAAAAAAAAACCTAATCACAAAGTGTTCAGAACATTTATTCATTCACATTATTAATTCAGAGCTTTTAAAAAAATTGGTAGTTTCAGTATATTCTTGTTCTGCTTAAATAGTCAGGAACATTTTAAAAAAAATAATATCATGTATTTGCTTGCTATCTTAAGCTTTATTTGATTTGATTGTTTTTTTATGGCCCAACGCCAATACTGGCTAAGCTGTGCCAAACTCGATTAGCTTTGTACACTTAAAGACCAGCCATTTGTATTTTTAAAAGAATTTTTCTTTCTCATTCATTTCAGGGGGATGATGATGATGGCTTAAATAATATTTCTCCATTTGATAATAATGAATCTTTTGTAAACGATGTAATCAAAAATAGTTCTGAATTAGCAGAATGTGATACTGGTGATAAAATATCAGAAATGGTAAGTTTTCAGGCTGAATTTTTTTATATATTGAACTATTCAATAAAAAAATGTTCTGATTTTATAAAAATATTAAGTCATAAGAAAGCAAAGCTTCTTGTTAAAAGAGCGATAATGCATATTTATACATCCAATTTTATTACAGAAAATAGTGTTTAAAAGTGGAAGATTACAAAAAATTCTCATTTACATATTTCTTAAATTACATTTTAACTGTATTAACCACAGAATTAATTCCAAAATTGTGCTAAAAGTATGTCATAAATAAAAACCTTTTCATAATGTACAAATAAAGTTGATCAACAATGGAAGAAAAATTCAAACTTTGTATCAACAATGAAAAAGATTGAAATTTCATTACAATGATAAATAATGTTGTCATGGAATATATATAAAACAAGTTTCTTCTTATTTTTCTTCTTTTTTTTGTTGAATTTTTAATTTAATTAAAATTTTTAAAAAATTGGTTTGAAATGCTGTCTTGCATTTCAAAGTATGGCTGTGCCAAATTTGGCAATTCTAGATCTAGTGATATCCTGTAGACTACTAACATACATTTGTTTGCATATAGACAGATATTCTTTTTATTATTATTATAATGATGAGATATATAAGATTTCTTTTCAAATTTTAAAAAGGAGAATTTTTTGTTAAAGATTTGGTATTTATTTAAAGTCTATTGATCACATATCATATCGCATGATTCTATTGATTGCATATATCAAAATTTATTGGTATTTATTTAGTTTCTACCAAAAAATATCTTCATTACACATAGTGAATATTATAAACAATTATTGGACTCGTATTTTATATTCATTCAAGAATTTTAAGAAATTAATTTTTTAGGAAAAAGATGAAGCTCAGATTTTTGTATTATTCTCCTCCCTTCCTCTTTAAAATGATTAGAATATTGATTAGAATATATTTTATAAATTTTTAAACTGGTTTAAAATATTATACAAAAAAAAAGGAAAAAAAAAAGGAATAACCATTTCTCTAGCTATTTATTTTCATTACTGCTTTTGATACTGTTCGTATAGTTTTGTAATAGCATTTAATTGGATGTTATTACAAATTCATGATCGAAGGATCTTGTTGATTTTATTTTTAGTTTCATTACTGCTTTTGATACTGTTAGTATAGTTTTGTAATAGCATTTAATTGGATGTTATTACAAATTCATGATCGAAGGATCTTGTTGATTTTATTTTTAGATACACTTAGTTTGCGATACATTTAATAGTCTGCGTATGATCTTGTACTTCATTTTCCAACAAATTATTTATAAACTTAAATAAAGTAATTATTATTGTTTACTTGGATTTTTGTTTCTATAAGACATCATTTTAAAATTAATTTCTTTGGTTTATTCATCAGCTTGAAATCTATTTTAATTTTTACAAATAGATTACGTTATTTGTTAATATATAAAAATTGAGATTTACTTTTATTTATGGTTTTACCTATTTATGGTAATATAGATCAAGTTTGTGTTACTCAAGAGATTTGGAAAGATGTTGACCACACTTTTTTTGTTTTGTTTAATAATAGCTCAAAAACCTGCCATGTATATCTCATATTAATTTTTAACTAACATTAATTGTGCTCTAGTAAGAAATCTTTCATTATAGTGCTGATGATTCAGGTTTTTTTTAATATCTGATTTTGCTTTTTATTTATTATAATTTTTTTATGAGAAAGGTTGATTTTTATTGATATCTTCATTTTCTTATGTGAATTTATAAATAAATATTTATGAAGTTTCTTTTTCCTTACCTTTTTAAAAATATTTTTTATAGAATGAAGATGATGAAGAATGTGCTAATTCATTTCTAGAAACAGACGTCAGGAATCCAATCCGTAAAGAAAGACATTGGACAGAGCGAGCATCATTACCATATTACCGTGAACCTAAGCCTGATTTCTTTGAATATACTCGAAAACTGCAAGAGAAACTTGATCCAAAGCCATCTGCTATTAGGTAATTAATATATATATATATGCTACTGATAAAAAAAGATAGAAACAGTTGATTTTAAAGTAAAACTTATAATTCACTTGAAAATTGTGTATTTCTATATTATTCAGCATACATTAAAATGCATGTTAAGTTTCCAATTTTTTAAATTGAATATCTTTGAAATATTTGCATTTCCATTTGTGTATATATTAGACAGAATGATGATTGTTCTTTATAATTTAATAATTAAGTAAGTATATTTATTTTTGTTTTGATTTAAACTATAAGTTGTGCCAAATGAAAAGGAAACTTCAGCTGCAACAGCTTGTATCAAATTCCCATGAGTTAATGTGTAGCTGATAGATGGTGTGGTAGCATTTCCTGATGCAAATGTATAGTTAATGGGTTTGTATCAATATCCTCATTTCTAGAGAGTTGTTTTTGCTGTTCATTGCAAGATGGATTCTGCCACATCAGCATAAAAAGCAGTTATGCAATTTCTTTAAGCAAAAGGAAGGGGGGGGGGCGTGTAAACTTCAAAAATTTATTTAAGGACGAAAGAAATGTACAGAAAGATCATTGTGCATCATATTATGGTAATGCCAGTATTATGAGGTGGTGCTTGCCATGCCCTAGATAAGCATACATTCTGACCAGCAAGCAGTACATCAATTTCGGTTGTGGAGGAGTTCGTTTGGCAGAATAGTCAAATCGCAATATATGAAATTGTTATTGAACTGTCAATAAAAAAAATAGCGATTATATATACAGTATACACCCAAATATCTGATTCACTAGGGAAGCAATGTCATGCATAGACAACATTGTCAAGGCACTGGATCTTCTTACAATTCATGTGCAAAATATAAGTTGTGACAGGAAAAGAGTGGCGTTCTGCACGTTATTCATTATTTTGACAGTGTCTAACGAATCTCAATTGTTGTTGCTGTTCCTGATTATAACTGCACAGTATGTACAGTATTTGTAAACTGTTCTTAGGATGTGCTAAATTGTTTTTTTTTTAGTGTATCACAGTAGAGATTTCAAAATGGGTGAAAAGTGAAAAAAAGTTCAGTGACTATGGAGGAGAAATTGCACGCTATACAGCAATTAGTCTGTTATAACAGTAAAAAAATATAGAAATATAGCTTTAAAGTTAGGAGTTTTATAAACATATGTAAGCTACCAGTAGAGAACCTTCTGTTTCATCTTGACATGTGACCAGCAACTGCTTTTATGATTCAATGGGCTGCATTCGCATTCTACGTAGCTTGAAATGAATGGAGGGCTTAGTACTCAATATGAAGTGAGAAAATATGTATTAAAACAGTGAATTTTGGTCTAATAATTTTATTTTCTGGTATTTGTGGGCAAAGAAATAAGTTCATAGAATCCTTCCTATCCAGATTTTTTGTTATCCGGTAATTTTTTCTGCTACATTAGGCCAGATATTTGGATGTGTACTGTATGTAGTTGCATTATTCCACACAGACTATAATTATAATATTATATACCAATAACTATTGTTTATTTCTCATTCAAGCCACTTTATAGAATTTAATTAGGATTCACAGATATAGAAAAATAATTCATGTTGATTTTACATGTGATAAATAAAAGGGAATAAAACAACTTATTTGCCCTTATTTCTTTTATTTTTATTTTTTCTAGTTCTTCATCTATACCAAACAGTTCAAGTCGTATAATTGTGTTGGATGAGCCTGTTGATCAGGGTAATAAAGAATCTGACCTTATTAAACCTGCAACAACTTCTGGGACTTTCTCTACTAAATTTGATTTATGGTATGTTTTTATATATAATCATATGTATATGTGTGTGTTGCATGATGTAAAACATATTTTTAATTTATCCTTTTCATGACCACTTTTTGGATGGAAATAAATAAATTTCTCACTTCAAAATTGACAAATAAGTAAAGCGAAGCATGTCATTAATAACATTAATAAGAATAAATTATAATGATTTTTAAAGTGTTTTAATAAATTTTAAAGCCGCTTCTGGCATATGTTAAAAAGTTTAAAAGAAGAAGAAACACTAAATATTGCACCCCCAATATTTTTCTGCACAATATTTTCTGCTCATAGTTTAAACATTAGTTTGAATTATTTGATATCATTATTTTGAATTTTAAATTCATGCAGAGTGAATGAAGTAGTTTCTCTTTTTTATAAAATTAAAAATTCATTTTTTATTTTTGTTTTAGAAGTATCCAAAAAAATCCCCCAATTCTGACATACAGAAATCAATATCAAAATGACATGATGTACCAACAGCAAAAGTTACTTTCCTTAATATAATATGAATCATATTAACAGTCAAATTAAGTCATACCTTTCCAAGATTATTGAAGCCTATTTATCCATGACGTAATCCACTATTAAAATTATAATAATCCTATTCACACACTTTTTGTATCCTTTATTTCAGACACCATAAGCAAAATGGGGAGGAAAAAAATTGCACATTTTGAGAAGTCATAATTGCCAGGGTTGGCAGTATATATTTAATGCTAAGTACATTCCAAGCTAATTAATGTTGCACAATTTTTATATCACTTTTATACAATTTGTTTTTATTGCCATTGATCCTTTCCTACCTTAATTTGTTTTCTAAACTTGATGAAATTTGTAATACTATTTTAAATAATAATAAATAAAAAGAAAGTTTCTCTACTTTTGCATATAAGAAATATAGAAAAAGTATTGTAATTGTCAAAAAATGTGAATTCAAGATTTTGATAAATTACCATATTCAGACCTCCCTAAATTTGAAAAATACATTTTTGATATTATGTCTGTACTTAATATGATAACTTTAAAAGACTTTAAGCTAGATGTATGAAAGTTGGTATATGGACTTTAGACCAAATTTGGAGATTTCTATCAAATTTAGTACAAAATCCATTCAGAGGAAGTTTTTCTGGTTGGCTGTTTGAATATAAGTGAGCATGGTAACTTAAAAATACCAAGAATTTGATAGAGGAAATTTGGTATGCAGTTATAGTATCTTAAATGTAGATTCCTAACAAATTTTGAATCAAATATGTTAAAGGTTTGACTTTTTTCAGTCTTTGCTTTCACTTGCATGTAAATGTAATAACTTAAATCAGTGAAATTTAGTGATTACAACTGTAGTTCCATGTTAAATTTTGGTTTTAGTCGGTCGGAAAAAGGGACCAAAATATGTATGTGCATGTTGATTACAGTAAAAATATTAGTTTTTTTCGATCTATATTTCATAGCTATTGTTTACCATTGTCATGCAAGGCATTCACTGCCTTACATAAACTCCACAATTTTGTACAGAGGGAGGGAGATAGGACCTCTATTGCAGAGTATACAAGAAAGTCTTGGGAAAAGCCACTCCTTCTGTTTTTTTATTTTGTCATTGTCTAAGATATTGTTTGATATTCATAGAATTCAAAATTATCTGTTATTAAAATGAAATAACATTAGGGAGCATTTTTGCATGACTAATCCCCTATACTGCAATTCTAAAAAGGTTAAGTGTGTGTGCTTTAATATACTGCCAGGAAAATTGTGAACATTCTTTTCATGTCTTTTCTTCTTATTTATTTTTAATTTTTTAAAAATTCTCTTTAATTTATAGCCTTGAAAAGAGTAAAGTTTTATCTTCAAAGAAGCCTGTTTCAGGTCTTATCATTTTAGATGATTATAAATCTCCTAGAATTAAAAATTCTCACTTCTCAAGGTATGTTTTTTGTCAAAGTTTCTGATTTGTCAATTTTTATAAATTTTAACATTATTATTGTATTATTTTTCTATTGCATTTTAAAATCTTAACATTTTAAGCGTGTTTTGAAAGAAATTCATTGACTTTTTATTGCATTCATTTAGTTATCATTTAAATCTTCATTTCTATTCTTTTTCTTCATTTGAATTAAAATGAACTTATTTTATTTAAAAAGACAACAACAGAAGTTTAAAATGAGCAATGAGTTATTTTTGCACATTAAATTCATCGTGAGGAAACATCTTTCAGCATTTTTTTAATGTTCGTTCTCTATTTTTCTCAAACATTATTCACAAATCAGAATTGCTAATTAATGTTAGTGATTTTATTACAAAACAGGAATAAATTTTTGATTGATAATTCTGATGGTAATTTATTCCAGATCAAGTGATATGTGGAATCTCTCATCTTTACAGTCAGCAAAAGAGCAACCAGAACCAGCTCCTGGTAAATATTTTTTATGTTTTTTTAATTGCATTTATAACCAAGATTTTTATTTATTGAAATCAATTGTGTTAGTTAGCAGGGTTAGTAATTTTAAAAGCACATATTTAGATCATTTACTATTTGATGAGATGAAATTTGAAAATGGAAAATTATATTATCTAATAATAAATATATTATCTAATAACACATATCCATCTTTATTATTATATAATCCGTCCAATTTTATTATATAATAATAAAGATGGATATGTGTTTGTGTTGGTATTCTACAGATTATGTATGCATTGAATATTGATTTCCAGCTCCAAATGTGACACATGTGTATCTTGGGTGTCAGAAATGGGCACCTGAGGGCACTTTTTTTGGGGGGGGGGAGTTTTATTAAAAATTAAATGAGATTTTGGTAATTTTTCAAGATAAATTCCAAAAATATTATCTCTCGAAAGTACTTTTTACACCATTTCAAAAACGATTACATTGCTACCTTGAAGTTCAAACCGTAAAGTTATGTTTTGAAAACAAATGCAGATTTCGTAACAAATGTGTTTTCAAAATATCTGAAATTTCAAGCAATACAAGCTATAAAATTTTGCCAAAAAATACTTTAAATTTCATGTTTTTTTATAGTTAAAAATGCGTGTTGCAAGGAAATATGTGTATAAAATATAAATTGATCTAATGTCAACCTTTAGCATATACTTTTTGTTTAATAATGTTTTTTGTTGTGGATATTCCGATCGTTTTTCTTGAAGTTTGATTACATTTGTTATATATTGATAATTGAATATGATAATTCTTCTGCATTTCTGTTGTTTCATTACATCATATTTATTATCTTCTTCTTATGTTCACATTATTTACAATTCAAACTTTTTAATAAATTTTCTTATTTTAAGCATTTAGTTTTTGAAAAGAAAAATGCTTTTTTTCTTGAAGTTATTTGTATTAAATCTTATTTGTTAATAAGAAATAATTTTTCTTTCTTGTAAAAATTCTGCTTGTAATATAGGATGTGATATTTATTTGTTATTTACATGTAGATTTTTCTTTAAAAATTATTTTAGGTTCAAAATATAAAGCCCTGAAAGAACAGCTGATGGAAAAAATAATGCTAAAGAAAGAAGAATCATTGATTAAGCGTAAGGAAGAACAAGAATTTGATGAAGAAAATTTTGAAGAGGAAGAAGAAGTTGTTTCAGATGGGACACCTTATGAAAGTGCAAATGGTTCATCTGATGATGACATGGAGGATGACTCTCCAGAAAATACAGGAGATGATGTTGTTTTGAAAGATATGCTGTTAAAGGAATGCGAAAACTTTCCAGACAGAGAAGAGAACCTTTTTAGAGAACCTGAAGATAGCAGTCATATGAAAAACTCTGAAGCAGAAAGAGTTATTGATTCAGGTACTTAAATACTGTTAGTAAGTTTACAAAAATAGTGTTATTATTTTCTCTGCAATGAAATGTTGCTGTTTTTTAAAAAAAATGGTGTAATTTCTCTTTAAAAGAAAAAGAAAATAATTTTAAAATTGAAGTCATATAACTTTATGATTATTTGTTATGCAGCAGTTTTTTTAATGATGGTATTATTTATATTCTTGTAAAAACATAAAAATTTATATTGTTGAAAAACATTGCTGTATTCACATGTGTCAATTAAAAATTTATTAATGTCAAGTTTTTACTTTAGGTTTATCAGTGCTAATTCTAGTTTATTTTAGGTACAACTATTAGTGAAGATTCCCAAGAGCCAATGGAGTGTTATTCTTTACCATCTTATCAACCAGGTGGTGGTTTTACTAGATCTCCTTTACAAAACATTAGTATGAAGAGAATGTTTTCAGATTCAGATTTCAATGATTCAGCACTGAACTTTTCTTTACAACCTAGAAGCAAGGATAGGATTTTTTCTGATTCAGATTTCACTGATTCGGCACCAAGTGAATCACCAGGACCCAGTCAATTAAAAAATGTAAGCATTTTAGAAAGTTAAATTCGTATAAATTGCTTGGAAATTGTTTTATCTTTTTTTTCCTGTGTACATTTTATCTATATCTATTAGGTCTCTACTTTGGAGTTTAAAAATAGTGCTGATGAACAGCTACCTTTTGAAGGTTCTGATGAACAGGAGATCATTCCTCAGTAAGTTTCTGAATTTTATTTTTGTTTATTAATTTTGCTTCTCTCCTAAAAATTTGCTTATTTTTGAAAAATAATGGTTTTGGTTTTCAGCTTTTGTCTGATATTTTCTGAAAGTTACAGTAAATATTTAAAAAAATGCTGTCTTGTTTGAGATTGATTTTTTATATATATATTGTCACGTTGAGGAAGTTACCGTAGATAAACCTAAAGTCAAAGATGACACTCATTAATCACAACTCGAGCCTTTATTCAAGGAACTAAACCTTATGTCTGTTTTTATCCAAAAGATGAAATGACTCAAATCTTCCAGATTTAGAAAGATACAAAAATTATAAGAATAATATTCTAGAACAAATGCGAAATGATAGAAAGTAAATCAGTAACAAAACAATTTTTAGGCAACTTGCCTGTAGTCAGATATGAACCTGCGAACTGTCATTTTCAGTTCATAGCATTCTACCACTGAGCCATTCAGTCCGTGCCAAGTTAGAACAAATTTCGCTACAATATCATTTCTTTGTATTGTATTAGTAAATATTTTGACCTGAAAAAGAGAATTGAGCCTTGAGTTTTGAATTATCTGGTGCTTGAGTGTATGTGGATCATTTTTTTTTCACTTTAAAAAGGCATTTATTGAGAAAAATAGGTACAATATATATCAGTCAAAATATTTTTCATCATTTTCTACAACTTTTTCCAATTTTTGCCCAATAAGTCTTGCAATTGATTTTCTTCGAATTTTTTTTTGGTTCTTCAGGCCATTCATTGACACTGAAAACACCATTCTTAAATTGTTGAAACCAAAACTGACAATTGGGATATGGTTTAGCAGCATCACCATAAGTTTCTAAAAGTGTCTGATAGGCTTCGGCAGCAGATTTCATCAAATCAAACAAAAAAAAAAGCAATCGATGTTAAAAATGTAATTTACAGCATTCCATGATTAGGATCTTTATACACTGTGTAATTCAATTATTACCAAATGAGAAAACTTTCAAAATGATAACTATAGTAAATTGGTAAAACCCAAAACCATTGTCATTTATATAGATACTCATGTTTTCTAATAAGTGTCACTGATTAAAATACATGCAAGCACCTAATATTATTAGTCTATTTTTTACTGTGTATAAAATAAATTTGCAGATTTTTGTTACAAAATCAAAAATTAAAATTTGTTGTTTATTTGTTTCTCTTTTTTCCTTTTGTATTAATGATATGCATTATACCGCATCAAAGGTTTTGTATTGTTTTGCTTTTTTCAATGAATCAAAATAGTTTTTTTTGTTATATTTATTATTCGTTTTAATTTGAAATTATGATTTAATATAATTTTTTAGCTGGGACTCATTACCTGCTTCTGAAAAACAAGGATCACAACTATTTGATGAAGATATCTCAGTTATATGTTCTGGAAAATTTCCATGTAAGTTTGATTAGGAAGAATTTTTGTAAAGGAAACTAAATTGAATTTTATAATGAATTGTATTTATTATTATTTATTATCCCTTTTATTACCTTCATCCCTTCTTATCCTTTCTCTTCTTATTACTTTGTTTTGTTATAATAATTCGTTTTATCTGGCAATGCTTGTGAAAATTTATGAATGGTTCTAAATTTCCTTCATTATTTAAAATTATAATTTATTTCTTTATTATCGGAAAAATTATTATTTTTAGTAAATATATTTATCACTGCCAGTTGTATTCAACATAATAGTAAATTACTTAGTTGAACTTTTAAATAATTCATCTTTTTTCTGTACTTTTGTGTTAAAATTTCCTGCAGAATTATTTTTCCTATTTTTATTGTCACTTATATAAATTATTATTTAAAATTATTTTGGTAGTAAATTATTAGCTGATTGCAGATTCTTAATTTTGGTTTTTGAAATCATTTGAATTATTGCAGGCTACTTTTTAATAATTATGAACAAAATATATGAGTAGTTTTAGAAAATAATAAATTTTAATCTTTCTGTACAATATATTTATAAAATAGCATAATTTTTTTAATGTTAAAATTTTTGTAGCCACAAATGAAGAAATTCCATGGACACCATCATCAAGTACAAAGAAGTAAGTAAAACTGAAATATAACTACATTATAAAATAAAAAAGGAAATTAAAGATAAATTGCTTGACAATACTTTATTTATTTTTGAAAACTTGTATCTGTTTGATTTAAGGTTTTCTCTCAACATTGTGCCATAAATAAATGATGTTACAAGTTTTATTTAAATGTATAGATCTTGGTTGTATCATTTGAATGCAAAGAAAAACTTTTAAAAAATGAAAAGTAATCTTATAGTTTGTTTACTGAAATTATTAACTATGCCTTCTCATCAATTCTGTATTTGTTACTGATGTCATATTATTGAATCATTTTCATCTTTAATATTTTAAAAGTATCTTCTGATTCAAACTATCTGAAATCTGATTTGATGATTTTCTTAAACAATAACCATACATCGACAAACTATATCCATTTTTATAAGAAATAGGGAAATTTGGATTTTGTGTTTTTATTAAATGTTTGTTAAGTTTTGCTTTGAAGATTGTATTTATATTTTTTATATATGCATGTATCTATATTTATTGATACATTTATTGTTGAATATTTATTGATACATGTATAATATATGGAATCTATATGTAGATTCATATTTTATTTCATAACATTAAATATCTTGAATATTTTCTATATTTATTTTTAGTTCTCTTCCTGACAAAAAATCTGTGGTTTCTCCATCTTACAGTAACCATACAAATAATGAGACGGATCACTTAAATGAATGTAAGTTTTCAAGTTTAATTTTGCTAATAGTAAAAAATTATATGCATAGCCTATTATTGTTACATTGAAAAAAACATTGCTCTATGGAACAATTTAAAAACTAGGAATCATTGAGAAATAGATGTGTGAGAAATAGATAACAGTATGATTCATTCTATGAGTATAGATAATTGATTTTTCATAAATAATAATAATTTTTTTCTCAGATAAGAATTTATACATTTAGGCTACTAAATATTTAGATTTGAGATTAAAATACTGTATTAAATATTGTCAAAAGTAAGGATTTCTTATGTTTTATTATACATAATTATTTACAATTATTATACATTTGTCATTGTTTCATATGAAGTAGTTTAATAGACTTTTGATATTTGCAGAACATTTTTGTATTATTCTATTATGAAACAAAATAATTTTTAAATCTAAAATAAAACATTTTCTTACAGTGCTTTTCATCTACATTTAATATCTGTTGGAATGAATTTTATTATTGAAATTGATGGTAAAATTCCGAATAATCTTTGATAGATTTTGTTACTCATAATTTTTAGAAACTTAGAACAGTTTTCAAAATAATAAATATAATTTTTTCTCTTATTTTTTAAAACATTTAAAATTTTAAGTGAAAAAAAATTGTAATTTTTTGAAAAAGAGATTAATATATTAATTTTATATATATATATATATTGGCATTGTTATTTCTTTTCAAGCTGATGATGAAGAACTAGTACGACCTGCTAAAAAAATTAAACTGTCTTTGATTGAAAAGCTTTGGGATTCAGATGATGAAAATGATGCTGATTTTAAACATCCCATTGTGAATAATGGTGAGTTAAAGAAAAATCATCGCAACATTCAAAGTGATTCTGATGATGATGCAGACCAAGATAATGAGCCTGTTAACTCGAAGGAAGAAGACGAACTTGATGATCAATCTGAGAATTTAGAGCAAGTTAATGAGTCATTTGAAGGTATGCTGATAGATTCTTTTTATATCATTTATCTAGATTAATATTACATTTCTCTTTTTTTAATGCATTCTTGAGATGGAAATTTAAGTTTTTCACAAATTTTTATTTTATAGAATCACATGTAAAAAAGGCTGACGATAAAGACTCTGATAAGAAATTTGAAATGTAAGGTTTATTCTTTTTATTTTAGCTTATTATTCTTAAACTACTTGACTGAATCTTATGAAATATTTGTACTAAAATAATTTTCTTCTTAATTTGAAACATTTTACAGTAATTAGATGAAACTTATTTAGATTCCTTTAAGCATTTATTGTAGTCTTATTTATTTTCACTCTAATATTTGAAATTAAATAACTTTGTGTCCTGCTTTCAGCCTGTGAATAGTAAATTTGTATTTTTAATCATTATTAATTTTTCTCTGTTTGCAGTGTTTCCTTTAATTTGGTTTATTTATTAACTTTTGTATTTTTAGGTATATATTTTTTTGAGTTGTATGCATAATGGAACTTAGATAATTCAAGGCTAATATTAGATCACATAAAAAATGTTGTTTGTCCCAAAATATGGGTTAGTAAAGACTTATTCTGGACTGGCACAGTAAAAGATAATGATTACATTTAAACTGAATGCAGAAATAACTATTTTTAACTCCAATAGTTTTAATAATTAATTTATAATTAATAAATAAGCATTAAATAATTTTAAAAACAAGGTAATAATAATATAAGAAATATAAGGGACTAGAGAAAAATTATGATCACCAATTTATTCTAATTTAAAACATTCAAATTAGCAATTTTTATTGAGATGATATGATAAAAAACAAATTTGCATGTCCTAATTTCCTCTATAATTTTTGAAAATAAGACAGGGAAAGCATTTATATTTCCTCACCATTTATTCTAATAAGCAATAAATATTAATACATAAAGTTGCATTCACTAACTATAAAATACCTTTGAATGATAGCTGGCATAAAACACATAATTTTTTTCATATGATTCCTTTTGTTTTCAATATAGTAATGCAATTCAACTTAGAAGTCTTGTTGCCTGACTTCTCAATAAAAATATATCTATAAGAGTAGCTGTTATTTCAGTACTTTTCAATCTGCGTAACCTAATTGATATGATGCATATTATAACTTTACAGTTAATATCATAGAAACTTTGTCTATTCAGTGTTTTTTTTAAGGCAAAAATAATTATACTTTATAATTCTTAAACTGTAGAATACTAACATTATATTTACAGAAAGGAAGCTTTGACTGTCAGTTCATTTAATTATGTGCAAATTAAATCTAACTTATGTTGAGAAATTATCTTATCAAAATGAAAGCATCACAAAAAGAATCACTGTATTACTATGCAATGTTAATAAAAAATAATACTGTATAAAATTGGAATATAGTATTTTTATTCAAACACAGTCATTTTATTATTTTGTACATTTAAGTTATTACATTAAAGTTTTGAAACTTTCCTAAGTGTAAGGAGATTTCTATAGGCCAAACAAATTAAGCAGGGACGAATTATTCACGCCTAAATACCTATTATTAATTACCAAAATAGTAGGTATTTAGGATGGGAAGAATTATAAATTGGAGCAGAATTTTTAATTGACTTAAATGCTTTTTTTGAAAAAAGGAATAATGGAATTGTTTTGGAAAAAATGAATACTTTTTCCTGAATGAATATCAGTTATTTTCATCAAATTTTGTAATAAAATAATAGTAATAAAATAAATAATAAAAGTGGTTTTAATTATAAAGGTAATTAAAATATTTTATATCTGTGATATTTAAGCATACAATTCTCTTAGATGAGGACTTTTTTTTTTGAACAATGGAAATGATTTTGAATTATCAAATATATGTATTCAATTTAAAAATAATTATCATCAAATTTATTCAATTCCAAGGAACAATTTAAAAAATTCTATTATATTATTTATGATTTTCATCATATCTTTTACAGAAACAATTTTTTTGAAAATGAAGCTGAGCTTTCTGGAGAAGAAGGTAGTTCAGATGAGAATGAAGATGATATTGACGAATACATGGATGATGAAATGATTACAGATGAAATTGTAGCTAGTGAAGAAAAATTAAGGAAAGAAGTTGGAACTATACATTTGTAAGTTATTTTAACCTTTTTTTGAATTGAAATTTGTAAAATAAAGTTTATTTTTTATTTAAAATAATTTCTTGTGTTTTATAGCAAACGACAACAAGATGAGGATGATCAAATTATTCGACAATTAAAAAATGACTTTCTTCCCGAAGGAGAATTATACAATGAAAATGGCCAAAGAAAAAGGAGATTTATATGGAATAATATTGGTAATTTTGTTGTTACCTATTACGTTTTCCTATATCCTTTATTTAATAATTTTTTTAAAAAATCAGAAGATAATGTATTGAATAAGCAGATTGAACTTATGCACCATTATTAATTAGTCTTTTTAAAAGTTTTACTTTTTTTTATATATATATATAGGCAGAAATTAAAATTGCACATCCTTATCTGTAGATAACATTAATACTCATCTATAATTGCGTATAGTTCTACAAATCAGCATTTATGTATTATGTTTATTTCAATTTGATTCAAGATACTAGAGTTCCACAGTTTATTTTTGACTACCTGCTGTTGACAAACAGCTTGTCTGCAAAGAAGATATTCATTTTGTTTAATTTCATTTGAATCTCTTGTATAGAATTTGATATTCTTGGTTCACTTAACAAAATGGTCACTTCAGATTATAATAAGTTTAACTTATGTGTTTTAGTTATTTTGAACTATCTGTTAATTATATTTATACACATTCCTAAAGGATCAAGTAATTGTCTACGAGTTCTGACATCTAATTGCACATGGTTGGCACCAACTTCACTTATTCATATGCAAAGCATGAATTTGATTTCAACATTAAAATGGCGTGAAGCATTTTATATCTAACCACATGTCTGCCGAATTAAGATATGCTGATAAAAGGAATTTTAAGATTGAAGTCATGATCCTGGAACTTATTGGATATGTTTCCTAATATACTTATAGTTTTCATTTCAATGAAAGTATATAAAAAACCTGATGTAATAAAAAAGAAAAAATGCATTTTATCACAATATTACATTAGTTTTTATCAATAAAAAAGGAACATGCAATTAAATATTTATATAAAGAATGATAATGCTTTACGTTTCATTGCAACAATGAAAAGTATTGTTAATTGTACATAAAAATATTTTTGGATATTTATTAAAATTGGATAACAGCTAAGTTGATATTTTCAAAGAGGTAATTATTTTAATTTTAAGATCGCTTTTATGGGACGAAGATCGCTTTTATGGGACGAAAATCGCTTTTATGGGACGAAAATCGCTTTTATGAGATAATATTTCTGAAAGTTATTGATGAAAAATATCAAGATTTTGTTTAATTTTTTTAATAATTAAAAAAATTGCTTCAGGATGCATATATTTCTAACTTTCAAAATATATGTATGTGTGTGTGCCAAATTTGGTAGCCTAGGCCAAACAGTTTGTATTGCAGAGCACTTACAAACACATTGCACCTACTTATTTTTATAGTATAGATAGTTTTATAGTTATAGTATAGTTTTATAATGTGAAATTAAATTATTCATGAATATTGAAATTCATATTACTTATATTCCAGTTATACTATACCAAACACTTTTTTTTAAGTACATATTATAATTAGAAGATGTATTTTATGGAAATATTTTATAAGCTGTACATTCCAACTTTTATCAGATTTATAGACATTTTTCTGATTTTTTAAAAGAATATAATGTTTGAATTTATTTTCATTTTATGGGTTTCATTTTGATAAAATTTATTTAAAATGTTTAGTTAAAACTTATTTAATTTTTTAAAGGAATGGATGATAATGAATTCACGGAAACAAAATCGGATTCAGAAGAAGAGGAAGTTGAAAGTCTTCCTACAGATTACTTGAAGTGGCAACAGGAAAAAAATGTAATTACTATTTCTTATTTTATAGTTGAATGTTGTTTAAGATGCTTTCAGATATTTAGATAAATGTCTTGGTATGATTATGAGGATGTGTTTCTTATTCTAAAAATATTCAAAGAAATGAATGATAAAACTAAGAGTCAAATTATATTAGTGCAAGGAATATTTAACAAAAGTGTAGATCTGTGTTTAATCTGTAAGCATTGTTATATTGCAAGCATTTGTGAAATTGGAATCATTAATTCTCAACTATGAAAGTTAAAAATTTTTTTACAAATTACTTTTGCAAGTTATGTATTGTATGGGCTATTTCTGTTTTAAAAATTAATTTCCAGATTTTATATAAGTATATTGTGTTTATTTATAGTAGTGAATAAAATGACAAACTATTTAATTATCAATGGTCAAAATTAATTTGAAATCAGCATATCATCCAAACAATCTGAATGCATACCTTTTGCATTTCATTCTCTATGCATCGAGTAGCAAATCGAAATTAAATTTTTTAAGATCAGCAATATATATGCATATATATTTTTTCCAATTTACAGTGAGGGAAATAAATGTTCTTTTGTAATATCTTATATTAATTGTTGAAACGACTTTCGTATTGTGAAAATCTGATGAATAAATTTTAACTGATATAATCTGACTAAATTTGTTTATACAATATTAATAAATGAAAGCATGCTTTTATAATATGATGTAAAATAAATTAAATCAGTATAGTATGCATGTATATAAATAAATTCATTTCTTTTTAGAAATCAAATTTACCTGATGATGATAATGAAGAAGAAATTCAAACTCCCAAAAGTATTGGTTTAAAAGTAGACATTATAGGAAAGGTTTCTGGTATGCAAATTTTTAAGATTTTAGATGATAAAGTTTTCAAATTTAAATTAATTAGTTTCTGCATATCAATTTTAGTCATTACCTGCTTTACTAACTTAAAATATTGTTATAATTTAGTTACATATAATTTACATGAATGATTGTAAATTTTTAGTTGTACGAATATTAATCTTTGGATTGTTTGTTAATCTTTGAACTTTTAATTGAAAGTATCACCTTCTTTAGTTAATTGCATTTGAATAAAGATAAGAGTGAAATTATTCGTTTCATCTTTTTGATCTTTACCTTTTACTTTCTGATGAAATTACAAGTCTAATTTCCAATTAAATCAATAAAATATCTGTACAAATATAATATGTGAAATATTTAAAGCCAGCAAAGAATTATAGAAATACTTGTTTTTTTTCATATCGGTATATCTATCACAATTCTTTTTTTTTATTATTATAAAGTATAACGAATATTAACTGTGTTTTAAAATTTTATGGCAAATTTATACAAAAAAGGCTTTATAACATTAATTTTAGTGTAAAGGCTTTATAACATTAATTTTAGTGTAAGGAAAGAAAAAGTAATTGTTTTCATGATAAATATAATTAGGAGGTGTACTTGTTCTGTTTAAACGTTATTTTGTAAACAATATCTCAGATCTGGTTTAATGTATAAATATAGTATAATAAAAGATTGCAGGCCTCAGTTCATTGACCCCCTCCTTTATTGACCCAGTACAGTACAGTATATAAAATATGGAAATAAAATATGATGTTTACCATTGAACGTTTTTTAGTTTGAAGTTTATATTCAGAGTTTTGAAATTTTTATTTCATGAATAAAAATTAGTTATATGATCATAAATGTTATGAGAACACCAATAAATCAGCCTATTTAAACATCTATAGTTCTAAAACACTAACATGCAAGGCATAGAATTCTCTCTTATTTCATATTATCCAATGGCAACTTTCAAATATGAACAAACTATTGTCTGTACTTCTCAAACTGCTTAATTAAGTGCTTTTACAGCTGTGCTAAAATCAACCTTCACATAATTAATGAATGAAGCTGCAAAAGATAATTAGAAACCAGTTGATTGTCCGCAAAATGCAGATAACAGTTTGTTGAGTGTTAGCTGTTAAAATTACCCCCTATAAATTCATAATTTTACATTTAAGCCAAATTCATGAAATTAAAATTGAGTATTTTAATAGCTTACATATATTAGTTTTTTTTGTTGTCTTTTTATGCATATGATTCTAAACATACAATATTTATTTTATGATTTGATTTGTAATGTAATGCATATAATGTATGTGAGTAGTGACGGATATTGATGGCTTTCATAATTTCTAATTAAATTAATATGACAGCCAAATAAGGCACAAATGTCTGAGTTTGGAATTTGTGACCAAAAAGGCAGGGATATTTTAAAACTTTGCCTTGCCTGGTAAATGTTTTTGCACTCTGCATTTTTCTGGTAGTAAACTTATATTTCATAAAAGAAGGCTATTTGTATGCTATTAAATATATAATTTGTCTTGGAAGCTTATTTTTAAATTGGTGCATTTAATCTTTTAATTAAAACTCACTTAAATTTTCCATTTTGAAGAAATGATTTTAATTTCAGTTTTTTTTACTTATAAAAACTTAAGGTATGATAAATACTACTTTTATTTATAAAATAATAATTTGTATTCATATTTTAATAATTTATATATATTTCTATATAGTTACTCGCTACAGTAATGGATCAAATTCCAGTATTTCTGCAAGTCCTGTAAGTAGTTTTATATTATAATGCTGTCTAAAATATTTATTTTGTTATAGTTTTTGTTTTGAGATTTGTATTCACGTTGAATAATTGTAATGTGCTCTTAAGTTCTCCTTGACCGAAATTTATTACTTTCATTTAACATATTAAGTGGCAGCCTCCTAATGCGTGGTTTTCTAGAATTCAGTATGAAATATAAATAATTCATAAATATCTACAAAAACTAAATGTTTTAATAGTTATATGAAAAAATGCTCTAACATTTAAGGAAATTAAAAATTATACTTATGATAAGTATTCCCCCCTCCTTTTTTTAATTCATACCCTTTATTAAGATGTTATTAAGTATACATAAAAAGGGTAAAATCTTTTTTTACAAATTCATAGAGCAATAATCTTGGTTATTCCAGTTATTCTCCAAATTATTCAACATCCAACATATTTTGGACTTGCATACTTTTTTGAGTTTTATTGATATAATGTAACTTGATATGGAACTGTTTCAAATGCTAGTCAACATCATTGAATACAATAACATACAATGAATATTTTTGATTTAACACTTTTCTTTTGGAATGTAGGCTTTGATTGTTCCTTTTTATCTAAGCTTTTGGGGGGGGGGGAGGATTAAAAAGTAGCATTCCAGAATTATTTTCCTTGATTTTAAGATTTTTCTCTTATTAATTATCTTCAGGCACTTTTTCCATTTATCATGTGATATTACATGCAGAAGAAAAGGTTAGAGATAAAATATCTGCATTGCATTTTTAAAAAATTTTAACTGAGAAAATTTGTGATTTATTATAATAAATTTTACTAATTAGTCTTTAATAAATATTGCCCTTTTCAAACGAAGTGACTCACCATAACTGAAAATCAGCAATGACGGGCTCCATGTGTGTGCATTGATATTTTATTCAACTGCCTTCTGTAGTTGCTTTCAAGGGTTGATGGCATGAAAAATATGTTTAAAAGTAAATATTTTATGAATTATTTATAAATTGATTTTTTTAAAAATGCACAATTCAACTTAAAAAAAAAAAAAAAAAAAAAAAGAGTGAGGCTTTAGATGTAGAATAAGGCAAATTTTTAAATGTTAATTTTGAAAATTCTTCACTTAATGAAAATTCTATTTGTTATTTTTTGTTAACAATTTTCTTTAAATACTGTAAAATGAAAATTTGATTATGAATATTGAATGCTTGCTGCATTAATATTTGTCTATTGGTGATGAAAATTTATAAACGAGCCCATTGCTTTTTTTTGTCCATTCAAATGCTCATAAATGACTTATAGAATTAAATTTTGGTTTTCAAATAATTAGATATTATATAAGAATTTTTTTTTTTTTAAGGCACTACGGCGTGGTTCTTTTCTAAATTCTAGTATTGGGAAGAATATGAAATTCGTAAAAGAGTTTAGTAGTTCTGAAGGATCAGTATCAAGAAAAAACTTTGTATTTTCATCTCCTCAGCCTAATGCTTCTCTTCCATCAACTCCTACATTAGAAGTAAAAAGCACAAGAATCAGTAATGTTATTAATAACAGAAGCATATTTAATAAAATTTGAATTTGTGTGAACTGACCAATGAACTTTTATCATATCCGTATCATTTGATATTCAATATGGAACTATGTATGTTCTACAGATTTTAACTTCAATACAAATATTTTATTGTAATTTATTTTTGTAAATAAAATTGCTTAAAATTAACCCTTAGGTCTGTTTTTGTATTTTTTTTTATACAATACATATGTAATTTGTTATACTTTTATTCTGAATTCTATTAAGAAATCGATTTATCAACATATAATTTGCAAATGTATTTAACACTGTGATATTCATGACAACTAATGTGTTTCTTAGGATCAATTTCTGTTTGTTAAAGCTTCAGTTTTAAAATTTGGAGTATTGCATGTTCTATTTTTGTTGTAACTAAGTCTTTAGAAAACTATAACTATGTATAAAATAATTGCTTATTAAAATCTTAGTCAACTGTCCTTCACTGTTTTGTTAACACAAAAATGCAGTTAGTGAATTGCTAGTGATTTAAATCTGATTTTATTTGTTTATAAAAAAAGTGAGTTGATTTTTAAAATGTGCCACCTAACTGCCATTTGCTTTGAAACAGAGAGGTTATAGGAAATAGGTTAATTTTTTTATTAATAAATATTTATGGCATACCATTGATTTATAATTTTTTTATTTGAAAAATAAGTGGAGTAATGAGACATTAAGCTACTGAAACACTCTAAGTATCGAATTCCATCGTATTTTACAAGTATGATTGCTAATCTACAAACAACAAAAAGTCGATTTAAAAAAAAATGTATGTGAAAGATGTCTTTTGAAATAAACAATCAAAGAAAATCAATTCCTTTAACAACTTGATATATTTAACTTAATAAGTTCTTTTTTAACTTATAAGAAACTGGATGCAATAGGTTATATATATATATATATATATATATATATATATATATATATATATATATATTGAACATATGATAATTATTTGTATCAAACATATATATATATATTGAAATACTAATGATAATTGTTTGTACTTTTAGTTTTTGGTGGAGGGGATTCCATTATGTTGAAATAGTTCTTTAAAAATTTCATATTATGTTTATTTAATGTTTTTGAATTCTCAGTACATTTTGTGCTTTCACATTTTTTTTCTTTTTATATTCTGCAATTCTACATTGATATTATTTAAATTTCTTCTTCATATTCTTGTCTTGTATTTGTTTCAATGCTCATTGGTCTTCTTGTGAGTATACTATAAAGAGCACGTCCAATTAATTCCATGCTAATAGAAAAGAAGAGGGGAAAAAAAAAATCATTCAGCAACAAAATATAAATTTGATACATTTAAAAAAATGAGTTATTCATGAATTTTTCCTTATATTTAACAATTTTTTAAAGAGTGCATTTTATATTAAAATATATTTTTATTTTAAAATCATTTTAATATTTATTTAAATATATTTGTTTCAAAATTTTTTGCCAAAATCTTACCATGCACACACCATTGTTATGTAAATTTTTAGTGTATATGCATTTGACTTTTGAAAAAATTACATTATTATTAGAACCTAAAAAGACATTACAAGGTTGAAAAAACCAGTGTGATTTCACATTGCACACCTTGTTTGGGCAAAATGAATTATATGAAGCTAATCTTTCTTTTATATACATATATATTCTTCCTTATGCAGGGTGATAGGGGAATATATATATAATATGGACCAAATGTGAAGAAACAGTAATTTTAAAATCAGGTAATGACAATCCCTTAAAAAAAGTTTGTAAATCAGATAATATTTACATCTTTATTACGATATTTTTTTTTGAAATTTTCATTTATTATTCTAAAGTTTTTAAAAACCAAATGTGTTTTTTGTTATACAACATCATAATATCTTGACTTAACTTGAATGCAAACAATATGCTATATATATAACAATAAAGACTGTCGTCCTCTGAATACCAAAAGATTACAGTTGTCAAAGTATTTGAGAGTTTGAATGAAGGTGATTAGATTACTTTTGTTGGCTTGGGCTTGAGATAGAAGAAAGGAAAACGGAACTTTGAGTTGATCCATTAAATAGTTGACTTACGGAATAAGCCACATAAATAAGCTTAATTTTAAATGTCAATTGTACATCTTTTAACAAGTTGCTTACAGAAATTGTTTTTAATAAGCTTCCACTGCGTTCATAATCAAACCTCTTGTTATGTAATGGATTCAACTTTCGATAGCGATCACAACCCGATAGTTGTTTCCTGGTCGGTTTTAGAAAATGTCTGTCGCAACTTAAAAACAATTAATTGGACGTGTGTCACACAACAAACACACGAATTTTCTAATAATGTCAACCAGTGTTCCATTGAAGGAATTTCGGTGAACGCAACTAAGATAATAACCCAAAATACTTCATTTAAACTGTTGTCGCATGTCTTATCCTCCTTGGTGGAATCTTTCTTGCCATAATTATGAAAAGCTCAACAAGTACTTTCGGGAAAAAGCTATCAGAAACATTTCTGAAACATATTGGATAAAAAGCAAAACATTTGCAAGTAGGTTTCGTTTTCATGTTAAAAAGGCGAAAAGAGAATATTGGGAAACATTTGCGAATTTCTTGTAATCCAAAATGTTTTTTTAAAATTCTAAATAAACATTCGAATCACACAAATCCGAACATTAAACACAATAACATTATAATACAAAATAATCGCTGTATTTGCGATCCAGCACATCAAAGTGAGTTTTTTGCAAAGACCTTTTCTAATCAAAATACAAATATTGAACCTATTCTTTTAGATCTCTCTGGAATAAATTCTTTCCTCAAAGCAAATTTGAAATTTGGGAACAATCCATAAAAGCTAAAAACTCTTACCCTGGAGCTGACAATATACCAGCTATCTGGTTCAAAAATTTCAACAACAATCCACTTGAAACTATTTCAACACCAATTTGATTCGGCCAACATACCCAAACAAAGGAAACACGCACTAATTATTCCGATTCCAAAACTAAACAAAGACAAAACCAAAGTTTCTTTCTATCGGCCCTATCCTCAGTTTTTTGCAAAGTCTTTGAAGGTATCCTCACTCAACGCATTACTTACTACCTAACTTGTAACAACAAGCTGCACAATAGTTTACATGGGTTCAAATCCTTCAGAGATAACCAAACTGCAATTTACGATATTCAGGCAAAAATCACAGACGCTCACGAACAAAAAAAAAAGAAGAAAAAAAAAAACTTCTTTGGTGTGAATCTTGATATCAAAAGTGCTTATGATTCTGTTCATGTATTCGAAAAAGTGTAATCCACGCTCTTCTTACGCGGGACACCCATTAAAATGGAATGGAATGAAACGATTAAATTTCTTGGCATTCATTTTTCTAAAAAGAATCAAAACTCAGTAATCTTCAAAAGTCTTAGAAATCACGCACTTAAAAAGATAAATAGTCGCATCAAAAAACCATGGCCTCAGAATTAAAGATATTATTAATATCACAAATAATAGCATTTTTTACTACGATTGCACAGTAATCAATAGATTTTCCGGGACTCATTTTAAAGCATGCAACACTATTCAAATTATAACCTTGAGAATTTCCTTAGGCCTCCCAAAATGGACCCCGAATGTTGTTCTGAAAATTGCTTCACAGGAAATTCTTTCTGAAACAATCAAGTTACTAGCTTCCCAGTTTTTTAGTAAGCAAATAGCCAATGGTTTACATTCTCCACTTTTAACTCCCATAATAATCGGGAAATTCAATTAACTACCAAAATCAAAAAATTCATTTCGTTTATTCTCAATAATTTAAATGATTCTAACAGCCAAATTATCACATTGCCTGAAAAATTATCGACTAACTGTAATCGCTTTGAAATTTTGCTTACGGATTTTAAATTCAAAATAAAAATCCGCCTATGATTGAAATTAATGAGTATTTTAATGAATGCATTCGGAATTTCTTTCCTGATTAATTTATCATTGCTACTGGTGCATCCAAAACACTCTAGCACACCTCAATTGCTGGTTTTTCTTCTATCCAACAATTCATATTTCGAGTCCATCTTGTCGATTCCATTTTAACTGCAGAAAGTTCAGCCATTACTGAAGCACTAGATGTTTTCGTTGTTCATGGAAAAGATTGTTTGACTCTCACATCGTTGAAAAATATTTCTCTTCAGTCACCAAAAATTATTAAACGTATAGCATCCAAAGTTGAAACTTTAACCAAACTAAACTAAAAAATATCCTTCCTGTAGGTACCTGGTCATTCGAATATAATTTGGAACTAGCTTGCAGATCACTTAGCCAAAGAAGTTACAGAAAATACACCTTGGATTGAATGGATCTCTCCTGAAAATATTATTTCAAACTTCAAGAAAGCGACACATCAGATCACAATCAATAATTATAGAAACAGTAAGTATTTCATCACCTTAGCAGACAGAGAGACCCTAGCACTAATGCACTGTCTTCTTGGTCCAAAAATCGGAGGGAAGATGTTGTCTTGGTCAGACTCATCAGCAAAACAATTATAACACCAGGACATTGAATCGTTTTAACCACCATAATGATCCCCTTTGTCACGAATGTAGTAGCATTAATGATATTGAACACATAATTCTCTCGTGCAAAAAGTATACATATTATAGAGACAAATTGTGGACTTTTCTACAGTTAGATAAACAAGATATCTCCTTCAAAAATATTTTGGGTAAAATAATTGCAAACAAGTCCAATCTGCAAGTTTCTCTTCAAGCGATGAAGCATTTCAATATCTACTTGACCACATTCTGTTGAGACTTCTTCTTCTTCTTCTTCTTTTTTTTTTTTTTTTTTTTTTTTGAGTCTCTCTTCTTTATCACCATTCTGTGTTGCGGGAATGCCCCGTCTTATTGTACCTC
The DNA here is from genome assembly GCF_947563725.1 of Argiope bruennichi. Taxonomy (NCBI): domain Eukaryota; kingdom Metazoa; phylum Arthropoda; class Arachnida; order Araneae; family Araneidae; genus Argiope; species Argiope bruennichi. The sequence goes on along the minus strand of NC_079151.1, from coordinate 101,951,714 downwards.
TTCTTGCCACTGGAACTCCCGAATATGTACTAAATCACATCAGCAGAATTGCTTTGTAACTGTTAACTGACTGAAATTTCAATTTGTTTTTGTGTGTGTGCGCTCTTTTGTATTTATTGATAAAACATTTTTTGTTCTCAACATCTGGAGACAGGTGATAACAGCCAATGATGTTATAAATCCAAATATCTTACTTCTTTCAAGTTCAAGACGAACATTTAAAGGATATTTCCAAAATATTCCAGAGAATTTCAAAAGCTAACCTTAAGTTAAACCCAAAGAAACTTAAATGCTTCCGAAAGGGAGTTTCTTATCTTGGGCAAATATTTCAGCAAAAGAAGACTGACCCGGGGAAAAAGATACTTAAAAATTAAGTCAGTAGTTGATGGCCCTCGTCCAAAGGTAGTACAGGATCTCCAAGTTTCCGTGGATTATGCATCTATTTTCATCGCCTTATTAGAAATTTTAAATTGGGCAAAAGAATGCTAGAAATTTTTCAATAATGTATAGCTGACTTTGACAACTATGTCTGCTTGACCTATTTCTAGACAGATAAAGATTTCATCTTGAATAAGGCCCATGCAGGCAATGATGAAATATGAACATCATTTTCCCAGATAAATACTTCTTGTAATACAGCCTACTAAATATAAATTTATTTCTTTTTTGTTATTTTTGTATTTTTCATTTGCTCCGTCACTCTGAACGTTATAAGTCTTTCACTGCTTATACTTTTCTTCTCCGATCAGACAAATCTTCAAGATACTTACCTGGTTTGATATGTAGTATTATCTGTTTTTTAATCTCTTTATGTATTAGCTTATGGAATATGTAGTAGTTTCATAACTGTAAATATGAAGATTTGAATTTATGGAAAAATTACCTTCTAGTCCATATTTGGAATTTTTTCTTAAAATCCTTCTTGATTCTTTCCCAACAAACTCCTTTGCAAGACAAGAGTGCATCTCTAGGCTCAACTTGGAAATTCGGATAAGAAGCAGGGCATGTAGGAGCTGTAGAATCAACAAGAAAATATTTATCATCGGAAGAGAAGTAATTGATGCAAATGTTTGGGTTTATTTCTTTCATATATATCAATGTCCCGTTTTGAAACAGTGCAAAGACTATTTTAGAAACTACGAATAATTTTGATGTAATCATTAATATAGATAACACCTGAGTTGGCATTTTCTTCCTGAAACTTCATTCCTCATTTGTATTAAGACGTTTGATCTTTAACGTCTTATTTTCTTGTTTAATTAAAATCAAAACATTATTATTTTTTTTTTGTGTGTGTGTGTGTGTTCGTATTTTGAACCGGGAATGAAATTCAACTCTTGAAATCTAGACTTTACTACCAGGTCATCGCAGCTTCAACAGGTTTTCTTTGGGGGGGGGGGGGGATTACCCATACTCGTTTATTATGCTAATTGTTCATATAATCTTCTATACAAATAGTGAGTGTGAGCATGAGTGTGAGCAAAACGATTCTGTGATAATTAATAGATAATTAATCCTTAATTTAATGAGATATTAATTACATATCATTTATAAAGCTCAAGATTGAATCTTTCGACGAAAGTTAAGATCTAATCCTCCGTAAATAAATTTGGTATAAAAAAAGATTTATTGAGAATGTGAAAGATTAGCGGATCGGCAACAACAAAATTGGAAAACTCTTTTTTAATTCCTTAACTGTTTGTTTGACTGTATAATTTTTATTTGCCTAATTTTTCATTGTTAACTGTATTATTATTATTTTACTTAAACGTCAGATTAAATGTGACGGTAAGATAGAACTTTTTTACTTTTCCTGCTTCGCTTGTGTTCATTCTTTTTCTCTGAGATATTTTCATAAGCTCAATCTGTGTTCTTCAGAATTGATTAAAATAAATATTTTTTTTTAGTTAAAATGATATGGAAACGCAATTTTCTTAAACGAGTTTATTCCTCATTATGAATAAAGTTTTAAGAAGCTAAGTTTACATTTAATATGGCGATCATAAATACCTAAACTCCATGGATCCTTTTCAAAGAAAGCAACTTCAGATCTCGCAACAATCTGAATGTATCTTTAAGAAAACGAAACTTATTTGATTTGGGGATAATATTTGTTGCAGAAAAAATCTTATCACAAATTTCAAACTTTTAATTCAAGAATATGTCAAAATATTCGAAAAGATATTCCACTTTCAATTTTTCCTACAGTTTGTAATTACTTTATATATCTGCCGCTATAATTTTTCCAAAACTGAAAATGTTTTAGAATCAGTTTTTAAACTTTTTCAAATTATAACGGAAATGATTCCAAAAACACGAAAAAATATTTAGAATGTACTTTTAATCTACTTGAATTTTATTAAATATATTATAATGAAATTGCAAATAATCGAGCTTTTCTGTATTACCTTTCGAAGATCCTTGCCACTCGGAATCAGTCAGCTTAAGATCTGTTTTGTTTATGAAGTATATGTACATATAGCAAGCTGGACTGTACTTTAGTGGTGAAACTCTATGATATATTCCAGACGGGATCTGTAAAAATAAATATACAGTTGTCGTTTTTTTTTAAAGTTTCAAATAAAAAATGTAACCCAATTTCAATATCAAAATATAGAATCTTGGAGGTTTTTAATTTCTTTCCTTATGATTCACTATTAAAGCAATAATTCTAGAATTCTAGTTATTTATGCTTTATGAAAATCAATGAGGGAATTGTCAGAAACCTTGAGAATTTTAATTGCTTTCTGGCATGGGATGGTCTGGTTTCAAAAATAATATAGAATGTCTATAAATTACTTACCTGATTAAGATTTGTCGTTAATAATACAGAGAAAGAAACAGGGAGGAAACAAAGACTGTTTTATTTCCTCAGCTATTCAAAAAATTTTATATTAATACACTTGAATAGGGTTACCATTGGTTGTTCGTAGGGTATCAATTGTATTCTCGATTTCTTTTCAGATATTGTTAAGCATTTGGAGAATTACAGTACTGTTTTTTTTTTTTTTTCCTGTCGATTCGAACTCTTAATTCTTCGATGTTACAAACCTCTGCTTGGATCTTTTCATGAACTTAATTCTTCAGGTATCATCAGAAACAGAAGTCGAGGTTTGAGTTATCAGAAAAATATGGGAAAACGGTTATTTTTACCCATCTACAAATCTGGGAATGTTTATTTCATCAAGGAAACCACGCACACCAAATAAGATATGGAGACTATTAAGATGATTCTTCGAGAAACTTCTGTGCCCTGCTCTAGTTAAGCTATAAAAGGCCGGTCGACTGATCTGGAGAGAGAGAGTGTGTGAATCGAGTCGGGTGTTCAGTAGTGACGAATTAGTTGAATAGTCCAGTGAAGTTCACATAATTAATGGATTGAGAATTGAGCCCTGCAACGAGTCTTGGAGACAAATATTGAAGTAGCATTGAGGCGTATGTTGATGAGTAGCTAGTTGTAAAGACGCGAATCGGCAGCTGAACTTTCTCTTCCTGCCCTGTCTTGCCGCTTTGTGTGCTGTTGCGATTGTTTACTATTGATTATTACTTATGTGCTGTTGTTTGTTCCAAGTGCTGCTGCACATTGCTTGTGTACGTCTCTGTGATTTGTCGTCTGTGTCTTTTAACAAACGTCGTTATTTGTTATTGAGGTCTGTTGACTATATCACCATACACCCACAATAGCGAATCTATCACCGAGTGGTGTGAGAATTTGATTCTGTAATAACATAAATTTCTTTAACGTCATTTGTAAAAAATGAGAACAAATAAAATTCTTTGACTTAAAGATTATATCAATATAAATAATTTCCTCATACTTGTAAAATTACATTTCCTTTTCATTTTGTTATTCGTTGGATAATTTATAGGCATCCTGTATTAAAAAAGAATTTTTTTCATAAGTCTTGCTTAGAATACTGAGCTTTGGAGTGATTCACAATCAATAGGATTGACCCAAACAAATTTAATAAAAAATATTTCTGTTTTTTCGACAGATTTTTTGTTCAAAATTTCATTTCCAGATGAGCACAAAGATACTGTACGATATCTTTACAATGTTTTGAATATTGTACAATACGAAAAAAATTCGTAGTAATATTGTAGAGCATCGTGTACTATTTGGATGATATCTTTAATTTTGACGTAAAGATCAAATTACTATTTCATTCATTAATTCTTTCTAGGGCCGTGGGAAGTATGCTTCCCACCAAATGTATCAATCTTTGTATGAAAATATGTAGGTTGGCATAAGTTCTGACAAATTTTTTTAGTAAGTCAGAAACTTAGATGCTTCAGTTCTTTATCTCAGACAAAATGATGTGTCTTGATTTGTTACTTAATTATTAATGAACCAAATTAATTAATTAATCAGATTAAATTTATCTAATATGCTAAATGAACCCCTTTTCTTATTCTAATTTCAAGGCTAAAAATATTTTAACATAATATGACTAAAAAAAAATGGCCCTTTAAAGGGTTAAGTTAATTATATTTTTTAATTATCGTGTTCAAATACATAGGAGAGATTGACTGCCTATCCATTGATAGGCTTGATCTAAAATTTTATCGGTCATTTGGATATGATGGCCCACGCACCATGATTTTTATTTATTTATCTTGTTTCTGTTTGCTCTTATCATTCATATATATTTGAATAGTACAACTCTAATCACCGGAATTGGTTTACCTTAAGCTTTCTTGCTCATATCTCATAAAGGTGTCATCCCTTCCTCCCCCTCCGCTTAAATGTGAGGATCATGAACAAGGCTGTTAGGATCATGAGTGCTAAGAATTTTATTTTCAGTGTTCCGTACATGAGCGTTTTGTGATTCGTAGTGCAGTGATGAAGAGTGAAACTCCATTTTGAATCTCTTTTTTTTTCCTCGAGAGATTAACGTCAATCTTTTGACGGATCTACAATTTTAATAAGATCAAATGCCAAATTTTATTTATATATGTTGCGTTCTTTTTTTGCGTTTTAATAAGATCAAATTGCGGATCTGCAATTTTATTTATATTCCTTGCGTTCTCATGCATGTCATGTTTACATGCATACGAAAAAACATACCGATAGACAATATATCTCTTCGCTCACAATTTGATACGAATCCATACTTTAGGTGCAAAAACTCTATATTAAATTTTATGCATCTAGTTTTTGATCTTTTGCAGCTCTCCTGTTCTTTGTATTTTTATACAACCATACATGACATACTTCCTCTGAATGAATTTCTTTCAGAATTTTATTAATATACAAATTTGGAGTAAAGACCATATACAAAATTTTGTCCATCCAACCAGAAATGTTTTTGAGTTATCGTGTAGACAGATTGACGAAATTCCAACAAAGTATTTTTCGGAATCCGAGAGGTTCAGAACGTGAAGATTTGTCAAGATTTTGAATTCGAATTTTTCAACGATTAATTATATATATATATATTTTTTGTTTACTTAGGATACGAGAAAGTAACATAGACTTTTATGTTAAATTTTTTCATTCATTAACATTTCACTATCCAATTTTCTCAAGACTACAAAACTTTTATTTGATATTATTCTTATTCTAGAAAGTAATAAGCACTTAAAATACATACTTGTATGCTTTGACCTTCTTTTAACTCAATGATTTCACCTGTTCCAAGTTGTACTTCTACAGTCCCTTTCATAACTTCGAGAGTCGTGTTTTCATGGTTCTCACTTACATAGTTTAGCAAATGAAAACCTATTAAAGAAAAAAAAATTATAATATTTTAAACAGTTCTTTATTTCTTGTAAAAATCTGCCGAATGCATACCCAGTCAAATTCTGAAAAAGAAAGATAAAAAAAAAAAAAAATTAAAAATAGAAATTTGAAGTTAACAACAAAATAATTTCCCTTTCATGCTGAAGTGGGTGGGTGGAGCGGGGAAGGGCTGGCCATCTGGTGTGTGTGGTGGATTCTATGCACAGGGGCTCCGCTATTGAGGAGGGCCCCAACATGATCTAAAACTAAAATGATGTTCTAAACCATGGAAATTCCATTTGAAAAATTCGAAAAATAGGATTGTGCAGCATTTAGCTCATAGATCACAAGAACAAATTATTCCTGCATTAGGAAATGGCATTCTTAACAAAATTAAAGACGATATAAAAACCGTCAGGTACACACAATATCCAAATGGATTGTACTCCTGATATTTCCCGTAAGGAACAAACTTCAATCGTTCTTCGGTTGGTAAATTTTGAAGAGAAAAAATTAACTATAAATGAGTTATTTATAGGGTCTAACTGATATGATGGCGAAGGACTAGCAAAAACTTGAAAAAATGAAGTGAGCTTAATTTAAATGTTATGAATTGCAAAGGACAGACATACAACAACGGTAACAACATGAAAGGGAAATGTAAAAGTGTACAACCCAGAATAATTGCTTTAAACGCTCGTGGAATTTATGTGCCTTGCCTAATCACATTCTTTTAATTTATGAATTCGCGATGCCACTTTCATATTACTTAAGTTCAGCATCTACAAAAAGATGGAAAATTCTACAAACACATTTAAATGTTAGTCTTGAATCATTATGCGATACTATTTGGGAAGCCTAAGTAGATTCAGTTAAAGCAATGTATACGCAGAACAAATTTGTAATACCCTAGAAAAATTTATTGACGCAAATAACGATAGTACAGCAGTATCCGAAACTAAAAGTCTATTGGATTCAATCTAAGAAATGCTATTTATTTTATGTTTAATGGTATGGTTTGTAATATTGTCCAAAATTAACGCTGTCAATTAACTCTGTCAAGCAAAAACAATTGTTCTTGGCTTTTAATTAAAAAAATAAATTTAAAGCTGAAATTGATGATTTAACACATTTTTTAGATGGTGCAAAAGTAATTCACATAATTTTAGAATATTTTCTTAAAAAACGAATTCGAAAAAGAAAAAGATTATGTACCAAAATAGCGAGAATTTGAAATTATAGAAAACTTAGTAGAGGAATTTAGATGTTATATTTTAACACTGTAATTGATACTGCTATTATATATATAGAATGTGAATTTAAAAGTATTTAAAATTATTCGTTGATATTAAAACTTTAAAAATCATAAATTAGAAAAATGTCCCAAAAAATTTTGTAAAGTAGTATGTATCAAAGATGTAGAAGAAAACCCAATCCACGAAATTTGTTTGCTATGGGATTTGATTTTGAATGAAAGGGATAGAAATAACGCACAAGTTATATTGCAATGCATACTAAATAATAATTATAATGAGTTATTTCTAAATTTATTAACTGTGTTAAAACTTTTCTTTACATTGCCAGTTACTATAGTCACGGCTGAGCGCTCTTTCAGCAAATTAAAATTAATAAAGAATTGTCTTCGGTTAAGCGGGTTTTTTTTTGTGTGTGCAGAACGCTTAAATGTGCTTGCTATACTAAGCATCGGAAAAAAAAACTATAAAAAATTGTAATTTTTCTGAAGTAATTAATAGCAAAACAAAATATCGCATTAAATAAACATGCAATAGTATTATTATATGTTCGTGTTAGTAATTTTTTTACTGTACAAAAAAAAAAAAAAAAAAAAAAAAAAAAAAAAAAAAAACTTTAGGGTCCAAAATGGTTTCTTGTATCCAGTCCCCTTTATAGAGAAGGCCGGCTCTGGGGAGGGATAATAAAAAACGAAATAACAACTCAAAGGCAAGTCAGTATCTTGTTACAGTAACAATATTACATCTTTCACGATTTTTTAAACTCTTATAGCAGTATTTTAAAAATCAATTTTAATTATTGTTATCTCTACTACTAATAAAAATGAATGTGTGTGTATGTGTATGTTAGTACTCCATAAGCCATGCTGTTTGACTTAAAACTATTGAATTCGGCACATATATACTTTAAAGTTTGGAAATGTACAACCCGGATGAGCGATTTTTTTTTTCAATTTTTTTAAAAAATCAGAATTTTAGTCAATTAAGAATTAATGGAATTAACAAATAGAATTTTGTGTTAATCTGATGGAATTTTTATGTTTATCCTTCGTTTGTATTTATTTTTTTATAGAAATTCTCTACCGTAAAAATTGTTTTAAATATATTTACTACATTATATTTCAATGTTGAAGGGAAACTCAAATCGTTTTTTCCCCCTTTTTGTTAATAATATTTCTTCTTGGCTTCTTTCATTGTTAATAATCAAACAATGAAGTTTTGGCTTATTTTTTTCCATGTTGAGAAGGTTTCCGTATAAGGCATGCTTAATTTTTTTTTTGTTGTACTTAAAATTGAGGTTTAACTTCAGAATCAAGCAATGTGAATTTTTTGAAAGTGTATGAATTTTTAAACAATGTTGTTCTTTCCTGTTATATAGTAATCTAGTCTAATTGCCATAAAAAATAGAAAAATGCAAAATAAATAAATAAAAACAACAACATAAAAGCAATTATATGGTTTAAATTGCTTATTAAGCTATTAATTATGAATTACAGTATTAAACTATTAATATTATTATCCAGCTATTAATTGATATTAATAGCTGGTCATCCGAAACAATCCTCTAAATTAGCTCCCGGATATATAACTGGATAAGGGGAAAGGAAGTTTCGCCTTAAAAGCTATTCATCTCAAAGAAAATGTTTGGTAAAAAGACCTCTATAATGAGCTACCGGATACATTAATAGTTTGAACAAAAACTACACTTTTAAAAAAAGTGCTGATTTTAGAAAAAAAAAAAATTCAATGTTTTGAAATTTTGTGAAATTTTTGGAATTTTTCTTAAGTATATTTTGTATAAAATGAAATAACTAGAAGAAATTTCAGATCAATGTTTACATTATTTTTTAAAACATTCGAATATATGTCTGTACGTATTTTATTATAAATTATAATTTTAAGACAGAAAGAATTTCTCTTCTAAAAATGTTGCACTTCGATTTCGGATAGTGTCATAATAGTTGATTTTCAAAAAGAGTGAAGAAAATTAAATTTGAAAAAGAAAAAAAAAGTTTTACCTTGTGTCGATCAATTCTTAAAAATTAGGACTTGCGAGCGCAATGGTCTTCAGAAAATGAATTTAGGCTTGATAATTGAAAAAAATATATATAATTTTCATTACCTTTTTTTAAATCGATCGTTATGATACCATTTGAAATCGTAGAATAATCTTTTTTAAAATGGGATTATTTTTTTAATCCTCGAATTTTGATAAAAAAGTGCTTATAAATTTTTTCAACAACTCTATTTTTTAAAAATCAGCTTTTTTTTTTCAAAAAACAATGTAGATATTGATCTGAATTTCTTATTAATTATTTTCTTCTGTATAACACGTACATAAGTGGAAGTAGAGAAATATCTCTCAAATTTAAAGAAATGAAAAGTATTTTTCAAACTAACATTTTAAAAAATTTACTATCCAATAAAACTAATTTACCATTTTTATAACTGATAATATAAATCTTTTTAATACGTGCAAATTTTGAGTAAGTACCTTTTTTAAAAATTTAAATGCAAAAAATTGGTGTAAAAGTTTCCATCTTCTCCCCCCCCCCCGTTATTTAAAATATCCGGTTGCAAATTTAGAGATCCATTTTGATAGCCAGCTCAAAAATTTCAACTAATAAAATCGCTGTTATGTAATTTTTCCACTGAAAAGTACTATTCGGCTGGACTTTGAATGTATAAAGATATGGTTGAAAATTAGGAAAATGAAAAGCACAATGAAGAGAATGGTGAATGATTTCTAAAGCATTATGAATTATATATGTTAACTAAAATCGGAAGGTTAAAAATGATATGCTGAGAAAACATTAAAATCAAACTTTAAAAAAACAACAACTTTCGATTTAATTTTTTGGCACTCATTGATTTAGACGAACCAACGGGTCGCTATAGATGTCTAGTATCAAATGAACTGAATTTGATAACTTACCGTTATCTAAACGAGTTGGTAAGTATTTCAGTAAAATTTTATTCAATCTGCGATTTGAGAATTAATCTGTATTATTGAATAAAATATTACACTTTTTGAGTAGCTTTTAAATTAATTAGTCTCAAAATATTCCCTCCTTAATGACAACCTTCTAGTACAAAAAAGATATTTTAATTTTTTTTAAACTAATCGTGTCCTTACATTATAAATAAAGATATCTTACTACTTACCACACCCATTATAAACTACTATACATGCCTATTTTTGAAGCGCCATGCATTTAATCCAACAAATTACTTATTGAAAAAAGTTATATTTCGCCCCTATATTTCCAATGAAAGGATGTTTAGAATAATAACTGAAATTTCTTTTATCAGTTTAACTTCTCATCTGAACTGTCTTTCTTTCCTTTAACATATCAAATTGTTGCGAATTTATATTATTATTTCCTGCAATGTTAGTCCTATTGTTAAAAAAGTAGATTTACAGATATTCTTAATGTACAGTTCGTCAACGGATTCTGAGACGACCACATTTCGACGACTCCTCTCATTAAGGGGTGAGACGCGGAACGATGAGTGCATTTCCGATATTCCCTTTGACCTTGGATTTCCCGTTTTAGATATTAGTAAATGTAAACATCTCCTTTCATCTTTCCTTTCACCCCTATTTTGACGAATTAAACCCATTCTAACGCATGCGCAAAAACAAGGAGGGTTTTACAATCCGTTGTTGAACAGTATACTGAATAATCCTGGCGATCATTTGTCGACTTGCTAACGAAATTGGCGAATTTTTCGATAAATATGAAGATTCTGTAAAATAAGAAAACTATGCGATATCTCTATAAGGAGCTGAGATCTGAACATCCTTCTAGAAAATTCTGTCCCTTTTTGAAAGAATCTGTTAGCGAAGGCACTTATACGAGCGTCAGATCCCTTTTTGGTATACTAATCGCAAAGTGTGCTCTCAAGCTGCATTTCGAGTGCAGTTTTCTGTACTCTAGTGTCGTGAAATGCCGTTCTTTGTCTTCGCCTCGAATGTATTTTTTGCTACCTATATTTTGTGTTTTTTCATGTAGAATAAGGGGTCGGTTTCTATTATCCGGCATCTTGGATTTCAGTCATAGTACTCTCACCGGACGGTTTCTATTACAATTTATAGAAAAGGTGAGTCGGCAGCTCTCCGTGCATTGTATTAAAAAATAGGACCATGCCGAGATTTTCCTTATCTTTAAGAAAAACTATAAAGAGCTTTTCAACACATCCGTCATAACAAACGTGTTAATAAATAGTATTGTAATCAGTTAAAAAGAAGATGAAAGAAGGGAAGTGATTAGTTAAAAAAATAAAAATATATCCTTAAAAAGTGGAAATAATGCCAATAATTGTTTTTTACGATTTAATAAAACTTTATCGAAAACTTACCGGGAAAATCTGTGACGAATACGACATCTACGTCTTCTGATTGGTTAAAAATTCTTTCCTCCATATCCACTAGATTTTGTCTCCAATCTGTGAGTTCTGTTTGCAGTGGCAGTACCCATGTAACTTCCTCAAAAGGAGACCAATCTGCTGTCAGAATGTCTACTGATGGATCATACATCCTACATATACAAATATTTAATATTAAAAACAGATATGAAGTATAATAAAAGCCTTAGTACTGGAAACGTAGTTAACTGAAAATAACGAACTAGTTAACTAAAATCTTTTGTGATTATCCTATAGTTGGATCTTATGAATGTGATAGTGGAATAAAAAGCAAATGAATATTTCTATTCTAAGGAACATGGTAGTCGAAAATTGACGAGACATCTCTAATTAAAAATATGACATGAGCATACACATTTGGGGCAAGTACACCTCAAAGGTTTTCCATAGGATTCAGGTATCGGCTTATGGATGGCCAGTCTATAACAATCACTTGATACTGCGTAAACCAGTCTGCTGTTGAGTGGCGTGTGTGACTCGATGCATTGTCCTGTTGGAATTTCTAGTTTTTTTTCTCTTAAGATATTTCCAACTGGAAGTAAATTGCTTCTAATTTGATTATTGCTTCGTTTTTTATTTGTTATTTCAAAAAATTGTCTGTCCATATGCTTTTGAGACGCACTGCAATGTCAATTACCTCTGCGTGAATCTTCGGTTGAGACTGAGCCACACATCAATGTATAATTCGATGTTCTTTAGATTGTGCATTTCGGCCACTCTCTCCTGAATGCAGTGCGCAAACTGTTTAACCATATCTGCATGATGGGTCCAACGATGACTGCGAGTCCAGGCCTAGAGAGGAAGAAAAATCTTGAAAACTTTGGTTACGCAGTACACCGCCAAAATGTTCAAATTTATTATACAAAACGAATAGAAAAATTGATATTGAAAACTTAATTCATCAGTTAATACATGAGCCTTGATTAGGATTAAAAACAGTAGTTGCATGTGAAGCCCAATCAGAATAAGAATTAGCAAGCTGTCATGGAGAATTTAAAAGATTACCATCTATTATAATTACTAATTTAATAATATCGTTTTTAGACCACTATAAATAAATACATAGCAGTAAATAAACAAAAAAATATAGATTACAATATACAAGTAAATAATTAGGATACTCTATTATATAAAACGAGGACTTATAAAAATGAGTTTTTTAATCTGTAAAATAAAACATACTATCTATGAGTTTTCAACTTGATTAAGAAAATTTTTCAAAAATTAATTGAAATGTAATTATTTAATAAAATATAATCACCATTTATTGTTAATTTTATTTTTATGAATTTTTGTAAAATATTGATTCACAAATATTTACTATAATATTTTTTTATATATTAATGTGATAATGCAATAAAATAATGGATATATTATTAACTATTTTGTGATATAATTTTAAAAAATATTCTACTTGTACAGAATAAGTAATGATTACATATATTATTTAAAATCAGAATGCTGAGATGTTATATTTACTTTTTTTGGCAATAATTTTTATACCAATTTTGATACTCTTTTTCAAATAAATCATGTGAGTTTAATTCAAGGTAAGTCCAATTAAAATATTTTAAAGTTACTTTAATCCATATTATAAATAGGTTTTGATCACTTTTAAGACTTGGTTGTCGGGATGATTTGAAAATAAATGCTCTTGTCTGAAAAATTTGCCTTTCTTGAATATTCATTCACATATATTTAATCTGCAAACGACTGAACAAAAAATTATCTTTTTCATTATTTTATCGAAGCGGTTCATCAATATACAGTGGCTCAAAAAATTGAAAGTACATCTTACTTTTACTTGATAAATCCGACTTTCAATATAAATAACACATTACCGGGAAGTGAAAACATGTTTTTATTTTTACACATAACAAATGGTTTAATTTAGAGTAAAAATAAAGAAAAATCAGCGAAAAACTTCTAAATTGAAAAGTTTCAGAAGCATTTTAAATAAACATGCACAGAATTTTGCCTCAAAAAATTGAGAATACACCAATAAAATTCTTGTAATATCTAGCACAGAAAGAACGTGTCACTATTTAGTTGCATGTCTTTTGGCTTTTATAATGGCCTCTAAACGTCGTGGTACCGATTCAACCAATTTTTGGTGGTATCTGAAAATATTTTACCCCATTCTTCTTGCACCGCTTGTTTTAAATGAGTTTAGTTTCTAATTTTGTGTCTTTAGACCATTGCTTCGAGTATGGCCCACAGATATTCAATGGTATTGATGTTGGGGTAATGTGGTGGTGTGTGTAACTGCTATTTACAATGAAAAAGACACCATATTTTGACGTTACATGCATTCTGTTTGGGGTCGTTGTCCAACTGGAAAATGAAATTTCCATCTACACTCAGATTTTTAGCACTTTCCTTTAAATTGCGGCGAATTATATCCAAGTAAAGCATATCGTTTATAATGCCATCTATAAAAATTGAATTTCCTACCCCGGATGAAGCCATGCAACCTCAAATCATGGCGGAGTCACCATCACGTTTAACTGTAAGAGGTAAATTTTTTAGATCCGAAGAAGTATTAGGCTTTCTCCATACAGTACGATGGCTGTCACTGCCAAAAATTTTGAGTTTTCTTTCATTACTAAATATAGCTTTCTTCCAAAGGTTATTGGTCTTCAATAGATAAGTTTTTGCAAACTTCATATGCTTTTTCTGAATTTGCAAGCTGATGAAAGGTATCTCACTAAAAATGCTACTTTTATATCCAGCTTGTCTAATGGCATTTCGCGCAGTTTCAGCACTTACACTTCTGCCTGTGATTTGAAAAGTTTCTGCATCAAGTTGGATGAACCATATGGTCGCAGCAATCTAAAGGAAAGTGTAAAAATTTGGGTTTAGATGGAAATTCCATTTTCCAGCAGGATAACGACCCCAAACAGAATGCATGTAATGTCAAAATATGGAACATTTTTCATTGTAAACAGCAGTTACACACACCACCACAGTACTCCGAAATCAATGCATTGAATTTTTTTGGGCCATACTCGAAGAAGTGGTTCAAAAACACAAAATTAGAAACAAAACCCATTTAAAACAAGTGGTGCAAGAAGAATGGGGTAAAATATCATCAGATACCATTAAAAATTGGTTGAATCGGTACCATGACGTTTAGAGGCCATTATAAGAGCCAAAAGACATGCAACTTTGTTTTTATGCGTGATATTGCAAAAATTTCATTGGTGTATTCTCAATTTCTTGAGGCAAAATTCTGCGTATGTATATTTAAAATACTTCTGAAACTTTTCAATTTAGAAGTTTTTCGCTGATTTTTCTTTATTTTTACTCTAAATTAAACCATTTGTTATGTGTAAAAATAAAAACATGTTTGTACTTTCCGGTTATGTGTTATTTATATTGAAAGTCGGATTTATCAAGTAAAAGTAAGGTGTACTCTATATTTTTTGAGCCACTGTATATATCGAATTTCAGAATTTTCTTAGAAATATCGGGAGAAAAATTACTTTGGATGACAGAAAAAAACTTATTTGTTAACAGTGGAATCGTTTGGGTCTAAGAAACTACATCATCTATTTATTTATAACTCGAAAAGAAGTTTCTATTCCTTATATGGCAATGTTTAAGTTCCCAATTCAGCTCACGAGCATAAAAATAAATTGTTTGGAATTCTGTATTATTCGTTAACAAATATTCGTATTTCAGTTTCGTGTTTTTTTCATTTTTTGTAAATAAATTGCTATTACTAAGATTTATATTAAATTAAAAGAAAATGTTTTCGTGTATTCTGAAGATTTATTTATGTCCACAGATAGGAACTCTTTATCCGGAACATTTTTTTATGTCTTTAATATGATTAAAATAATAAGATGAGATTGAAATTAATTTTTTTAATACTTACCTCAGGATCTAGATGAGAATGCTGTCCAGTATTTTTGTCTATTACTGTGATAGTTGTGTGCACGTATCTCCAATTGTGGACCATCATGTCCCAAGAATATCCATACAATCCTTGAGTCCACGTATTATATCCTTTCGTGAAGGAATGGGAATACGGCAGAAAGCCTTGTAAACAGAAATAAACACAAAACAATAAGGCAGTCACCTTATGACGGAATCTTACATTGGTCAAAGAGGGAGTTTTAGTTGATGCAGCACACTCTTTTTCAGGGGAGCCGCTCTGTTAAAGAAAAATACGAAAAAGAGGCATTGATTTATAAAATTATATATTAATTATTTTTAAAAATTTAGTCAAGAGAAGAAAAAAACTATTTCATTGTCCAGATATTAATAATGACAGTAAATTAGTGTTTTAATTAAAAAAATATCAGTATGGTATTTAAGAAAATAATTCACTGTCATATGTTTAGGAGAGACACTTTGGTTGTTTTCGGAAATAGTGAACTCGTTTGTTTAAAATTATTAGCGGTAGTAGTCTCTTCAAAACTTTATCGCATACTCTCTAATAATTTTTTCATGACAGAGAATGTCTTACCCGGCATTGGCGTAGAATAGTTACAAAAAATTAACTTTTGGCGAGAATTTAGTATTTTTACTGAATCTATCGTGCCGTCCTTGGCGAGTTATTTGGCGATTAATTCTTGACATGTGTTAATAGTACCTAAATATAGAATTTGTGTTTTTGACACGTTTTTTTCAATCGAATGAAACCAAAATATGACCCAAAACTGCACTTGTAATCAGAAATTTTCATACCAAGCTTGATGTTACATGTTTCTGAAAGTTCAGACCGATGGCCAGTCAACCCGTACTGGGATTTGGGTCAAAATTTGACAGATGTCTACACTATAAATCTGTGTACCGAATTTTATTTATCTATCTGTATTCGTTTCGTAATTATCGTATATTTACTTATAATCGAACAACTAGACAAGTGGACTTCCTATGAACAGATTTTACTCAAAATGTGGTAGAAATCTGCTAATTCGGTATAAAGACTGTATACCAAATTTCAACCATCCATCTAGCTCAAAGCGTTTTTGAGTAATCTTTGTCACAGACAGATAGACAGACAGACGGGTTTTCCGAACTCAGGGATGTCTAAAACATGGAAATTCGTCAAAATCTCGAAATTCGAATTTTTTGTCGATTACTATGCTTTTTTATACTACGTATACTAGAAAGGGAAAATTAGCAATCTATATCTATATCTATATCTATATCTATATCTATATCTATATCTATATCTATATCTATATCTATCTATCTATCTATATATATATATATATATATATATATATATGTGTGTGTGTGTGTGTGTGTGTGTGTGTGTGTGTGTGCATTAGACTGGGCTGAAGTAATAGATTCAAATTTATTAAAAAATATTCTTTATTGATGTAGATTTATTTAAAAAATAATAATACAAACACAATAGTGGCAAAATTACGGGAATCTTTTGGGAAGAGCACAGTTTTCAGATTTAATAGATAACAACTGCAATTCTATTAAGAGAAATATCGTGAAGTTATGATTATTTTCAAGATAATCAATAAAAAATTTAACAAAATAATTTTGGCAACGGATATTTCTATTAGAAAAGCTGTTATAAAGAAGACAAAAGACTTATAGGAATAATGACATTGATGCAGAAATTTACCCTTATAGCAGTTAATAATTGTCGATAACATTTAGCATCAATTACAGTCTTGTAACGCGCTCCTGTTGAGTTCATTAATGCTTTTTGTTCCTCAGCTGTTATAATGCGACATCATGATAAAATTATTTCTATAAATAATTTAAATTTACTGCTGGATTGCTTCTGTATAACAACTTTCTTAAAATGGCTCCATAGACTTCTGATTAGGTTAAGGTCTGGGTTATTTTTGGGCCATTCTAGTATTGAAATATGATTGTATTGAAACCAATTTTTACATACAGTAGTGACATAACATGGAACTGAATTCTGTAGAAATATATATCTTCTATTTCCTAGGAAAAGACTGCATGCGAAGACAGCAGTGTAGGAATGGGTATGAAAACCATCCATGTTAATTAAGAATTTAGTAAAATTCATAGAACCTGTTTTTCCGGTACCACTTCCTGTTCCGTGTAAATGCAGTCCTCACTTCTTCCGGGTGCAGCATCATACAAAGTCAGTTCGCGCAGCTTGGGTAATTTAACCAAGACTTTCTTAGGCCAGTCAGAAGCGCAAAATATCGGCATGATCGCTATCATTACGTAAGGAAACATTCCTAAAATGAAATAAAAGAAATGACAAAATTACTAAACATATAGTACATATTTAATGAGTTTGTCAATTTTCAATTTAAATACTTAATAATTTTTTAATTTTTTAAAAAATGAAAATCACATATGACAATTTCACTGTTGGATTAAAAAATTAATTTCCCTACTGATTTGTTAATGTTAATCTAATGTGAGATATTATTCATTAAATTATTGTAATTAGAAGTTTTAGATCTTGGTGAAGGTTCAATATAACTATGTCCTAATTGTTTTTTATTTTTATAAAATTTAAGAATTTCATGTACGTTATGTTTGTTGTTTTTATCTAATTTTATATTTCATAATCAAAGAAAAATATAAGACGATATTATACGTTTATAGCATCAAAGCTAAAAAGAAATCTGATCTTTTTGGTGATTGAATTGAAAATTCAGAACAATACGCAAAGTTTAATAAATGTGCTAAAATGATTCCATGATGATTTGTGCCAAAATCTAATTTATGTAATAAAAAATATCACTGTGATGTTTCCATAGATAATATACTTTACCTAATATACTTTATTTGTTAAAATGATTCCGTGTATATTAAAGACAAAACCTAGTCCATGTAATTAAAAAAATATTATTGTGTTGCTTCTGCAGAATGTTGTCTAATATACATTATTTGTTAAATTTGTTAAAATTATTCCATGCAGACTAAAACCAAAATGTGGTCCATTTAATAGGAAACATTACTATGTTGCTTCCACAGAAAGTTACCTAATATACATTATTTGTTAAATCTGTTAAAATGATTCCATTCAGACCAAAGCCAAAATCTAGTCCATTTAATAAAAAACATCACTGTGTCGCTTCCACAGAATGTTACCTAATATACATTATTTGTTAAATCTATTGAAATGTTTCCATGTAGAATAAAGCAGAAATTTAATCCATGTAATAAAAATGCTTTATTAAAATTAAAATGATAAGTAAACTAAATGGATTAAAATGAAAGTTATAAAATGTTATTTATGGAATAATAAGGAATTCTATAGGATTTTTTTTATTTTATTTCTGCTGAACTATGAAGAAAAAATTAAATTTTATCCACCATTTCTTAATTTTTTTAGAACATTGTCACATAAATATCTTATTGAATTAAAATGAATTCAGGAAAAGAAAAAGAACGTACCAATGGCGAACATTCTGGAGTTCATAAGGTTGAACATACCGCAAAATAGGAAAGCATAAGGTCGGCTGAATTCCATTAGCATGAAAAACCCCACCGTCAAATCTAACAGGAAACCTCCCAAGTGTACCACGAAGTACGTTATCTGGTCATCTGTCAGAAATATCCTGCGTGGATAAGCATATATTGTCATTTTTTTTTCCTTTTATTCATTACGTATAAAAAATAATTACCAAAATTGTATATAGTTTCAGAGTTAGACATTTAGTTAAGATTCCATATTCAACTAGCTGTCTTTGGCAACCAGATTATTGGTCCAGAAAATTGAATTTTCATGCTATTAAATTTTTAATATGAAATATATTGTTCTAAAAAAATTCATCTTATTATTTGAAAAGACTACAAACCTTAATATAAATGAATCGATCAATTAAAAAATGCATATACTATGAAATATAAATGGAAGTGAAAATCTTATCTTGAAATTAACTCCCCCCCCTAAAAAGATGGAAGTCTAGTAGCTTGAGATAATGGCATTATTTAAAGCGACTAAATTAATTTTTTTTATTTAAAAATTGTTTTACTTCAGTTTGTAAAGATGGAATCTTATAATTGACTGTTACAATCATTTCCCGATCTGCTAGAGTTTTCAAGCTTTTGTACACTTGTGTATTTTCGATGATAACATGCTATTAAAATATTTTTTGGATTTAACTATTTGTTAATTGATTGATTTTATTAAATTTTGAATCTGTCATAATATTTTACTGGTGACGCCATAGTGGCTTCTTGCTAGTGAATTCATGAAAAAAATTATATAAAAATTCAAAAATTCTTATAATTGTGTATTTAAGATTCAAAATTGAAAGGCAAAAAAAAAAAAGTAATTCAAATAATTTTTTTCCACTTTTTAGATCACGAATAGAAGAGTATTTTTCAAATCTTAATTATATTTACTTAAAATTCGTCTAAAAGAAACAAATATTTCTGCCTATTATTTTCGATTTTATGAAATTTCTGCATAATTTAATGGTGATTATTTCGATTTATAAAAACGATTAGATATTTGTAACCTTCTGTACAACAGTGTCGATTTTATAAACACTTCTTTTGCAAGGAAGAAAAAATCAAAAGTTTTATCATTTTATAGAAACATTTAAATCAAATTTTTATTTTTGGTCATATGATAGTTGATATAAATATTTTTGCTGTATTTTCAACACGCACGCAGAAAGGAACTAAGTAGAATTTGAAGTACTATTTTATTGGTTTATACTTCTTGGGAAATACGGCTTTGATAGTAAGCTTTCAGACAAGCACAGAACAGCTGTTTCACAGCATCACAGTGCAGCTGTTTCACAGTAAATAAACCACCTCAGAATGCGTTGCCTAAAATTTCATTAAATAGTTCCTTACATTATAGCAATAAGCAAGCCTATTCGTGACGACAAATGTTTTTATTCCTTTTTCGAAACAACTATTACTCTTTCGTATTATATGCTGGTAGCCTTTGGCGACAAGTTGGTTAGCCAATTGTCTTTAATTTCAATTAAATCACTTAGATGTAACTTCATATTCATCATACCGTGAAACTCCCTGATAATAAAGTTGTGTTATTTCGATTGTTTTATAATGCACCGCTCATTGTATGCATGAAACTTTCTAAAGGAGACAGTTTCATGACATCATGGCGCTATTAAAAAAGCAAATATATAGTTCATAATTATTATAAATTTCACGGTATTATATCATACCTGTTTCATCCGCCTCGTAAATTACACAAATATTAAACAAAATCCTTTTTCTTTAACTTGTAACAATGGAAGAAAATCAAGCATTAAAATAGTTAATGAAAACGCTTCAGGGCAACAATGTAATCCATTGTTGGAAAAATACGCAAGGCTATTTAATTGAAATTATTTTTTTTTTAAATTTTGAAGTTATGTTAAATTTCTTTTCGTGTGATAATATTTTAGGAAGTAATCACAAGGAACCCCTAAAATGTAGCTTAATTAATAAGAATTCCAATTGAAATTTCTCCGAAGTGCACATTCTCCCCCTTTGAGTTATATATGTGCCGAATTTGGTAGATGTAGGTCAAACGGTTTGTCTTGTAGAATACGCACGCACGATCGCACACACACACACACATACCAGTCTTAAAGTTAATCTACTTTATGTTGAATAGATTAATATGACACTTTTGGTTTATTATTTGATAACTGAATTTCCGAATGACAGTGAGATTAATTCAGCCTAACGAAGTTTACTAAGTTATTTGGACTGAGAGTTGATTATTTATCATGTGATGTTTTTCTCTTCGACAAAGAATAAGGATTTTCATTAATTTTCTGATGTCAATTTTTTTTATCCGGCAGTTCAAATAAAGCAATGGTGATCTTAATCTTGATACAATAATAATACCTATTACTTTTTTTGCAGAACATCTGTATCATAGCTCCATTATATTTTGCTTGATACAATTTGTTATGATTACAGAAATTTCACTTTATAATAAGTGTCTATTATTTTTTATTATTCTCATTTTAATTTAAAACATACAGATTAAACAAAAATTCTATATTTATTACATAGTTTTCTGACAAATTTTCATAAAACCTTTTTGATCGCTTTGCTTTTTATCTGACAATTAAAAAAAAGGCAACGAAAAAATATTAGGAGACTCAAAAACATATTATGATGCAGATGATAAAAGTACTTTTATCTTAAAAAATTAAATTTGTGTAAAAATGATTATGCTCGAAAAAAATATTTTTTAACTGAATAAGCCATTTGTTGATCAAGAAATAACTAATAAATTAATTTTAATTATCAAAGCCTACAGAACAAAACTGAAGCATTAAAATCAACAGATGTCATTTATTATTTTCATGGAAAAGAACAAGTTAAGAGATTCGATTTAAACATTCTTTAAAGAAATTCCGTGTTGATAATCCTTAAAATGTCATAGAATCACTTTCCCACCACTTTCACCTGTGGCACCTCCTGACTTGGGCTATCTGCACTCTGCCCATCATCTTCCGAGAAGGAAATTTTACGGCTGTTTTATGCGATGGTTTCGAAAGGATATTTGTCATTCTCTAGTGTGTGTTTGTGCGCAGTTTTCTGTATTTTGCGTTATTTCGGAAATAAAACCAGTGAATCATGTGAAGCAAAATCAGGAGAAATCCTTTAGTGAACAGTGTTAAGCGGGAAGTATTTCTTTTTTTTAAATATGGGCAATTTAGATGTATGGAAAAGCAAAATAAATGGATTCAAGGAATTCATTTTTTAAATAAATTCTCTCTATAAATCTTTAGAACCTTTTTAAGCCTTTAAAAATTATTTATACATTTTCCTTATCTTTATCAACTTAAAATTTTTTATACAATTGTGATTGCTCTCATTTAGTAATTAATTTTCATTCTGGCATACAACAGCGAGAAAGGTAAACTTAATTAAAAAGAAGTTTTACAATTCAAAATGATCAAAATTAAAAAAAAAATCCCTCAAAGCAGAACAGCAGTCAACAAAAAGATTCTATTTGTAAGTCATCAATTTTTGGAGCAACAAAAAGGAAAACAATGCTGCTTTTTATGATGTAAAATTCATTTTTTTTGTATTCGTTCATATATTTCAATCAATTAAAACATTTTTATGAAATTTCTTTTATTTCAACTACAGGCTGTAAGTACGTTTTTATAAAGTAGAAACTTTTCGATTTTTAAAATTTTTGATCAAAATTAATCCCCAGAAGAAAAAAAAAATATTAAAAACTATTTAAACTTTCTATTGCAAGTGTTTTTGACAATAAACACACTGGAAAAGTTAGAAAACAATTCTGCATTTAGTGAAAAACCGAAAAAAATTTGAAAAAAGAAATGTGCTTCTAAATGCATTTTGAAACAGTATTCAATAAGAAACTACAAACATTACCTGAATCCATCGAAAACCCAATGATACCCAAGTTTCTCCATGGAATATCCTCCGATCCAGTCCAAATTAGTTTTCTTTAAACCGGCAATGAAGTACACCAAGAATATCTGTAAAGTCAATTGGTTTAAATTATATGAGATAAGCCTCCAGAACCCCAAATTCTTTATGTAAAGAAATGTACTTAAATGTGGCAAAATAATGAGAAAAGATAGTGGCAACTCGTGCATTGTAACCTTGGGAATGTTGTAAATATTCTACATTGTGCAATATTATCCTTATATATAATTTAAATTTTAATTGTTGGACTTCTCACCGTACGTTCATGTGACGAATTTTCCTTAACATTCATTTTAAAGTATACTTGTTAATTAAGCAATCTATATGAATTCCTCTTTCTTCCAACAAAATTTTTGAACATCATTTCTCACCAATTAAAATTCTGGATTACAGACAATAGACACTGTATTTTTCAAAATTTATTATTACTAATATTATAATTTGAATTAATATAGGATGCTTTTTCAGGTTTGGTTAAAAAAAAAGTAGAGAGGAGTTCAAGATATATTTTGAAAACAAATACTAGGAAGTTCGCATACATAAAAATATTCAGTAGTCTTTGGCTGTCAAAAGTAAGCAATTTCTGTACTTTGAATAAAATTTCTACATATTGAAAAAAATTTTTGAATAAAAGCTGTGCATATTTATTGTAAAATGAAATAATGACCATCGATATCTTTCACAAGATGGAATATAAATTAAATATAAAGAAAGCCTGCTTCACCAATTCTTGCTGCTACAGAAATTTCCAAAAGAGCAGAAATCGTTTACGAAGAATCAGAAAAAAAATTTTCAGTGAAGTACATGTCACTCTTAGCTTCAAGTTTAGGAATCCGTTTTCTAATTTGGAGGGGATATTTTTCTTTAAATTTAGTTTGATTTTACATTTCTTTTAATGAGTAGGACTTCTAAACTAAATCTTTAACTATGAAAGCGAAGTTCAGATTAATTAAAGACATACAGAGGGTTGAAAATAAAGATATAGCAAAATAGTATAAAATTTCTTTAAGTATGGATGTAATGATATAGTAAAATATCCTTATGAATGGATATTGCGATAAATCTTCATTTATACATTTCTTATATTTTTTGATAAGACTTTTTTAATTCTAAAAAACTTATATATAATCGCTTTTAGTAAAAAAATGATGATCACTTTTACCATGTATTTCTGTATATTAAAATTTCTATATAACAAAATTTCCATATATTGAATTAATTTTTCAGGACTCTTCAGAATTGCTACATAAAGGTACGGTTATGTTTATATGAATAATTTTTCAGAGAATAATGCTAGACTATTATTTATTCTCTTATTAAGAGGCAAATTGTCTCTATTTACAGATTTGATAATCGTGTCCATCGTTTTACCTGAATTAAAAATCTTAAAAATTTGTCTTTTGAAATTAAAAACTAATACTTCATTTGAAAATTGAAATGTAATACATAATGAATAATAAACGCATTCATACTTGTCCTCTTAAAAGAGCATAATTCCACAAAGGAACATGCTTGTTTCGAATTTTCGGATTCTTTTTTCCATCTAGAGACCTGAAACAGAAATGAAACACAAAAGAAAATGGTGTTAATATTGAATGAAAAATATTGGTTGAAAAGATGTTTAAATTTACATTTTACTTTACTCGTTACTTAAAATAAAATTTTATTCACCTTTTTTAATTTGCAATTTCAGTAAAGCACAGTTAATAGTTTTTTTTTTTTTCATTTAGATGACGTTTCCCCACAATTCCGCTTCATTTGTAACCATTTTATTGATAATGTATTTTGTTTAGGCGGTTCAAAGGATACAAAGTTTCAATTCATTTCAAGACTCGTCATCTCAAAACAGAACAGCACTGCTAAAACATTTATCAAGAAATTGCATTTTTTAAAAATGCTATTTTATATATAATTTTCCTAGATTTTTAAATTTCAAAACTCGACATGAAATTTGCAGCTACTAAGCAATGCTACATTTATTTCCTTTAACATTTTTCAGAATTTTCGAGCTTTTTATATATTTTTTTAAAAATCATGTAAATAATTCATATTAACAATTCATGCATCATTTCCACCAGAAACAAAACAAAGCATTTTTTTTAATACTTTATAGCTATGTAACCAACCATCTTTAGAATAAATTAGTTTTTAAATTTTTAGAAAATTTTATTAGTACCGTGTTTTTCTGTTTGGAGATTCTTAAAGAATGTTCAAATCTGGCATATAATAATTTGTAATTTTCTTTCAATTTTTCGCTCAGTGAAAATTGCGAAATCACATTTTTTTTTGAAGATTTGAAACATTTGTTGACTTTTATAGGTAGTTCTTAATAACAATCAATCTATTTCTTTTTTTAAATTTCATCTAAATGGTATTTTAGCAAATTATTTATGTACCCTTTTATCGAAGAGCGATATTTATTAAAAAATGAATTTTTAATGAGTCAAATATGTTTCTATTGAGACAATAAAAAGGAAAATTAAAAAGGAAGGAAAAACAACAACAACAACAAAAAAACCAATCAAAACGGTCGCTGGAAAAAAGTAAGGGTAAGAAAAGAAAAGAAAAAAAAGCACTGGAAGAACGAAAGCGATCTTTGGAGGGAAGTGGAATAATAATAATAGTAATAAAATAATAATAACAATAATAATAAAACGATCAGTCACCCGTGCTTCAAGTTGGGTCTGATGGAATCGTAGCACTGATGCCTCTAAATTCAAAGGAAAAAGGGATTGCTTTTTAGTCTTGAAATCATTCATCAGTTGTGCACCTAGTGGACTTTCATGAGCTACTAGACGATAAGTTACGACAGTTACAGTTAAGTAGATTTGGGCTGTAGTCCAGTAGCTCATGAAATTATTCCATTAGCTCAATCATTGATTAAACTACTGGAATAATTGCTTTTTGGTTCGTTTTCTGCCTTTTTTTCACGTTTTGATTGTTCTTTTTCTCTTTTTTTGCTGATCATCGGATTCTCAACTGGAAAATGTAAACACAAAGCATCAAATTCTCAGAGTAGAAACGCAAGTAAATAGATAAAAAAAATGAAAATTCTATTTTAAAAAATAACTTTAGGAGTTGCAGCTCTGCAGCTTTAATGAACGAACCGCCATTGTTCTAGTTACGTCACTTTCCACTTTCTGAAATTTGGAAATTTTTTGTCTTTGATATTATTTTTCCGTTCCTATTCCTGTTCAGTAAGAAACTTTTCCACCAGTTGATGAATCAATATTGCTTATTTAAAGATGATGCAATTTATAAAACTATTATTCCGCTTTCCTTTAGAGATGCATCAGAAATTCCTATAGATTCCATCAAAAAAATTTGAACTTATTTTGCTTGTCAAAGCATTAATGAAAAAAAAATGGATTTACACGCATTTCTACACATACGTCTTTTTACAGCTGTCCATTTAAATGTACATAAACTGTACTTCACTGTATTTGGAAATACCACTTCAATTAGTAAGAGTACAAAACATATCAGAACGAACCAGCAACGATTAGCCCCGCTGACCATCAGTTGTGTTCCAATCAATCCAAATAAATAGGAGTGATTGTTCCAATGAGATTTATCGAGGAAAAATATGTACCAGTACGGAACAAGAAAGCATAGACAACTCAGGCGATACTTATAACCAAGCAGGATTCCGCTTGCTCCTATAAAAGAAAAGAAATTTCTAATGATAAAAGATCATTGTTAATGTTAACAATTATCAGTTAAAATGCAATTAAAAAAGACAAAATAGTTAGTCATCATGATCTTATTCTTAAATATATTATAGCGACCATTGGTAACTATATTGTTACAAATTTGTAATGTAACTTTCCTACGTTGTCAATCTTATAGTAAGACAGAAAGATACCTAGGAATTTTTAATAGTTGTTATATCAATGACCACATCTTTGCCGACCGTTTAACTATTTTGAAGACAAAAACGGAAAAAAAGCAATATGTATCTATTTTTATAAGGAACCGAGATATAGAGATTCTTCTGGAGAATTCTGTATGGCATCGCACTCTATTGGAAGACTATAAAAGACGAAATGCTCGCGCAAGTATTAATTGTTTTCTTGGAATGCTCATTGCAAAGTGAAATTTTTATATTTCATTGCAAAGTGAAATTTTTATATTTGCACTGAGTGCTACAATTTTTTCCCATTTAGCGGTTTCTTTTCTGCTTGCGTTGTTAATATCACATATTCTGTTCTTTGTGTACATCTTGGCTGTATTGTTGTCACCTGCACTTGTAGATTTCTGGAATATTCCTGGAATAATATGCCGTTTTTCATTATCAAGAGTATCATTTCATTAACAATAGAGTATCAAACTTTCAATGATTACTCACAGACGATTCTTGCAACAATATGTAGAGAGCTAAAATCGTACAGAAGCAGTATTTTTACAGAAAGCCAAGACCATGCCTCGCCTCTGTATTATCTGATTCGTTATAATATTTAACCAACAACAAGTAGACTAATTTTTGATTATAATTATATTGCCTTCATAATTACCATGAAATAGAGGGGAAAGAATTAAAGGCACCAAACAGAATTAAATAAACTCCATACTCTTCACCTTTCATCTCGGCATTTTTTTCTCTTAATCCCGTTAGAAAATCAAAGAATATTTTGAATATTAACTATTAAATGAATACGTCTGTCTGTCTAATACGCGGCTTTTTCTTCAAGGTGAAAAGCATAATGTAAATAAATACTCAGACGCTAAAAAAATAATTTTTTAATGACTGATATAATTATTAATCACAAAAAAATGAAAATTTATTTGAAAATTATTATTCAAAATTAAAATCATTATTTGAAAAAAATTGGCGGCATAACAATTTTATTTTTTGGATATTGGTATTTTAATCTTTTGAACTCTTATGAGTTCTTTTAACACAATATCAACAATACAATTTTTGACGAAACTTTCTCTGAAATAAAGTAAAAAGCCGCATCAAATAAACAAACTATAAATCAAGGAAGGAAACATGCAAGGAAAGGCAAGCGCTGTATCGATTCTGCCGGAAGGCGTTTGATTAGTTTTTTCACTTACCTAAAAGCATGAGCAAATATATCATAATCATCCATTCCACAGGAAGCGGTTTCAGGAAATTGAAAAAGGGAAACCTGCACTCGGAGGGGTTTCCCCACCTGCTGTCTGCAGACGATAATCCTCTCTCATGATGGACATCGATAATCATTAGGAACCCTGTAATATTTTGGCTCATCAGTTATTTCTCTTTTTTTTTTAAATATGAAAAATACTGGAAAACAAAGCTATAGTTTTTCTTTGTTTAACAAACAATTCTAATCAATGGCAATGTTATCTGGGAGAAATGGAGACTCTGATGTGTATCATTATGCTCGAAATAATAAATCTAAAAAAAAAAAAACCCTGCAATAGCGAATTTAAATACAATAAATTCACATTCTGTCTAATGAAATTGCATTAATGAGTGAAGATTTTAGCCTAATGTAAACACCTAGCATTTTCCTTTCGAATCAAATCTCGTACGCTCTTTAAACGTTTTAAGAATTGCTACCCACATTTTAGAAAATCTAATGTGTAATGATCTATTTTATTTTCAGCTCATGGAGTGTTTTTAGAGATAGACAGCAGAATTTGGTGGCATAAACGATTTCATGGACCAAAAAGGAACTTTTGTGAAAAAAAAATATTTGTTATTAGTTATAACAAAAAATATTTCTAGTGTACGGCTTGATGAATATTTTGGACAACATATTTTTGCAAATTGTGCGAAGATATATTTACATTCAAGAGTTTGTCACGACATCAATAATCATTAGGAATCTGGTAATATTTGGATTAATCTCTCTCTCTTTCTTTTTATGAAAAATGAGAAATATTGAAAAACAAAGCTATAGTTTTCTTTCGTGTAACAAGCACTAGTCTTTGAAAACATTTCATGGCAGAAATGGTGAATGCTTTATATCATTATACTCAGATAAATAACTCTAAATAAAAGCCTGCAATAGCGAAATCTAATTCATATAGTTCAAAAGATGTTAATTTTAAATATAATAAATTCAAATTCTGTCTAATGAAATTGCATTAACGAGTAAAATTTTTAGCCTAGAGTAGATACCTAGCGTTTTCCTCCGGAATGAAATCTCCTATGTTCTAGATAAGAGAATCAAAGTTTTAAAGATTGCTACCCACATTATAGAAAATCTAATCTATAATGACCTATTTCATATAATAATATTTTTATTTTATAATAAAAAGTTGCGAAATCTTTGCAAAGGCTCTGTCAGGCTACTTTTCTCTTAGAGAATGCACCGCGGAGTAACGTAAAGGAGATTGCTTTTGAAAACGGTGGGTGCGGGACTGACGATGATTGATCTGTATCTAGCAGCTATGAACTTTCATATGAAATATACACTGGCGAAATCGGGGCTGTGGTGATATCTGGAGGATTCTGCCTAGAATTTTTCCCTTAAAGAATGTATAGTGAAATAATGTTTTTGAAATTTATCTCGAAATATATGTGGCATGGAGCACAATAATAGCCCTAGGAGATATGAACTTTCATATGAAATGCATTGTCAAGTTAATTTAATTTAGTTGCATTAACGTCCCGTTTTAAAACAACACTAGGGTTATTTTGTGACGGACCTCGTAATTTTGAATGCGCAGATTACGAGGTCGACAACCCTCCCCTCCAAGCTTCCATACCACACCAACGGGAGGACGTTTTGCCCCTACAGATTTAACTTCCACCGGATCCGCTTACACGACAGTTCTTCTGTGAAATCAGGTCTCAAACCTGAAACCTTCCGGTTGCAAAGCCGAGACCTTACCACCAGGCCACCGCGCCACTTTTGTGTTGCCAAAATTAGTACGATGGCTGTAGCTGAGGGATTCTATCAATATTTTTTCAGCTCAAAATGTACAATGCAGTAACGATTATTAGATTTCTTTCGAAAATGTGCATAGTGATGAGTAGATGACTTTTGATCCTTATTTAAAAGTCATGAATTATTATATATAGTAAAATTTGGTGAAATCATGCCCGTTTTTATGTTTCAGTAATCATCAGTATCGTAACAGTTTCAGAAGACTTTCGAAAATGCAGTCAGTGTTTCATTTATATATATTTTGGAGATGCATTTGATATTTACAATATTCTAAATTCGAAAATTTCAAAATAAAGTGAAAAAATATATGCACATACCATAAAGAATTCTAATAACGGCTAGGTTCGAAGGATCACGTGGTTTATGGAGAAGTCGAGTGAATGATTGAAAGGAGCTCAAGTCTTCAACTCGGATTCCCAATTCTTTCAAAATTCTGTTTCTCAACCATATACATCTTTCTAATACATTTTTTCTAAAGTCTTTGGTTTCATTTTCAGAGGAACGATCTTCTGCTATTCGGAAGAAGAAGTATATAATTAGAGACTATTATTAGTATTTGAAATCATGTTTCAATATAGAATTTAGTTACAACTCTAAATTTTGAGTACTTTTTAAAAATTACTTTCGATTTGTTGTTGCTTCCGAATTGCTTTCTAAGACTTTAAGTACACAAATGCCAGTCTTATTAAAATTTGAACTTTCTGAAGGAAATTCCAGTAATGCTTTAAATTTCAAATCGTGATTGATATTTGGCTTGTTTGTGTTTATATGATTTACACTTGTTTTGATTATTTCAGATCAATGATCTTATTTGAAATTTCCACATTTAATGTAAAATTGGAAATGAAGAAAATTTAATTTATCCAATAACTTGTTGGTTAAGCTGCAGCATGCTCAAAGGCGGATTTCAGACTAGGCAATCCACTCTTAGGGGCCGCTGGACTGAAGGTAGCAACAGGCAGGTCCATTAAAAAGTGTTATCAGTCTTGTTGACAAATATAAATTTATTTCTCTTTCTCTCTGTATATATATATATATATATATATATATATATATATATATATATATATATATATATATATATATATATATATATATATACAGGGTGTCTCAAAAACCTTGACCACGGCTTTTATTCCTTAAGTATTGATCATAGACATATACTGTAAATTACAAAGTTGTGTAAAAAAAAGATGCAAAATGTTATGAAATCGATTAAAATTTTCAGGGGATTAAACTTAAAAAAATACAAAATTTAAATTTTTATGCGGACCCCATACAAAAAAATTCCCAAAGAGTAAAATGTGCTCCATCTTCTAATAAGGCCATGTACAAAATTTCTAAAAATAATAGCTGAGTTTTCTCTCAATAATTTTGATTCTATTTTCTGTTAAATTCTTTTGTTTGGCTTCAAATTTTAACAACCACTCTGCATTTTTATTTTATTTTTTAATTTTTTAAAAATATATTCAGAATATTCTTTTGTACTTCCAAATGGAATCAATTCACGAGAAATCTCGATCATTCTGTTATAAATGTGATCGCGCATATCAATTAGCATCGAAATTGATAGTTTTCTTTATTTTTTTGCGTTATTATACGAAATTACAGCCTGACTGATTTTAAAATGTGGAGGGTTTGGTGCATCTCACATGTATGGGGCCACCCTGAACTGATTCGTTTAAATTTTGATACCTAAATTAGTAACTAAATTTGGAAAAAAAATTACAAAATGTTTAATTTTAAGTTTTAATGCATTAATTATGTGAATGAATATTTTTGAAAGAAAGAATTTGGAAATAAGACTAATTGAATAATAATTCAATTTTTCCAAATTTTATAAGCTGATAATATCCTCGAAAATTTCCGGTCCAAATGAACTCAAGTATGTCCGTTTTATCCAATGGAGTAATTGGGCAGTTTGTCAAAGAAGCCATTGATCCAAAGAGGCCTAAAACTTTAACTAGATTTATTATAATTTTGAATCAAATTTATTTATAATTTTAAATATTTCAAAATTAAAAATACGTTTAGGGCTTGTGACTAGACATAATCGAATCTTCAATATAAGAAAAATATTTAAACCTTATGTTATAAAAGGACTGATTTGATTGAAAATGGATCGTTGAAATAAATAATTAAAAATGTTAAATAAGATACAAAATATTTCTGTAAACCTTACTATATTAATTTAAATACTAATTACTTCGTTGTATTTTTATATCTGATGAATATGTAGAAAACGGAACAATATTTTTTACATAGCTTAACTGTTAAAACTCCTCATCTATATAACAGGGGTGGTGAAAATTAGCTTGCTAAAGCCTACCTTGATAAGATCTCAATTTGCGAAATTGTATGCTTTAATAAGAAAAAAAAAGTGATTTTTTTTTCTTTTTGTATTGTTTAAGTATTTTCATTGGGCTAAAGACGCTGGAATTCTTGGCTAATACTCAAATGGACAATCAAATTACTTCATACTCGCGGCATACAAATTTGTTAAGACGACCTTGGATTCGATTTATTTCGAACCAAAATAATTTTCTTTTGCAGATGAAAAAAAAAAAAAAACTATAAGCAATCTTGTGCAGAGCCTATCAAAATTAAACTAATGATAATTCTAAGTGAAATGACTAAATAATTTATGTAAAAGCCGCCTAAGAATAAATACTCTGCTCAGACAGACAATACGGTTAAGAGCAGCCATCGACTCATGTTTCCTTTTTAAATTCAATTAAGGTACTGGACCACGAATAGCAATAGACAAGGAAGAATCGAATGTAGGATGAAGTCCAGACTTCCTAATTCGATTTCTTTCAATTCTTTTTTTTTTATTTTCTTTCTCGTCTCGAGCCTTCCAGGAAATTCTAGAGAAAAGTGTGATTAACAAAGTCAGTATTAAATTTCAGTTTTCAGACTCCAAACGGATTGGTTTTTTTATCCTCTCTTCCACGGGTAGATTAAGATTCAGCTTAAGTCTCTTCCATGTCCAGACGATAAACGACCAAAAAAAAAAAAAAATCAGACGGTTACATCATTGTGTCTAACATGTGCCTTTTTTTAGTGAGCCAGTACTTAGGAATTAAACTCCATCAGTGCGTCAAATTCACAAATCTGTTTTTCCATCTCTACCAATAATAAAGATGAATGTGTGTGTATATGTTGGCGCTCTACAGGCTAGGCTGTTTGACCTACATTTACCAAATTTAGAAGAAACACTTCTTAGAAGGTGAGATTGGGTATCTAGGAGCGATTTTCTTGAATCTCAATAAGAATTTTAATTAATTAAAAATTAAATTTAATTTTGGCGCTTTTCGGAGATAACTTCATAAATTATAAATGCATAAAAATAAATTATAAACCATTTCTAAATTGTTTTTAATGATACTAATTCAATAATTCTGTGAATTTTCGATAAATGTTGACAATTAAAAGATTTTTTTTTGCCTAATTTTCAATAATAGATACGTTGTTACAATGAAATTAAACCGTTTTCAATGTTTTATCAAACATTTAATCCCAAGATTTTCTTCCATTATTTAAAACTTAAGAAGAAGGATTTTGTCAGCGATTTAAGCCGAATGAGCGTCTCTTGTTTCTTCAGTAACTCCAACTAGAGCCAAGAGTACGACTTAGCTACTCACATTTCACAACCCTTTTTACAGCTCGGACTTCATTCCTGAATTTCATTCACTTATCGACAGGTCGTAATTTAGACCTGAATCAGAGAACGGTCATCTCTGAACCAGTACCCCCAGTGATATTACTCTCGGCAAGGAGGACTTTGTGACCACGACAGATTTATACGCACGCCAGCCACTACACACACAAAGAGCCTTCGACCGGCAGGGTTCGAACTCGCAACCCAAGAGATGCGAATCAAACGCCCTACCAACCAGACTATGAAAAGTCCCTGTTCGTTCTAAATAGAGTATTTGTAAAACAATTAAAATAATACGGCTTTAATATTGGACAATCTGGCGGAATCATGGACACGAAGTTATATCTAAGCGATTTATTAGAAAACAAATTCAACCAATATTTCTGGTCAACCAACTGGTCGTCTGAGGCAACTAATTGTTAAGTAGAATTGTCTTGAAAATTTCACATTTATCATTACGTATCATATTGTGGGAGAGGTATAATCCTCTGGGCATCTGCCATCTCAGTGGAGGAGGAATGATTTTTTTCTCATTATTTCGTACTTCATCAGTGTGTCTAATTTATTCTATTTAACAGTATATTTTGTTAAATAGAATAGATTTGAAAGGTAGATTTCACAGTCATCATTTTATATCATATTGAGTGAGATGTATTGTTTCCCGAATATCTGCTATCTCAATGAAGGAAGGAGTTCTTTTCTTATTAGTTTATAATTATGAAATTTATGTAATGAATGGAAAAAGTGGAGTAAATAATTGAGTTTAATGGTATTTTTATTAATTATTTTAAAATCATTTTAAATTTTTTTATCAGTCATTTTCATCGTTTGAAGCTGCTACATTTTTATAGTTGAGTGAATTCTAGAAGAATGATACTAAGCTCTATAGCCTCGTTGTATCAATCTGACTAAGTTTTTAAAATGTTTAATATATGGTGTGTTTCATAAAAACGTGACTAAGTTTTTCTTAGATTATCATATATATATATATAGAGAGAGAGAGAGTGAGAAAAAGATATAATTTTAAAAGAAGCTTTGCATGAAATACAATTTTTTACTTTTTTGTATACGAAGAAGATATTGTAAAAGTAAAAAAAATTCGGACGAGAGATTGTGAAGAACTTTTCTATTCTAGAACTCTTTAAATCTCGAATGTCTCGGAAACTTGCAAAATACAATTTTGGAATTTTGTCTAATTGTTTGTGAACACAACAGCTCAAAAACGCACTGAGAATAAAAGTTTGAACAGAATCCTGTAAATCTTATCATCAAATTAGTAGATCTCTGCCAAATTTTGTAAGAATCCTTTAAAGGAAGGTCTGTGTATTCACGCACATGTGAATATGATAATTCAAAAACGCAAAGAATTAAATAGATGAAATTTGTTGTATAATTTTATCATTAAAAATGAAATGTATATTAAATTTTGAACTAATCAATTAAAGGTGTGACAATATGTCTGTTTGAGCATTTAGATGAATAAAAATGCAACTTGTTAGATGAATAAAATTTGGTATGTTATTTTGTGACCAAAATTATATATCTTTATTGAAATTTAGATTCATTCGTTCGGAACAAAATAATATCAATTCATACTCTGTTTTCTTCATTAAAAAGAACACATTTTACAAAAAATGTAAAGAGAGAGATGAAAAAAATTTAGAACATAGAGTTAACATTTAGAGTGTAGATATGTAGCAAATTTTTAATCAAATTGGTCAAAAGGTTGAGTTGATAATTTGTCGGTCTGAACTTTCAAATGGATGTAAGCGCGAAAATTCAAACGCAAAACGACGGAGATAAATGAAATTTGATACCTAATCCTGTGAGCACAGTTATAGTTTTATCGAATCTTGTCTTTAATCGGTTGAAAAGAAGACGCCTGAAAAGCATTTTCTATTTTCTTCATTAAACTAATACGTGCTGGCGTCCTGGCATAGGGGTAGCGCGTCTTCCCCGTGATCTGGGCGTCCCGGTTCGGGCGTAGTTGTTCCTCTTCTGTGTTCTATCTGTGAGGTGTGTGAGCGTGCCGCTCTATAAAAAGGGATTGTGCAAGCGAATGTGGCGCATGAAGAAACTACGTCGCACTCTTGGCCCTAGTTGGCGATACTGCAAAAACAGGAGACGCTCACTCGGCTTAAATCGCTGACAGATCTGTCAGCGGGCTTGTCAAGTGCCATGAGTAACAACAAACTAACATACAATTCTCATAGGTAGGACTCTGCAAATAAATAGCTGAGCAATCGTGGACCAAGGCCTACAATTTTTTGTGGTAGAGGAGATATACTATTTATATTTTAGGGTATACGAGAAAGTTGAGGGGAGAGCATACCTGCTGATTTTACTTTCTCGTATACGAAGTATAGTAATTGTAGAAAGATTCGAATTCAATATTTTGATGAATCTCCACCCTTCAGATCTCCCTGAACCAGAAAAATGCATTTTGACTTTATGTCTATATGTGAGCACGATACCTTATCAACACTTTGAATGAGATGGGTGAAATATGATACTTGGATTTACAACTAATTTTGTAGATTTCTATAAAAAAAATTCAGTAGAATCCATTCACAGGAAGTATGTATGTCTGTTTGTCCGCGTAAAAATGAATTCGGTAGCTAAAAAACTTAAAGAACAGGCTCATATACAAGAATGTAAAATTTCTTCTACTTCAAGAATGTAAACTAAAAGTTCATATACAAGAATGTAAAATTTCTTCTACTTCAAGAATGTAAACTAAAAGCTCATATACAAGAATGTAAAATTTCTACTACTTCAAGAATGTAAACTAAAAGCTCATATACAAGAATGTAAAATTTCTACTACTTCAAGAATGTAAACTAAAAGCTCATATACAAGAATGTAAAATTTGTGGAAGAGGAAAGGATAATATTTTGTTCGTATATTAGAATCTATAATATAGATTTTTAACACATTTTGAACCAAACCTGTCCAAGAGTTGTTCGTCTGTTTTTGTACTTTCACATGCATTTTAAAGCAATAACTCATAAACGCAGTGACGTAAATCAATGAAATTCGGCATATGATCTTATGACTACAACCGTGTCAAATTTGGTTTCAAACAGTCGGGAAAAAGATTCCCAAAATACATATTCTCGCCATAGATTCTGTAAAAATTCTAAATTCAAGTTTTATTATATGTGTGTGTGTATAAAACTGTCAATGCAGTTGAATTATAGTCGTTTAATAGTTTTCAAAAATATGTTATGAATCTTCAATAATTAGCGTAATTTTAAAAAAATATTTCTAAAGTACTTGTAACAGATCCTTAAATTTTTTTTGAAAGAAAAAAAAAGTATAACATCCAGACTCATATTTTCCTAAAGTTTCCCACCCCTTGATCATAATATCTAGAAGGGTTAACTGCACTATTAAAAATGTTACGTCCTTCCAAAGAATATAAAGTGAAGATAGAATGATTTTACGTGCTTCTGTCATAACTTTGAAAATATTATTGTGCAAAAATTATTTTTACACCATCTTAATATTTGAAAATTAGTGTTTCATTTATAAAAGTTTTATTTCTCTGTCAAACTTTTTCTTTAATTTTAATCAACTTTTCAAAATTAATTTAAACACGATTTATAACAATTCCATTTTTTTATTATTATGAAAAATTATTTATTTATCATTATTTATTTATTTTTATGTGAAGTATTACGTTTACACATATGTGCCAAACGACGAGGCAAGCATTTTAATAGACTGAATATAAGAATTAGAAAACTGTATGACGAAAAATTATATGTATTTTGTTTTTGGTTAGTCGTACAATAAATAAATTCAGGCTCACCTGTAGACAATGTATATACATATATATATATATGCAAGAAAAAAGGAAAAAAATATTATTTTATGTCTAACTCTAATTAATCGTTACTATAAAGATTTGGGATAAACGACAATTTTAGTTTTTCCGTTTGACATATAATAAAGCAATAAAAGCTAACAAATTTATCAAATACAATTAATTCACTGAACTCCAAATGAAAAATTAAAAAAAAAAAACAG
Organism: Argiope bruennichi; assembly: GCF_947563725.1. NCBI lineage: Eukaryota > Metazoa > Arthropoda > Arachnida > Araneae > Araneidae > Argiope > Argiope bruennichi. The sequence continues at coordinate 101,914,382 of NC_079151.1, read as the reverse complement.
TAAAAAAGATGGATGATTTGCAAACTGGACACATTAAAAATTTTAAAAATGCAATAATATTAGACAAAATTAGATCAAGTAGTTAAAGAAATTGCAACAATCTTGAAAGACAATGTTTAATTACTCTATTTGCATATTAAAACTTTTGATTCTTCCCTACATAATAAAAGCAAAAATAAAAATTCCGGTAAAAAACAACTGAAGATTAAGAATGGGAGGAGCGGGAATGACATATGCAATTAAACGATGAAATAGATTTAATATTTCAACTAAAAATGAAACTGTTAAAAATTAAGTTTATATTAAATTCGACAAAATAAATAAAAGTCAGAAAAAAATATTATGGCATAAAAAGTGATGTTACTATAAAATTACCTTATAAAATTTTAAGATAATAAATATTGGTAAAAATATTGGGCGGTGATTTGCTCAGAAGAATGGTGGCAAAACGCATAAGTCTGAACCCCCATTTCACTGAACTCCAAATGAAAATTTGGAGTTCAGTGAAATAGGGTTTGGAGTTCCCCTTTAAAGAGTGGTTGAAAAATTTTAATAGCGCAGTTAACCCTTATAGGTGTTAAAAAACGTGTGCCAAATTTCTTTTGAATCTATAAAGGGGTATAAGGCTCTATAGCATAATAGTACAAGGCTCAAAACAAACAAACAAACAAATCAATTCTCAATTATATTAAAAGAGAGACAAATATCAGGTAGATATGACTGACTGACCAATCCTGAAATCTCTCGTGAAAAGAATATTTTGGCTTACAACAGCCAAAAGAACTAAGATTTTATCATTCGTCATATCTTCATTTCTACGGATAAAATGATATTTCTTTAAAACTAAATTTGGATAGTTGTATTTTAGAGACAGGGAGGTTGATTCTAAATGAGGTACAAAAAATTAGATGAAACAGTCAACTCTTTCATCAAAGGGTCGTTTATAATATTTTTTATTGGGGTTATGGAGGAGAAAAGTTATGACCATTGCAATTCTAAAGAAAAAGCACATTTTTCAAACTATCCATTCGCGAAGAAAATACTCATATAGAAGATGATATTACTTTTTAAATGATAATATTTGTATTTTCTGCAAAATAAGTGATGGAAAATACAACTTTGTACTGGATCAATGGATCTAGATATACTAAATTTGTCATGTATATTTCTTTTTGAGTTCTAGGAACGCATTCAGGTATGTACTAATAATTTTGATTAATTAAAAAATAATGGTAATTTTAATTTTTTCCTCAATAATTTCAGTGCACACTATCGTACAAAACATATAAAAAAACTAAAAAAAAAAAAGATTTTCTACGATATTAATATTATTTCTCTACAGCTCTTTTTCCTTTTAATTTTAACGAATTTTTCAAATTTAATTCCAAATATAATATATAACAATGCTTTTTTGTTCTAATTTAATTAAAAACAATTTTATTGTTTCATCAAAGCTTTTTCTAGTTTGCGTTTGCCAATGCTAACGTTAGAGTTAAAAAAAGTTTCTTTCAGATTTAAAACAGAATTAATCGAAATTATGATGTTCAGTTTCAAAGCAGAATTTTCATTTTCACTTTTATTAGCAAGATAATATTTTAAAATTCTTTATAAGTTGTGTGACGTAAGTATCGTTACGGAATCAAGCTAGACGAAAATCAGGTAAACGATTCAAGTATAAAATATTACTATGCGCAATGTTGCCGCTTAGAGGATCCAAATTTCAGGAAATTCTATTTTTATTTTTATTTTTTCAGTTGAAGATGGCTTATTTTTTAAAAACTATAGTAAAGCATTTTTGATTTATTTCAAAAATGTTTCTGTAAGTGACACTTATGTTTCGAAGCCCTTTTTTGATTTTACGCTTTTGATATTTGAATTTATGTTTACTTTGACATACGTCTTTGCAGCGAATTGAACAATTTCTCGTTATTTTTGAAATATCAAAATCTAAACCATGTAACTGAATATAAATTTTCTTTTATTCTTCGAAGCAGCAGTGAACCGAACAATTCCAACGATTCGTAAATTGATATTCGGAAAAATCTTACTAAAAGTTTTGACAATTTGTACAGAATATTTGTATTTCTCAACCATTCTGTAGAAATCAATTGTTGATCAGAAATCAATTTATTGTTACAAAAGTAAGAATTTTCACAAAAGATGAGTAAAGGTTTTCCTATTAACTTGCTGAAACTAAGATTTTATAAAAATACTCATTTTTCTATTTTACACTACTCAAAATTATTTTAATTCATTCTTCATAGAATATCTTGCTCACTTATTCGTCATATCTTTTCAAAGAGAATATCTTGCTCACTTATACGTCATGTCTTTGCAAACATAATATCTTACTCATTTACTCGTCATGTCTTTGCAAACAGAATCTCTTTTTCACTTACTCGTCATATTTTTAAAACAGAATATCTTGCTCACTTATTCATCATACCTTTTCAAACAGAATATCTTGTTCACTTATACGTCATATATTTGTTCACAAGTAAAGCTCTTTGAAAAGTTTTTTGCTTTTGCTTTTGAAAGAAGAAAGAAAAAAGCTTTTTGAAAAGTTAATATTAATGGGTGTTAACATATAGAATTAAATAATGAAAGGAAAGAGTTTTAGAATTTTTTTCTTTTCTTTCACCTCAACAACTGATAATTGTTTGCTGGAGAGAAATGTTTTTAAACAGATATTCAGATGCTAAATAAATTGAAATATTTTTATATATATAAAATAAAAAAGAATTTATTTTTTATTTAAATTCTATTACAATAAGAAATTTTACTTCTTAAGCTTTTACTGTATGCTATATTGAGAAGGATAGTTCACTAAAACATTACTGCTTAAAAATTTACATTTTTAAGTAGCTTCATGGGAAAAATAATTTAACTGAAATATGTATAAATATTACCGACGAAAAATTTATGTTTTTAAATAGTTTAATAACTACTACATCAAATAGAATAATTCATGCGAAAGATAAAATCTATGAATAAAGAATCCGATGTTTCAACTAATTTTTTTGGTGCCATGTCTGCCCAACCAATTAGTAGTAAATTTAGATTTGAAATAAAGGAATTAAATTTAAATTTAAAAGAAATAATGCAAAAAATCCATCTAATATTTAAACCAAACCAAATTATATATTTATAATAAACAACTGAAAACTATTTCAGTTAGAAATTTACTGAATGATATATTAAGAGAAAGAATATTATTATTATGAATATAGCAAGATTAGCAGCACTTAAAAAATAAATGAAATGGTAGATAAAAATGTCAGATAAAAAAATTAAACGTATATTTTCTTATAAAGAGGGTTTATTACACAAATTTTCATAAGTAAACTTCACACTATTTCGAATACAGATGTTTTTATAAAAAAGCGTATGAAATATCTTAACTTTAAGCCAAACAAATAAAACAGTTTTTATTATTTGTAAGCAAAGGAGCATATTGGAAATAATTAAAATCAAAGTTTAAATTTTAACGGCACAAAAGTGAGAATTGTTTAAAAGTTGTCTTTTAAACATTTCTTACTTATATGTCTTTATAATTAGAAATTTCATTTACACCATTATTAGTTAAAACTCTTTAATTTGTTTGACCAAATTTTAAGACACTTCAAACCACTGTACTAGTAAAACGAAGTAATGACATATTAATTTTTGAAAAGATGTTTATGAAATTATCAATTATCATAAAAAAAATAACTTAAAATAAATATTGGTTTACCTATCGTTACAAAAACAGTATGTTAATTTAAGAAGTTCGAAGAAAAAAATATTTATAAAAATACATAAACCAATAGAGACTTACCTTTTTCAGTCTCCATCTAGATTCACCAACTACTTGTTGAATCAATTTCAGAACGGAAAAGACTTGAAACAGATGTCCAGGAATCTCCAAAAGACAGTCGCAAGCAGCCTGGTCCCTCATTCGCTTGTATCCAGATGTTACCATGACGACGGGTGACGCTGACCAACTGTTATTGGTTCACAATCCTTCTCTGGATCATTCTGAAGTTTGCTTTCAAGATTACCAGCGCCCCTCAATAGCACAGTGGCAAGACAATTACTGTCAAAGGAGGCCGTTTTCCAATCTTTGTCCAAAATTTAAGGATTTGTGAATCATTGGAATCAAACCGATTTGATTCAAGTGCAAATAAGGTTGAGTGATTTGAATATGAAAGCTCGCTAGCAAGACTTACTCGACGTTCGACAGAAAGTAATCCCTGTACGCACCTCTACTTTCCTTTTTTTTATTTTCTAAGATGGGAATCAGCAAATCTCCTCTAAGTTTGATCTCTATTCATTGAAACTTGGCAAAGTATTCCTTTCATTACAATCTGAATAGGTTTCTGATTTAGTTAAAAAAAAACATTCGTGGGTGTAAGATTTGCAAAAGAAAAAAAAATGTAATCCCGTTTCGTATGGGGAATTTACATTAAATTATCTTAAAATGGTAATGTTTAGAGTCTAAGTATTACCTGTAAATTGTGACATGCAAGGATAAAAATATCATTCAAAACGGTCTATTGGGTAAACCGCTGGGATTAGAGCTGTTAAATTCTGACTATAACTATTTCATAGTTAGTAGGCATTAAGAAACTAATTTTCAAAGTTTTATCTTTAATTAAATGTTAATCAAGATGTAATCATTTTTTTCTCGATAACTCCTCCTAAATAATTTCACAAAGACCATTCAATCTTACATCATTTTAAAAATTAAAATAAATAAATAAATAGATAAAAAATAAGTTTTTCAATAGTATTTCTAAACAATATTTTTTGTCTGATTTTAATGACTTAAAAGTATTGTGTACGTCTTTGTTTACTACTACTATGTGTATTTATATATAATAACAATATTTTCAATGGTTTCAGCTATTGGATTTGTACTTATGCGTTTTGTGACAATATTAAAAGTATTTTTGTAGTGTACGCTACAACAGAATTGATTTCCAAAATAAATTGAAAATAAACAAATCAATTGTAACAGTACCGTGCTGCAACATTTTGAGCCAGTATTTGAAATCTCTTTTAATTTTTCAATTTCTCCCTTACTTATGTACGAAGAAAAAGTACTGTAATCGTTCAAAATTTCGAATTTGAGATTTTCATTAATCTCTATGTTTCAGATCTTTCTGAGTCCAAAAAACACATTTTTAGAATTTTATCCGTCTCTTTGTGAACACGACAATTCCAAAATGCTTCGAGCTAGGCAAATGAAATATAGTATATAGATTTCCATCAAATTTGTAGATTTAGGCTCAGTTTTGAATGAAATCCATTCAGAGAACATCTGTCTGCCTGGTTATTCGAATATAGGTTAACATGACAATTACAAAGTAAATATAGTTAGCTGGATAAAATTTGGCACACAGATTTAAAGTCTAAAGCATAGATATGCTAAAATTTGGAGCTATATCTGCCAAGAGATTATCGTTTGCTGGTCTCTACTTTTATTAGTATGATCACTCAAAAACAGAAAGAGTTGTGTCATTTTGTGACTAGAAATTCAATTGTGACTATTTTAAAAAACCAGAAACACTGCATGTGATTTTATGACTACAATGGTATTTCTGTGTCAAATATTGATTTTAATCGGTCAGGAAAAAAGGCCTAAAAATACATATTCAATTTTCTAGTACTTGTGTATTGACCTCTCCCAATGATTAATCACCAAAAAAATCATTCTAACAAGCTATTTCCAAACTATTGTTCGACAATGGCATACGTTTAATTATACACAAGTGCATTTATTAGAATGTCTACAAGATAATTTCGGGGAGACCATTTGAATTAATTTTAAAATTTCGTTAATGTATTTAGGGTTTAATTTAGTAATGGATGCTGTCAATCCCCCCCTCCCTTAAAATTGCAATTGCCTCTAAATAGCTAATACTTTCTATTTTTAACTCTCTAGATCTTTATATTAATCCAAAGAGGATTTGTAAGGCATTAAGTGTTATTTTTAAGCAGCTGAATTCTATTCCAAAATTTGAATAAACTATAAAAGAAACATCGCAGGAGTAAAAAGAAGCTCTAATTTTTATTCTGCCGTGATTTCATAAGAAAATCAAAAATAATTATTATTTCTTTCTATCGGAAAGGAATTAAGATTTATGACATTAAGATTTTAAACAAAGTAAATTCTGCATCTTCTTTTTTTTACAGCAACTATTTAACTATTCCGTTTACATTGCTAAAAGATATTTTTCAAATTATTTTTTAGTAATTACAATTCATTTATAGATTATGAATCGATTTTCAAGTAAATAACTCGTTTCATAAATTACCGAAATAATACGAAGCAAATTATCGTGATCTAAACAGAAAGAAATAAAATCCTTCCCAGGAATTTTTCAAGTGATATTTTTATATACAGTCATAATTAATATACTTAAAATTGTTTCCATTTTTTTCAATGATAAATTTTTTCAAAGGTTATCCACCAAATTGATATTTTGATTATTATTCCGAAAAAAAAATTTGATTTTTTTTATATTCAGTATTAATTGTCTACACTAAAATAACTTCTCAAGTTTACAGTCACCTAAGAATAAGAATGAATCAATAGTCAGATCTGGACTTGAAAAAAAATGACCTTTTATTGCGATTTTATTTCAAAAATATGAAAAATTTAATTAATCTTTATGCATGATTCTCTCCCCAGCATGTTTAAAAGAAAAATTTTATTCTTATAGAATATATTTCCCTGTAATGACAACCTTTTAAGTCTGCAGAAATTTGGTTGGCTCGTTTAATAGCGGAAGAGCCATTCGCTGACCATAATGTTCCAGACACATAGGATTTGTATAGTCTAAAATAAGTTTTATAATCTAATGGTTTAGAATTTTAAAGAAACTGATCAAGTAATAGATACTCAAAAGATATCCAATATAAGCTATTGCTAAAATGACAAAGGAGAATCAAGATTACGGAGTAAAATCCAATGAATATTAAAAATGGAAAATTTTTACTATGTGGGACATAACGAATTAAAGCCGAAAATTAATTACAGCCATTTCAATGTGAAGCTAGTATTTAAAAAAAACGTAGATCCCATTAGAATGCAGAAAACCGATAGAGGACAAGCACAATCTAGAAAAGTAGGAACATGTTCCTTTATTAGTAAATATCATTGAATTAACTTGGTATGTCCTTATTAATCCCAATCTTAATAAGAGTGTCGCTTTTTCTATTTCTTAAAGATTGTGCCATTATATACATTATACAATTACATACATTATTACGTACAAAATTTTGCCATTATATGGATTCTGAAAAAAGATTTATAAAAATAATGATGGTGTAAATATGATACTTATTGCTTATTTATCCTTCTTGCGTCATAATGCACATTTAGAAGAATTGGATAACAATTCTCAATGCCGATTTGCGTGACATAGTATGGTACATATAATCGACAGATGGAATTTTTCATTTATCATTGGATATATCACATGCTGCGTACATCACAGGTGGAAAAGGAAAGCTTCAAGTGATTCCTAAAAAAACTACATCACCTATAATCTCTCTCAGCATCTCCTGCCAATAATGTCTGCTAAAATGTTGAACGAGCACCTGATTCACCCATGAATTTTTAATCTTAACATAATGACCGGCATGGAATCTACTCGTTTTTATCTGAATACTACGTACATGTGATTTCATAAATTTGTAGGGCTCTAGTATTTTCCTTAATTGAATAATTCTTTGAATTAATCATGGTTAACGTTTGGCATTAACCGACAGTGTTTTACAACTTTGACCTTTCTTGTGTTCTTTATCTTTTTTGAGACAGAAATTTAGAATTTTGCAGTTAGGAGGCGATGTAAGTAAATTCTTTTGAGTTGCGTGTGACGACTTTACTGTATATGGATGGCACTCTTTTGAATAAACTTTTCTTATTATGAACTTGGAGTGTGTGTGCTCAAGACTTTAATAAGTACCATATTTCATTTGACAACAGATAAAAGATCAATAATAAAATCTGCATTGTAAGTATGTCTATATGGTTTGAATTTACTGATAAAATTACACAAAACCTATTGATTGGGTAAATCTCCTGTAGGTTTAAAACCTAAAATATTAAATCTCACTTGATGGACTAGTGAGATCTCAAAATGCCCTTCCAAACCAACAAAAGTGTTCTCTTCCTTATAATTCCATGCCAGTTCTTTATCACAGTATAACATCTTCTTTTCGGCCTTGCTTATAAAGTCTGCAGCCTTACCCTCTTGAAAGTATCATGAGGGTAAGATTGGGGAGAGAGGTAGGTAATTCTCTAAGACCCCTGCAAATATCCAAGAGTGAACCCCCCCCCCCTCTCCTCTACCAGATTTCCGCATGTTTTGACACAATATATAGCATTTTGTATTTCGCAGTATTGAGAGGAAAGCTGAGTAAAATTTCTGGATGGATTCTTTCTACCTATTGGATCCATTAGTTGATACAGATATACAATTTTTAGTCACAAAACTACATATCAAACTTCATTTATATAAGTCTTTTCCGTTTCTGAGTTATCATGTTTATATATGTATGTACAAAATAAATAGACAGATTGATTGATTTTGTCTAAAATTTTATAGAAATCTACTAATTTAGTTTTAAGCCCTCCTACCAAACTGCATTCATCTAGCTCTATGCATTTGGGAGTTATCGTAATCACAGATAGATAGGCATAATTCTAAATTTGATTTTCGGACTTAGAGAGGTCTACAACAGTCAAATCTCAAAGTCAAAGTCTCTGCCTTATGTATAATATCATATATGAAAAAGTAAAAAGAGATACTGCTAGAAGAGCAGACGGAATCTACATTGTTTTTAAAACATCTGTGTGGAGTACCTTTTTCCTCTTTCTTCATTTATTATTGACTAGATGTTTTTGGTGACCAGTTGATTCACTGGATTACTAGTTGTGTAAAATTTCAGGTATATTTCTTAAACATAACTTGATGTTCGTCAATCCCCAGGGAAAAAAATTTGTAAACATTTGGTAGATATTAATAATTCCGTTATTTCGGTAGTTTTACTTAATTTTACTCATTGTGTATAATAACTTCCTAATAAAGCTAAGTTCTATAACATCAAAGTGCTAATTAAAAACATATTTGTCAAGATAATCTATCTCCCAGTTTTCAAAAATTTCGCTAACTGGTGCAGATTTAAATCTTCCAAGTTTTAGTACTATAATTTCGTAGCTGTAGATCTAATGGTGTGCTCTATAGAATAGCAACACACACACACACATACAAATACACACAAGCGAACTCGCTTTCGCGAACTCGCTTTCTAGAGCTCAAATGAATTTCTTTATTTTTTTCTGTTTATTCTTACTCCTATATTTTTTTAGATTATTATTTATTTACAAAACGTTTCTCCTTTTTTATTAAAAGATACAAAAAAAGGCAGGATATGTGGCATTAATCAACAATTCACCAAGAAACATCTTTATTCCTTTCATACGAATATTCAAAGTATGTTATTTTTAAAAATAATTTTGTCGATCTCTATGCTGGGCTTCTAAATTAATAATATAAATTAATAGGAATAAAATATTTTTAAAAATTAATTTAATATAATTTTTCTTAGTTATTGCACTGTAATTATTACAAGAGTTTCATATACTTCCTTTTGATTAGAGCGGGGGAAAAATACATTATTACGTTAAAAGATCAATAAAGTAAGACATCCAGAAGAAATCTTTTTTCTTGCATTAGCGCGTTTTTAAATGCTCTCATATTTTAAAATCAATCTCGTAATCTGGGAAAGCGAAAGAGGAAAACAAAATTAATGCTTTTTAAATTGCTTTAAGATTTTTTCGCTTGTTTATGCTTTGGCAAAATATAATGTTCCTTAACATTACAAATGAAAATCCATTCTCCCAACGGATGCACTAATCTGCAGACATTTCATTAAAAAGAGTTACTGTATCTGAAACTTTTGCAAATACAATTTTCTAGTCATTTGTTGTTCTAAACATTTGGCCAGGAGAAAGAAAATATAATAATTTTAGAGATAAAGAAGTGCGTTTCGCAATCTTTCTTTGATGAAAAATGGTTTTAAAATAAACTTTCTATCACCGAATATTGCTAAAAATTTGTTCAGAATAAATCTTAAGATTGCTTTTATGCAAGAGAATAATTTCAAATGCAGGATAAAGATCTGAAGGAAAAAAAATGTTTTTTTTCAAGACGGATTGAATTTCAAAAATATGCTCCATAACGTTGGTGGATCATTCAAATATGTCCAAATTTTACTTTCTCATGCTTAAAACACACACACACACACACACACACACACACACACACAACTCTGCAATCGTCAAAATATTCGAACTGGATAATTTGACGAATCTCCACATTTTATAACAATGAGTCATAAAAACGCGTTCTCAGAATTATGTCAGTCTGTCTCTCTGTTCCATTTATACTAAGGCTCAAAAGGGCATTGAGCTGGAGCAATGAAATTTAATATATAATCTTATCACCGGATTTGTTGAAGAAATCTATTGAAGAAAAATTTGTCTGTCTGTCTGTATGTATGTATATGAATATGATAACTCAAAAGCGTTGAGAGATTTATGAATAAAATTCCGGATACAAATTTATAATCATAATTGTATTTTGATTTTTCGATCAAATCTGCAAGAGAAGGATTAGTTATCCTGAATATTTACATGTATGAAATATAAGGGTTTAGATAAATGAAATTTGGTAATTATATGTCAAATTTTAATTCAAATGATGGAAAAAAGTGTCCTAAATGGATACTCGATTCTAATTGTTATGCTCTTGACCATAAAACTCGCCATATTTTAGACGTGATGGCTTTGTGGTAAAGTCTCATTATGGAATCGTCGGGTTCCAGATTCGAGACCGGATTTCACTGAAAAACTATCGTGTAAACGGGTCTGGTGCACGTTAAATCCGTTGAGGCCAAACGTCCTCCAGTTGGTGCGTGCGCTTAAAATTAGAGAGGGGAGTGCCAGCTCATTTGTCGTTCTCGTTATCTGACCGCTCTTCAAAATTACGAGGTCCGTCCCAAATAGCACAAGTGTTGCTTTATAACGGGACGGTAATACAATTAAACGCCATATTATGTCACTGCACAGGGAAATCAGGAGAAGGGGAAGAAGTCAAACTTGAGACTGCCGTGACTTTCGAAGAATAGTCGCCCCCCCCCCTTACACTATCTCGCCTATACTTTGTATTTAGGGGAGCAAGGGAAAAGTGAAGCGCCTCCCTCTTTACACACACACACACACACACTGTCAAGTTATGCAGTGTGATAAGAATATCTTTTTCCACATGCATTCTTTAAATTGTGTTCAGATTAAAATTTGACATTAATTTGATAAGCTAGATGATAAACATTTTTCCTTTTAAATTATTTTTACTAGTTTCAGAAGAGTCAGTTTTATTAATACATTTTATTAGTTTTCATTTAAAGATGATAAAAATTTTTCCTTTCAAACTATTTTTACTAGTTTCAGAAGAGTCAGTTTTATTAATACATTTTATTAGTTTTCATTTAAAGATGATAAAATTTTTTCCTTTCAAACTATTTTTACTAGTTTCAGAAGAGTCAGTTTTATTAATACATTTTATTAGTATTCATTTAAAAATGATAAAAAAAATTTCCTTTCAAATTATTTTTACTAGTTTCAGAAGAGTCAGTTTTATTAATACATTTTATTAGTTTTCATTTAAAGATGATAAAAATTTTTCCTTTCAAATTATTTTTAATAGTTTCAGAAGAGTCAGTTTTATTAATACATTTTATTAGTATTCATTTAAAAATGATAAAAATTTTTTCCTTTCAAATTATTTTTACTAGTTTCAGAAGAGTCAGTTTTATTAATACATTTTATTAGTTTTCATTTAAAGATGATAAAATCTTTTCCTTTCAAATTATTTTTACTAGTTTCAGAAGAGTCAGTTTTATTAATACATTTTATTAGTTTTCATTTAAAGATGATAAAATCTTTTCCTTTCAAATTATTTTTACTAGTTTCAGAAGAGTCAGTTTTATTAATACATTTTATTAGTTTTCATTTAAAAGTGATTTGAAAGAAATGGAACAATATAAATGCAGCCTTTTCGAGATCGTCAGAATAAATTAGAAACTTAATATTAGCTAAAAATAGTACCTCATTTTTTAACGCAGCATTTGATTGTATAACTTATCAATTGTAAATATAACGATTTATAATAAATTTTCAATAAAAATTATTTTTATACCGAAGGTTTTTTTCTAAAATTAATTCGTCTTTCTCGAAAAAAAAAAATAATTCTTAGTAGTTTATTCCCTCATTAGGGTAATAAGAACGATTTGAACATTGTTTTCTAGGTGATTTATGGCACTTGTAATGGCTCTTTTATGACCAATTTAGTGATTGAATTCTTGACTTTATGGCCCTTAAGAAGGAATAAATTTCTCTTTGCTTCTTTCAGAAAATGTATGCTGCTCGATAGAACATATTATACGATAAAATAAGAAACAGAGAAAAAAATTAATATGATGCTTACTTTGGAGCTTGGAAAATAGGAATTTACCGATATATCTTAATATACTTGTTATATTTTTGGATTTTAATTCACATGTATTTTAACGTTTCACGTGTTTTTTCCTCACCAGTAACTTTTTTAAATTTGAAATCTCAAGACTTTTGTTTTTCTGTATGAAGATTTGTGATCGGCTTGAAGTAGAAATAAGTCAATTTATTCCTTATTTGTTTGTACGTTGTACAACAGATTCAGTTTCTAATATTATAACCTCTGTCCATTTCTTTATGAGGTTGTGTTCTAATATTAATTTTGGTTTTTAAAATTGATCGTGTCTTACAAATGTTTGAAAAAGTTGAAAATGAACTGTTGTACCCCAACACTATAATAATGCACAGAAAATGCTTCAAAAATTTCTAACATCTGCAACTCATCGAAAAAGTAAAGCAAAATTAATTCAATTTTGAAAATGGTTTAGAGAAGGAAGCCATGACATTTTGACGTTTCATATTGATAGTTATATTTTATTTTATTAAGTTGTCATTTTACCAAAAAAAAAAAAAAAACGCACCTTGTTGGTAACAACAGTGAGAGTTTGTTGCTTTTGTTTAGTGCTTCAGCAAGTTCTAGCCTATCCGAATTAGGAAATATATTTGGAAAGTATGCACCATTTTAGATTGAAAAATGTACATAATTTTCTACATAGTAATTTTATTACAATAAGAAAAAGCTTATTTTAAAATATTTTCCTACATGATTTTCACCGTAATTAAAATGTTTTTTTTTTATGTTTTTAAATAAGTTTTAAAATTAAATGCCAATTTTTTCAGCCACATTTAGACTGGTAAGAGATTATTATAATTTAAATAACAATCTAAGGAATCAGCACACGTAAGTTAATATTTTTTTAAGTATTGGTGGCAACAAATAATTCCGGAAACTGTCTCAATAAGAAATAATTCCATGACATTTTCTAAAAGAACTTATTTAGCTTAAGTTTTGTGGCTAATATTTATTAATTCTTCACTGAACTATTTCATATTTCTTACTATGTTTGTATAAGATCACATAGTAGGAAACAAGTAGTAATAATTCCCGCAAGGAATACAGTCTATTAACATGGGTCTACAAGTCTATTAATATAACCAGATTTAAAACATATTTTGTTCTAAACCTGGTCTATGTTGATTTCAAATTGAAGAGTTTGGGTTGCACATATGTTATAATGTAAAATTCGTTCATTTCGTAATTAGTTTCACGTTTGCTGTAACATTTTAATTATTATTAAAAATATTTTTGCTTTGTTTATGAAAAAAAGAAGTAATTTATAAAATTCAAAAGCTTGAAATGGCTTAAGATTTAATTTTACGCAGTTGTATTTTCTAGGGTTATAATGAAAAAAAGTTAAAACATCGCCTACTTTTTAAAATCAATTAAAATACTAAACAAAATGTTAAAAAAAATTAACTGTTATGCACATTTTCACTCTCCAAAGTATATTTGTTTCAAATTTGGTCCGATCAAAGGTCTGTCCAGAGATCCAATACACATACACATATTTTCTCTTATTTTAAATAAAGACGTTACCTAAGACTATTTTTTTAAATCGTCCTAAATTTGAAAGTCGAATTGCGCCTTAAATATTTTTGGGTATGGAACTAAGATTACTCATATAACGTTTTCATATTCATTGTGTGCTAATTAGGCATTTAAAGCAATTTTCTTTTTGCCAATTTTTCCAAAAAATATTTTTTTCTTCCTCCCTGCCGAGTTTCGAAATGCCATTCTTCAAATCGGAGATTTAGTATTCTTTGAAACAAAAGCTACGAAACTAGGCGTACGCCTTACCTCTACGTTTTCCAGAATATTGTTTCAGTTTTATGTGTTCTGGAATTTCAGGCATATAAAAATATTTTATTGTAGCATTGGACGTATCAATTTCTTCATATATCTTTGGAGCAGCCTATTTGTTTTATATCAATAAAAATGACAAGAACAAATTTTTCATCCGTTTGAAATTTTGAAATCATCGTATTTATAGTTCTAGTTTCCGATAAATCAATAAAAAATCATATTGTTTCGAATACAATGGAATGGAATATGAATAGAAACAGTTTTAAAATATATTCCATAAATTTATATGATTGAAAATATCAAGAATAAAGGAATATACAGATGTTTACATCAATTGTGATCGAATATATTATATCTAAACCAATAATGAAAATGTATTTTCAGTTGGAACAGTGTTATAAATGACATAAGAAAGAGTTATATTTAATTTCCGGTAAATCTTTAAAATGTAATTTCATATCCATGATTCCGCAGAACGTCAGAGATTAAAGCCCTTTCAGTTTAATTGTCTTACAAATGTTTTGTTCATATGTATACGAACTTTACAAATAAAAATCAGCAACCTGAATATTGTTATTAAAAACTTAAATTAATTGTTTATCTATTTTCTAAATTTCACAATTTTACTCGTTTTGAAAACTACAAAAATATTAAACAGGATACTTCTTTTTTGGCTTTCAACAAGCGATAAAAAAAATCATATGATTAAATATTTGTTGAAAGAAAAGTAAACGGCTTGAATTTCAGAGCTACAGTGATTACCTTTACCTTTTCTTATTATAAGTTATCTACTATTAGAAAGCAGACAAAATAATATATTTTAAAAGAATTCAAAATTTCTAAACAAACTTACGTGACTATTAAACTTATCATTAAAAAGGCAATTTTTTAAATTTTGAAATGAGGGCAGATTTATTTTTTTACAACAATATATTTGGGAGTTCGGCCAAAACACACAAACGCACACGTACATCTTTATTATCGATAGAGATTGCTTGATTACATTTATTTAAAGCGGAAAAAATTATAAAGTTTAGATTTTTTTTAAGCAATCATTTGAAGTAAAATCCTGATAGTTTATCAACAGTTTAAACAAAAAAGTTCCGATCTTCTGTAGCTAAAACTGAGCGAATTATTCTTAATATTACAAGATATTATACGATACACTCACAACGCTATTCAGTATTCTGAATGCCTTATAGTATCATGAATATATCGTAATAATATTGGTAGATATTTTGTGCTATTAAAATTGAAGTTTGAATTTCATTATTTTACGTCAATCAACGGCGTCTCGAGTTAGCACCGTCTTTTGTTTGGAGGATCTTCAACAATGGTAAATAACTATATAAATAAGCTACAGTACACTCCCGATTATCCGCGGAATTGGGTGGCGCGGCCGCCGCGGATAACAAAAATCGCGGATAATCCGAAAAAAAGCCAAAAACGGGTATAGCAAAAGAGAAAAGAGTCATTCCAACTTTGAAAAATCGTGTTATGTACAATAAAATAAATAGCAGGAAATGTTTAACTAACGCTTAATATTTTATTATGTCACTAAAAACTAACCTAAAATGCATTTTGTTAATGAAAACAGAAAAGTGTTTTGTACTTACGAGAGGCGTCAAGAATACACAGAAAAATTAATACATATGTACTGTTTTAATACTGTAATGTATTATGTAATTACAAAAGCATAGCTGTAAAATTACACCTTTTTGAAGAAATCAGTCATTTGTGTTTGCTTCTTGCTTTGGAAGCATTTTGTCTTTGCTTGGAAGCAAAATAAAAACTTAATGCGGCAGGCGCGGATAAACTGCCCGCGGATAATCGAGAGTCTATTGTATATTAAAAAGTTTCATAATTTGGACAAATTTAGTGGTCCAATACATGTGAAATATTTTTTGTTTCAACTGTTGGTTTATCAGGAATATTTTATTCAATGTAAGTAAAAGCTTGAATTTTAGGGCGACAATTTACTCTATTGTTGAAAATCAGGCAAAGAATTATTTTTTTAAAAATTGGCAAGAATGCATGATTACTAAATTAGTATCAGTGAAAAGAAAAAAAAAATTTAAATTTTGAAACAGTGCAATTAATAAATATTCATTATTTTGAGATAATATTTTTCGAAGTGACCGCGGGAAAAACATAAAATTCAGCTTAATTCTTAATTAATTAAAATTGTGATTAAAATTTCTTAAAAAAAATTCCAAAGTGCAAATTCTCAACCTTCAAGGTGTACAGTATCAAATTTGATAGCTTTAGAGCAAAAGGTCTTACCTATAGAGCGCCAATCCACGTATACATATATTCCCACACACATACATCCACTCACACCGACGCGCAGACACACAAGCTTTTTATAAATCAAAGATATTCGATAGCGGAGATATTCAGAAAAGTTACGGTGATATATTAATGTATTCTTATTTATATTTAATTTAAGGAAATATGGTTAAACAAGACGAAAGAAGAAAGCTAAACAATTCTTTCCTATTAAACTATTCATTACCCGATGAGTAGAATATCAGACATCAATTGTTCTTTTTATCATAATTTTCCATGATGAAAACAATGGGAATGATCCCCCCATTTTATTTGTGATTGTTTCTTGAACCAATTAATCAATATTATATCATTCATTTCCATTTTATACAGCACAATGATGTTACGATGATGAATAAGTATGGATGCGTATATTTAAAAAAATAACCTTAATAGTGCAGGTTTTCTTTATTTTGTCATTAATATCCACAAATAATATAAACCTGAGGAAAATATGAAAGTGTGTGTTGATATTTTATAAAAAAGATTGTTTTATCTAAAAATACCAAGAGCAGATCTACTTTGAAGAGTTAAAATGTATACCTAGAGATTATTTTTTTTTTGAAATTTTAACCAGAATTTCATTTAATTAAAAATTAAGCAAGATTTTTGGTTATTCCTTCTTAAAATCTTATTGTCAAAATTGATTTTTATATTATTTTAATATTTAAAAACTGTCTTTTTAATGATAACATTTTAGTTTTTTTTTAATTTGGGAAATAAAAAAAAAAATCTGGATAATTTTTAAAAATAGATTTTTTTTTATTGCAACAAAATTTAAGTCGTTTATATTTTTTTTATCAAATATTTGATCGAGAGATTTTCTTCCATATTTGAAAGATTTTTACTAATTATCTGAACAGTTTGCGTGAAAAATCAGAAAGTGAAATAACGTTATTGGAAAAGTCAATATTCAATTTCAAATATGTTATTCAGACACTAAAGCTTTTAATAGCTGTGATGACATAGTACTTGAATTATTAATAAGATTCATATAGAGAATAAACAGAACAGATACAATTACATTAAAATAACATAGTTTTGATATCCATCATAATTTGATACTTAAAAGTATTTTTAGAGGAATCTTGAACATCAAGTTATCAGTAAGAATTTTGTCTCAAATTAAATACAATGAATATTTGGAGTGATACAGATGATTGCCAAAAACAATAAAGAGGACTGGGGTTATATTCTTCATTTGGAGAAACCATTAAAGCTAGAGCTAGGGAATTTGACTTAGATACATTTTGGAAGATGGAAATGATCAGATCAGAGCGTTTTCTCTAAATTAGAAACGGCCCGCGTCCTACATTTTAAGCATGAACTGAAAAATTATATGTGGAAAGTTAGGAAAGAGAAGAATTCAAGTTGGACAAAAGCATCAAAACCATAAGGAAATCACTACAAGATGGCATTCAGAAAAACTATCCAGCCAGCTCAACAAATACCCCTAATAAATCAGGAGGCCATCTTAAAACTGCTCAAAATATTCTGGAAAAAGTATTCCCCATATCGCAAAGAATAATTTTCCACAAACACTCCTCCAAACACATCAGATGACCGCCCTTTCCCCAAAGGAGAATTCACCATGGGTACCCAGCATCCTTCCAACATTAAAACCGGATGGCATCCACAACATCATCTTGCCTAACATCCCTTTTCTCCTAATGAGACTTTTCAATACCTGTCTCAAATTTGCTAAATTTCTTGATACTTTTAGCGTTGAAAATAACATTTTTTTTTCATAAACATGGTAAATAAAGAGCACAAGCATCTTCCAACCGTCTTATGTCTCATCAATCGACAGTTGGCACAGTTCTCGAGAAACTCCTAACTCAAAGTTTCAATTACCATTTGGAAAAAAATAATAGCTTTTGAAATTCTCAGTATGGATTCTGTGAGGGGAAATCAACAGAAATGGTCAGCATGAAATTTTTGGATTTTACTCACAAGAGGAAAGAAACAACCACTTACTTGTAATTTCTATCTACAGAAAAAAAAAAGAGTGTTTGATAATATTCAATACAATTCAATAGAATCATATCTTAACAAAAGTAAATACCAAACTAATATAATCAACAATTTTTAAAATCTTCTCCAAAGCAGGAAAGTTATTCTTAATACCAGTGAAGGGCCAGCAATCAAGGATCAGAAACAAGATTATTCACTGGGCTGCTGCAGTGGACCAACCCAGACTTGACAGCCAATAAAATTCTTCAAGAAAACTAGCCAATTAACACTAGCATTCAGAATTTTTCAGACGACTTTATTTTATTCTCCCATAGTTCAATCAGAATATCAAGTTAATCAATCATCAGATATTTTCTCCTTTTTGTACAAGAAAAAATCAACTCCAAATTTGAGCTAATAAAAGTAATTGCCTTCTACTCAGAAATCTTGCGAGGGTATCCACCATTCGCTGACATGATGAACGGATACTAAGAACCCGTGCTTTAATACCTCAGAATTTTTGTAGATGGTAAAATTAATTGGAACATCCACTTAAAAGTACAATAAATATACCAAAACAATGCAACTTTTTCAAAAAATTTTGAAAATTGCTGAGAAGTCCGGGAGATTATCCCTGAAACATCGTAAGTTTATAAAAATTTATTCTTATTTTACAATAATTGAACGAATATTCGCTGATGGGGCAATAGTGTGGTGTTTAGAACCAACAGTTCGTATTGTTAGAAAACTACCGACAATACAGCATCCGTTCCTTTTTGCAATTTTAGGAACCTATAAACCAACCTCGCTTCACAAAGCATTGGAGCACGACTTAACCCTCCCAACAAAACGAATAATATTCTATGGATAACAAAGTCAGCATTCAATCTTTGCACTTAATTGAACTTTTTATTTTAAGTTTTATATTTTCTTTCCTCAGATTGAATGTTCTCTTTGGAGACATGAGGAATTACCTCCAGAACACATTTAATAATATTTTGAAGCTCCGGAGCATTTGAAGCAGTGTAGCTGTTAAAATGTTCAATTAATGAAGTAGTCTAAAATTCTTCATATTTTGTTTATATTTGATAATTAGTAATAAGCTCGATTTCTTTGTTACGCACGATTGCATTTTATATATATAGACATTTTTCTGCCTAATCTCCGATAATATTATTTTGCTTACCTGAAATTTAAACTGTGTTTATTGATTCATCAAATATTTAATCGCTTGATTTTCTTCTATTGTTGAAAGCTAAAGAAGAAAGATTTTTTTTTATTTGTGTATTTTACAGGTTTTTACGAAAAAAACGTGAAGTTACAATTCCATGAAATTTAGAAGATGAGCAGAACTTTTTTATTTTTAATAGCGCTATATTGTCATGGGGCAGACTTTTATTAGAAAAATTCCTTCACCCAATGAACACAACGTATGTAAGATATTTAAAATAAAATAACTTTAATGTCTGGAAATATAATAAAATCGTAGACCTAAATCATATGTAAACAATTTAATTGAAATTAAATATAGCCAGTATTGCCTTGCAAATCAGCTGTCCGTCAAAAGCTTCTATTTAAAACATGTTTTAATGAAATTTTTGAGTTCTTTAAAATTCTAATGTAATATAAGGTACAAAAGTAAGAAATGATGAAAATATTTTAAATCGAAGGCTTTAAATTAATTCTGTAGTACACACAAAGCTTCATTTCTGAATGATTATATTTTCTATTTTTTTATGTTTTTTTTTTCATGATCATATTTCGATCCAATGAACTAGTTATTGGATTAGATAAAATTTACATTTCCTTTTAAAATATAGGAGATATGATAGTAAATTAAAAAAACGTTTAACAAAATGAATACAGCTGTATAAGGTTTCTAAAATAGTTCGTGTTATATATATATATATTAAAGATTTTAAATATTATATATAAAAATTAAATTGAAATTTTTCGCCTCCAATAATTTTTGCAATCCAGTTTATAACAAAGCTAACTAGTTAAAATATAATAAACATACATTGTGTATTAAATATAATAAATATATATTGTTCAAAATATTGTTTTTGTGTATCAAATAAATCAAGCAATGAAGAAATTTAACTTAGCTTCAAATATTTTCCTTCAACAAATTCTCCTTAGTAAAGAAAAGCTTTATATCTATGAAAAATTTGATTTATTCATAAAAAAAATTAGATTCAGTACATCATAGTTTGTATTTGATTATTTTTTGTAAATACATAGGAATGTTTATAATCGTAATAATATAATTAATGACATTACTTTCCTACAATTATTTAAACAGAAGGATTTTATAACAGAAGACTCCGTAAGATAAACAATAAATTAATACTTCAGAGTATCGCCAGAATCCCCCCACCCGCTCACGGCAAAAAGTTCAATATTAGCAAGCAACAGCAAGCAATAACAGAAAGCAACTTCAGTTCACTTCCCATAAACAATATTCTTAAGAATTTCATTCAACGGACATCAAATAAAAGGTATGTTCTTTTCCTATTGTGAAAATTTTACCGTTTTCTAGGATGACAGCACTGATTTCATTTTCCCGCTTTTATGTTAGAAAGAGGCCAAGAAATAAAATTTATGCTCTTTCAGGAGCTTTTAACATGAAATAAACTGTGCGTCATTATTTGACTTGCTTTATAGCATATTCAGGAAGATATTTAGCATTTTTACAATTAATAGATATATGCATTGAAAACACATTTAAAAAAATTTTTTATTGGTATTTACAAACTTGATAACTAGATATCACTTTGTACTTAACATATTAAAGTTTCCGTATATGAGATGGTATAAAATTATAAACAAATGTATATTTAACAACATTCATAACAGAATAAACTTAACATAACTCAATAAATATGTTTTATAAAGAGATCGATATCTTCAACATAATTTGAGTAACAAACCATCATTGAAAATATTTTCTAAAATCAAAATTTTCGAATAGTTGATTTTATGAATTTTTATATATTGTCTATATAAATTACATTAAATTTTGGAAAACAATGTTTTAATCGAAATTAAAAACCAAAAGCTATAATCTTTGAATAATTCACAATTCCACGTCGTATCTATTCTTCTTTATAACAGAGCATTTTCAATGCTATATAAATATGAACTTTTAAATCATTAAATTCAAATTTCAATTGTAAGCCTTTTCTATTAATATAAAAATCAGATATCAATATATTGATACAGTTAGATATATCTAACTGTAATGTGAACACTTGCACAATAATTTTTTTAAATTAATTTTTTGGCATACATGTTATTTTTAAAAAATATTTTATATGTTATTTTTTTAATTATTGTACAACGATATAGAATAAAAACAAATTTTGTATTGATTTGATGCACTGTACAAAAATATAGATTAGTAAAACACCAAAAAATAATTTTCAGGAATATAGAGTCAACTATTCAACTATAGAATCTATAGAATAGAGAATAGAATTTAGAGTTAGAATAGAGAACATAGGATTTTATCTATAGAATCAGAGATTCTCCTTTCCAATTATTATTTAAGAAATTTTTTTAAAAAATAAATTCAGATAGTTATGGGAAATTTTAATTAATTTTGGGACATTGTTATCTGAAACACAACAATTCAAATGATTAATTCAATGAATATATTAAATATTCTGAATGTTATACTTATTCTATGATTATATATCCTAAAAGAGCTTTTTAATATTTTCCAAAAATAGTCCACGAACTCTTATATTTTTATGCAGTATTCTACAGAGGTGTACTTCGGGGTGACAGTTCCAACTCTTTATGACTATCTTCGTAAATTGATGACTTGTCATCAGTCTCTTCATGCTCCTTACCTGTATTCTGAGATACGGCAAACATCTTCTCAATCAATTTAGAAAAGTCCGCATTGGTCAATTCTTTTTGCACTGCCATCAAGAAAAACCAATCACAGTACGACATCTGATGACAAACAGACATGACAGTTGATTTCGATACTAACGGAGTGACTGTCCGAATCATCAGAGATCTCACTTTTGGCTGTATCAGTACTAATCTGTAAATTAGAACAGCACCTGTTGCGAGTATCAAGATTATATACCATGCACGAAGAAATAAAAATAACCTCATATAGAGATCATTTAATGATAAAACACAAACCGCATCCATATTTCTCGGTTCACCAGATGCCGAGTATTTGGTAATACTGCACAAACTAGTTGATGGAAAATAGTAATTCCGATATCCAGAATATGTTGATGTATCAACTGATAGATAGTTTGGTGCATCATTCATGTTGAAGAAACTCACTAACCACACAGTCTGTGAGATACAAACGATGAAATTACATACTTCAAAGAAAATGAAAACTCCGGTGTATACTTTATGCTTTCCTTGAGTTATCAGAAGGAATTTCGCTAAATAACATAGCTCAAGATTCCGTTTCTGTTCCTTGCTGAGAGCTACTTCAAGACCAGCTGTTAATCTGCCTATATAACCAGATTCGTAAGCCTTCCATAACAGGTGGGGTAAATGGAATATCACAGCATGAACCAGAAGAGCCAAGTTGACCCATTGGTAGAAAGGCTGCTCTCTTTTCGTATCATCGTTTGCAAAATTCCTAGAAGAATAACCACGATCTTGAATAACTGGATTGGGACTACCTGGGTACGAAACTATTAACTCAGAATAGCACTTGGCGTCCATAAAACTCTGAGGTAGAGCATCGTAAGAAGCAGAGCATGTAAAAGAATCACCAAAAGCAAGTCTGCACGTTATAATTAAACTCATAATTAACAGTTTAACAGCTGTAAAACGATGCACTAACCAGAAAACAAAATTATCCACTGTTGGAGATTTGTAAGAAAAAAGCATATTGTTGAAAATACTGCGCCCCATTCTATATTTTCTGCGTATTTGGGAGGAAGTTAAAGAGCGCTTTCCGAGACGAATGACTTTTCTGTGCACTAAGTTAAGGATTGTTTACATTTCAGAGATGAAAACCTGAAATATGACCTTCGTCGCCAAGGTATATTGTCACAGATGGCCCTCAGTGTATTTGGCGAGAAAGCAGAAGAAATCCCTCTCGTTTCATACAGTAGCGGAAACTAATATCCATTCATAAATTTCATTTTCACAATGCTTGGATCTTTCTTTCTTCCTTTTTTTTGTTTGTGACAAAACAATGATGCTCTTGCTTCGAGTTTCCTTTTTCGTGTTGTAGCATACAATGAGTATCTCAAATTAAACGAAACACGACGAAAGTGAATTTTAATCAGGCTTGCGTTTACAAACGAAACAGTCGCGAAATAAATTTTCTCTGAAGGAATTTCTTCATTTTAACGTTAGCAAGTATTTGTAGATTGTTTATTTTTGTGCTATATCGAAGGAAAATAAAAACTTGCATTTCAAATATATATTTTAAGTTTAGAAAAGGTTAGTTTATTATTATATGTAGTGTCGTTTTCTTATTTGCTTGTTTTAATTTTTAGTTGAGTTCCTTTCTTTCTTTCTTTCTTTTAAAATATCCCCTTAAGGATCCTTTATCTTCATATTTAAAGAGCTAGAATCTGAAACGATTTATTTTGAGAAAAATTATATTCAACCACAGTATAGAAATGGAACTTTTCAATTTTTATTTCAATGAATTTTAAAATTATTATCTAACAAAAATGAACTTTTAAATACCAATTTTATTTCCATTCTCTTTTTCTCTAATTTTAATAATTTTTCAATTTAAATTGGAAGTACAGTCTCCAACAAGGCTTTATTATTATGACGAAATTTAAACAAAATTATTATTTCGTCAATGCATTTATTCGCATAGGTTCGCCTTTGTTAAAATTAAGAGAAAAATGCTTTTGTTTGGAAGTGACATTTATGCTTCCGCTTTAATTTCTTAGTAACTCCCACTGTGTGTGTGTGAGGGGGCGGGGTCCTTATAATTAAGAATGAGAAGCTTCCGGTATGGTGGTTGGTTCTCGGTACCCTGATGGGCACAGGAAAATGTGGGGGGTCGGCTTCCTCCCATCGATTACTAGGCGCACTTCCGAAGGTAAGGGTTGTACCTTGGCCAGTGATGACCCTTAGGACTCAACCAGTGTTGCTGTTGTAACAGGCTGGTCATTCAGATTTTTCTGCGTGCTTTCGTGCGCTCGGAGTAGCCGGTTATAGATTAATTTCGTAGTAGTATACACACTAATTTGTATGCGCAATAATTTGCAATTTAATGTTTCCTTTAAATTTATATTTTTCAGTTTCATCAAATAAGAAAATAAAGTTTTAAATAAAAATAAAACCATTCTATTTTATGTAATAACAATGAAAGCAAATTCCGGGTGAACAAACTGGTCTCAAGGGTGGCTAGTGTTAGATACAGTTTTACTATTTAATTGAATAATAAAGGAAAATAAGATTTTTAGTAAGATCAAAACGTAATTTATAAAGAACGTTCGGAATAAAAATATTGAAAAATAATGGTTTGTACTCAGCTAATCATAATGAATTAACTTTTAATTTATTGAATAAACTGATTATTGAATAATTAATTATAGAAATAGTACATTTTCGTTAGAAGATATTTACAAGTCTCTCTTTTTAAATAAATAATCTACAAATTATGACATTTTTCTCGGATCTCACCTTTTGTAGATACCGCATCCCTATGCAGTATTTATGAATGCCGCATTCTAATTTCCAAAAAATTTCTGACATTCTGAATACTTTTTCCTTGGATCTTCATTAAAATGAATGTACACTATCAAAACACAGTTGTTTGATACAGAAGATATTAAAATAATGTATTTGTCAAGAATTTCTGCGACTAAGTTATAAAATGGTTTATATTCATTTCTAAATTCATGTATTTCCTTACGTGAATTTAGTGCAAGATTAGAAGCATTTTTTTCTTCAAAATTTGAAGTTGTTTCTTTAAGCCTTGTACTTCACTTGACAACTGCACTCACAGTTATTTATTTGAATTCATATGATTTTTGCCTATATGATAACTACTACTGATATGTATTTTTATTAAATGTTAGCAGAGTAAATATTCTTTTTTATTATATACTTTTAAGCGGCTGTGAGCAGTACCATGTCCGTAAATATATTCTTCTTAATAAATGTCTTTTAGGAAGGTTTTTTTATTAATTAAAATTGACCAAATATTCTATGTTATTATAATTATTAAAAATTATTGTGAAGTTTTTGTAAACTGGTTTACTTAAAGTAATTAGAGGAGAAGGAGGGAGGGAGGAGCAGAAATTTCTTAATGATGTAGGGCTTCTCAAATAGTATTGATACATGCCTCTCAAAATTTAATAATAATAAAGGATATCGTGTACATTGAAAGAAATGCTATGTTTTTTAAATATAATTTATTTAATAGTTTGGTAATAAAATTATAAGCATTCGTTCACGATATCAGATTCTATAACGATTACTGTCAGTAGTTCTTTCAGTGCAAAATCACATAATTATTTAATATGTTTGCTTCTATAATTATTTCAGTGAAAAAAAATCACTTATTTATTTAATATGTTTGGTTCTATAATTTTTTTCAGTGAAAAAAATCGCTTAATTATTTAATATATTTGGTTCTATCATTTTTTTTGCAATGAAAAAAATCATTTAATTATTTAATATATTTGCTTATATCATTTTTTCAGCAAAAATTACTTAATTATTTAATATGTTTGCTTCTATCATAATAAACATTAAGATTCCTAGTTATGCTATTTTTCATGATTTTTCTGCTTTAGAACACTAACTGCATAATTATAAATAATCCTCCAAGATATCTGATTTTATAACGATTACTGTCAGCACTTCTTTCAGTGCAAAATCATATAATTATTTAACATGTTTACTTCTATAATTTTTTCAGTGAAAAAAAAATCGGTGAATTATTTAATATGTTTGGTTCTATCATTTTTTTTCAGTGAAAAAAAATCACTTAATTATATAATATGTTTGGTTCTATCGTTATTCAATGAAAAAAAATCACTTAATTATTTAATATGTTTGGTTCTATCATTTTTTCAGGGAAAAAAATCACTAAATTATTTAATATGTTTGGCTCTATTATTTTTTACAATGCAAAAAAAAAAAAAAAAAAAAAAAAAAAAAATCACTTAATTATTTAATATGTTTGGCTCTATTATTTATTTCAGTGAAAGTAAAATCACTTAATTGTTTAATATGTTTGGCTCTATCATTTTTTTCAATGAAAAAAATCATTTAATTATTTAATATATTTGCTTATATCATTTTTTTCAGCAAAAATCACTTAATTATTTAATATGTTTTCTCTATCATTACAAACATTGAAATTATTAGTTGTGCTATTTTTCGTGATTGCCATGGTTTAGAACAGCATCTGTGTGAATATTTTCACTAAAGATTATCAAGTGCTCGATCTCTGCAGCATGTTATATGTCAGTATCAGTAAACACGTTAACGAAAAATAAAAGGATAATAAGCAAAATATTACTTACAGAAAAGTAGGGAATATTTGTTTTTTACTATTTCATCTATTGAATTTTTTAAAAATAAATTGATCAAATCAAGTGATTTTATGAATTATTATTAATGAGCCACATTTAATGACTCTGCTGGTTCACCGGAATTGGTAATTACTGAACTACTTTACAATGAAATATTTTATGTAGCTTGTTCCAAAGGGCTTTTTCAGAAAAAAGTATTTTTAAACCTCAAATTTTGATACGTGCGTAAAGCGTGCTATTTTAGAATTCGTATACAGCTCTTTACAATGTGCTATGTATCTCCCTATGTAATCTCCAAATTTTACAATGTGCTAATATCTCCCTATGTATCTCCTAATTCTATAATTTCACCAAGAATTTGAGTCTTTAATTTGAAAACGAAATCAATAAGTAGCAACAAATGTAAAACTTTCTTCTAAAGTTGTAAAAAAAAGGATTTTCATTATTGATTGCCTGTGAAGTTAAACTTTAATTATTAGTACAACAAAATTTTAATAAATTTATTAAAAGTATACTTTAAATAGAAATCTAATCATCTTGAAAAAAATGTGACATCTAAATATTTTATCATCAATAATGGAAGAAAAAATATCGATGAAATATTTGTAGTACCAATAAAATCGATTCGAACTTCTTTACAAAAATGAAAAATATTAGTGTAAAATAAAAAAATAATATTTTTAAATATTAATTTAAAAAGTCAAAAAGGTGTTTAGTAATTAAATTCATATAAAAAATAATTTTTTAAATTTTAATTTTTTATTAATTAAAATTTTTAAAAAATCGCTCTGAGGTGCACATTTATGTCCTTCAAAATAAATTTGTGCCAAATGTAATCAGTCACTCTAGGTGACAATGAAATACAAACTTACATTCTTTAGTAGATTATTTAGAGGTTAAAATAGTCAATTCCTTAAAAATCTAATTTTTTAGATTAAATTCCAAACATCTATTGAAGAAGATTTATCTATATTGTCAGAAATCAAAATGATTGCTTCATTATTTTAATAACTTTTTCAATGGAACAATTAACAATCAAAATTGGAAAATTAAGAACCGAAATAATTTTAAGTCGACTTCTTTTTGTTTCTGAATCAACAGCCTTTTTCTATTTATCAAACATTCCTCAAATTTTCTGATTTGAACATTAAAGCTTTTATCAATTTCGCAATCGTGAAAATATAAAGTCTCTCAAATAAATAATCAAATAATAATTTTATTTTCTTACTACAAAGCACTTTACTCTCGTTTTATTTGAGCGCTGTTGCGAAATCTGTTCCTTCATTTGGTGAGTGATTATCCCAAGGCCATTGTCCACACGTGCATCCCGACATAAACAATCAGTAATATCCTGCGAAGCGTATCATGCTTGCGCTGTCTACTCACTACACTTGAGTACGCAACCATTTTTGAAACGTTCGAACACTCGCGGGGTCATTTTGATTTCAATGTGCTGGACAATTACTCTTTATTTAATTGGTTCTTTTGGAAAAAAAGTCGAGTTTAATATTTGGATGTTTTTTCTTCTCTTTTTACATATATATATATATATATATATATATATATATATATATATATATATATATATATATATATATATATATATATATGTGTGTGTGTGTGTGTGTAACAAATTCGAATCCTGTCGGCTTTTTAATATGTAATATTATTTGTTGTGAAGCATGATGCAGTTTGAAGACAGTGAAGAGATTCCTTTTACATTTTTAAATTCTTTTAATATCCATCGGGAAAGCATAATTATTTACAAGCAGAGACGCGGACAAGACGTCCGTCACAGAGCAGTACAAAAGCCGGAGTGGGGAAAAAAGGGCTGAAATAAATTATCCCTCGCCTTATATAACCTTAGATTTCGATAGGGAAAATATTTCTTCACAGTGCTAATATATTAATAAGATTCTGATAGGGATTTCTGACGCATGTCAGTCACATGTAAGGGAAACACAGGGATCTTTTAAGAAAGAATGTGCTTACTGGACAGTTTTACCCCTTCACACCGAGCGTGTGAAAATATCGTTGTTTAGCTGACTAAGCAATTTTATAAAGCTTCTCTTGAATTAATTAAGTAGAGAAAGTGGAATTGGATCACGAAATAAGAGAATGAACTTACTGTAGGCTAAATTAAGATAAAAGCTTGGATATTAATTAAATTAAAATTAAGAGTTTAAAATATCATTACATATATATATATATATATTTCATGTTCAAATATGATTTTCCAAAAGATTTAAGAAAATTTATCTAAATCATTCTTTTTTATAAATCTAGATTAGATCGTTTTTTAATCCTTTCTATTCATATAAAACTTATTATATTTTTAATTAATAATTTTATGTGTATAAAATATTTTATAAAAAAATATTTTATTTATAGTTTAGAAGATCTTTCGTAACAATAACATAAAATGAATATGTAAATCTAGCATAAGTAAAAAAAAAAATGACAGATTTTAATAAATGTATAGAATTTGTCAGCAAAAGATATATGACGAGATGAAAAGCATACCTGCTTGTGTGCTTGGCTTCTTCTTTGGTCAGTGCTTAGAGTCTGATATTTATTGACGAAGATGAAAAAAATAATTAAGATTCATTTTAAGATACAAATATTTTTATACTTAAATAAAAATTAACGTATCTCACTGTATGTCTGATAGCGAATAAAGCTCTAATTTATTAAAACATTTAAATAAAATTAATATTTATCATTATTATGAAATAAATATAATAATTTTCGTGAAAAAAAAGCCATCTAATAAAACAGGATTCCATTCTTTGAATCTAAATGAAACTCGAATATTAAAAAAAAAAAAAAATGCAATTTTAAACTTGAGAACTGTTGAAATATACATGAAATAGAAATGAATTAATCTTCTGCAATCCAAATTATTACTTTTTATTAATCTTTAAAATTTTCAAACCCATTTCATCTAGGCAAGATTCAGATCATATAGATTAATTTTCATGCAGATTAATCAATTAAGATTATGTATTCATTTGTACATAGATCATTTTAATATCTAGAAACATTAAAGTGAAGTACGATTCAAATGATCACAGCTGACTACTCCGTAGGCACACGGAAAAAGTGTAATTCAAGTGATGACAAGTTATATCATTTGGGACCAATATGCCGATGACAATGATTCCTAATTATTTGCATATAGGTCAGTTCCTATCAAAAGATATGTAAATACAATATGAGCTCAATTGTTGGTATCTGTTAATAATTAAAAGGAACAACTCCTGTGACGGCAGATATCAACTGACTTTGAGGTGTTAAATATTATACCAGTTCAATGAATTTTATATAATTTATGTCAATATATTACATTTCTTACTTGTATAAAATTGCATATTTTCTATAATGACATTAACATTTCTTATCTATTTAACATTTAAATCATAACCATCCATATTATTTTTCATTGCCATATGCATTCTTTTTAAACGCTCCAATCCAAAATATTATTTGTCAATAAGAAAATTAAATATTGAAAAAATTAGAACTACTTCATGTTCAAAATTATTTATCACATTCAGAGTCCTTAATTAAAATTATTCATTCATAATTCATTTGTGAGCTGCTTTATTATTGTTCATCTGTTGCCATCTAGGAACACATAAATATTATATAAGTGATGAAATTTATTGATTATTAAAATCAGATTAATCCAGTAATGCCACCCTAAATGCCATCACTGAGCCTGGAAGAATCAACCTAAAAATGAGTAAGGAATTTTCGAAATAAATTCGGTCAAATATATGAGGCTAAATAGAAAATCTAAAAGATTGGCTGTTTGAAGTTACAATATGCTACTTATTATTTCTAACTTTTTTTCTTTGTTTAAGTAGGAGTCATTGCATCATGAAAAAAATCACTCTAATTTTTCCAAAATAGAAGAAATAGTATCTAATATGGAACTGGAGAAAAATAACGCTCTTAATTGCAAATTCCCTAATTAAAAAATTTACTATTTGTTCTGCCCAAAAGCATTGCATAACGTATTGAAATAATCTTTTTCAGAACTTAAGGTTTCAATTTAAATAATGATAATTTTAATTAAATGGAGTAAACTTATTAATGGTGTACATAAATATAAATATAAAATTTCATATAGGCTTTTTTTATATAGGCCTAATGAGGCTTTGTCTCGAATATAATAAATTCGCTGATAACCGGCTCTGGCGACAAAATTTACTATATTAGTTGGTGAATCTTTTGTGCATTTTGATGAATTGTTTCTATTTGCTACTTTTTCATTGAAATATATTACTTCCATCAAAATCAATCATTCCATTATATAGAGGGTGTTATTTTATTTTTTACAAAGTAATTTTTTTCGAGATTTCTGGTTTCGGTTTACTATCATGTACTATTTAATAAGTTTCCAATTCATTGCATTAAATTATTTATTTAACGTACATAATCAACAATATATAAAATATTATAAATTAAGAAATACAAATTATTGCAAAGATTAATTATTACACATATTGCATAGGAAAACATTGCATAACATTGTTAACAATTATTACACATATTGCATTGTTAAATAAACATTGTCAAATGCATGATGCATTTTTCTGTGAATTATTTTACTTCTTCACTGCTATTTTCTATACTTTAGATCTGATTCTTTTACAGAAGTTATATTCCATATCTTAAAACCCTCTAAAATTGTATATTAGAAAACTTTTTATAGCAATCGAAGAAGCTTCATTAGCAATATAGCACAAAAAGCTAAATATACCTTCGCTGTCTTTGTACATATTTGCTTATAAAGCACTAAAAACTTCTGTTTATAAGCGGGAAAGAAATACATCATATTCATTCAGTTAGTTAAGTATCTTCCACAGCATACATTGCCAGAAATATATTTACCGCGCTCTTAAAAAACGAATAGTTTTGTTTAATTCATTTCTTTTTCAGTTTTCATGACGTTATTCAAAAATTTTCTTCTTCTCTATGAATATACGATTTTTAAAAAAGTAAACATCGAATGATATTGCAATATTTTTTCATAGGAATGGCACTAAATTGGAGAATTCCTCGCTTATCATTGTTTATTCATAATAAATGTCAACATCAGATTTTTGAAACTACTATTTAAACAGGCGAAGTAGCTGTGGAACTCCCGAGGTCCTTATGTCCATCATCTGATATAAAGGACGATCTATTATCCTCATCAGTTTGGTCACACGTTTTACAAGCGGAAACAATGGCTATCTTGTCAAGCATCTGCGCAAAGTCTATGTCTGTCATCACCCTTTGGAATCGTATCAGAAAGAACCAATCAGAGTAAGACAAACGATGACACAAGGATTTGAGGGTTTCTTTCTCAGCCCAAGGGGCTGAAAACTTCATGACAGCCACCCTTTGTGACGGAAAAAGTAACACGATTCGGTACAGCAACACAATTCCAGACACAATGGTCAAGAATATATACCAAGCATGAATGAAGAGAAACATGAACATGTAAAGCTTGTTCAAAGGAAGGAAACATGTTGTTTGGTGATGTGTCTTATTCACAGAAACGGAACACACTCCTTTTGGAGGGAAGTAAAACTTTCGAAAATCCGACCATGTCGAGACTTGAATGGGTAGAAATTCTGGAACACCAGTCACAATGAAAAAGTGCACCAACCACAAAGTCTGCGCCAGAGCGATAGAATAGTTCAAAACTTCGCAGAAGATGTGCATTATCGTGTACATTTTGTGTTTACCTTGAGTGGCGAGAACATACTTGGCGAGATAGCATAATTCGAAACCTCTTTTATCATCCTTTCCATTAGTTAACTCTAAACCTGAGATCAGCCTCGTCATATAACCAGAATCGTAATATTTCCACAGTAAATGAGGAAGGTAGAAGTTAAATGCATGGATTAGGAATAGTAGATTAACCCACGGGTAGAATTCCTGATGACGGCGAAATCCATGAACAGACGGATCAACCGACGCACTGTTTGCTACATGGTGGCTCAGGAGTTGAACAGGCAAAGAGTAAACATACTCAGCATAACAGTGGGTTTCCAGTTGTTCTTTAGTGTATCCAGCGACATTTATACATGAAAAGGAATGTCCCAGGACAAGCCTGCAGGTTATAACGAAACTGCAAACCAACAACAACGCAACAGTCCATCGGTAATGTAGATGAAAGACGAAATTTTCTGCCAAAATCTTTTTTGGAACAAGACGTACGTAAGCGTTACGAAGCATTTTCTAAGTCAAAGCGAAAAATTGGCTTGTAACACTTTTGCAGTAGCAGCGGAACTAGGAAGTGAGAAAGGACGCTTCAAATTTTCTGTTAATTCCTTATCACACAGGAAGTACAGAGAACACAAACTGCAGAAGCGTGATTAAAAGTAGTAAAAAGAAAAATACTATTTCCTTCACAATTTAGGTGCGAGGGTTGTAAACAGCCAGTGCAGACTTGCATTGGAAAGTTTAAAAAAATACTTTTAAGATAATTAATGAAAAAATAACAATTCCTTTGAAAATTAGAATTTTCTCCACAATAAAAAAGAATCGATTTTTGAATTAGATTTTTACTCTTCCGTGTACAAAGTATACAGAATGTATTATAAACGTCAAAAATTCGAACCCAAGACTGACAATTTCCGTGTTTTAGACCACCTTGAATTCGAAAAACACATTTTTGATACTATGTCTGTTTAAGGTAATAAAAAGCCATTTTTCTGCTAGACGGATAAAATTAGGTATATGGTCTTTATACAAATTTGCAGGTTTCTATCAAGTTTTGTGCAAATTCTATTTAGAGGAAGTCTGTCTGTCCAACTGTTTGAATAGCGGGATAATTACAAAACAAACTATTTAGATAAAATTTGCTAATTGAATTTAACATCTCTTTATCTATATTTGACAAATTTTGAGCCAACTGCAACAAAGGGTTGATCATCTATCGGTCTTCCCTTACGGAAACATGTAAATGCGATCATTCAAAAACGCAATGACTTAAAAATATCGAATTTGGTTTTGTGACTGCAACTGTAGTTGCGCATCAAAATTTGATTTCAATCAGTTGGGCAAAACATGTCTAAAACATAAATTTGATTTTCGGATAATATTAACCGTCTGTCAGGGATTAATGGCGAAAAAACTCGCCCAGGATCAAAAGACAGATTGAGTAAAAATGTTAAATGTACATCAAGTTTAATATTTCGTAATTATTATACGAATACGAATTATTAATATTAGTAACTGTAGAGCACCTTCATAAACGGCAGTTTCATTAAATATTTTTAATTCGTCATATATGAAGCCCACAAAGAGATAATATTGTAATCGTCAAAAAAGAATTCGCCATTTTGACAAATCTCCAAATTTTAGATTTTTTCTGAGTCAAAGAAACACAATTTATATCTATTCGTCTATGAATATGATAACTCGAAAACGATACGACTAAACAGGTGAAATTTGTTATGAGGACTTAACACCAAAACACCAAATTCATAGTTTTCAATCAAATTTTGAGTGAAATCCATTTAAAGAGAATTCTGCATGCCTGAGTTAAAAAATATCAGATAATTACGAAACTTATAAAGCTAGAAGTATAAACTATGATAAACCGGATTAGTATTAAGTTTTATATTTATTATTATTATATTTTTATTAGTATAAAGTTTTGTACCAAATTTCTTAAATGTCAAACTTTTTCAGATTACTTTTTTTATGCATCTAAACAGGATAATTCAAAAACGTAATTTCTAAAATAAATAAAATCTTGTATGTAATTTTGCAATTGAATTCGTAGTTCTGGCCTGAATTTGGTTTTAATTGAGGTATAAAAAATGCATATTCGATTTTCTGACACTTTGCATATTAAAGATTATTTTCCAAATAATGAAAATCGCTGAACATTGCATGCTAATACGTTCTTTCGTAACTATAGTTCGCCATTTCCATGCGTTTAATTATATTCACGCATTAGTTTTTTTTTATACTATGAAGTATACAACTATTACGTGTGGAACTCTGAAAATAAAAGTTTGAGCACTATTTACCTTGTGAACTATTTGGGTAACTATTGTTCGCCATTTCCATGCGTTTAATTATATTCACGCATTAGTTTTTTTTTATACTATGAAGTATACAACTATTACGTGTGGAACTCTGAAAATAAAAGTTTGAGCACTATTTACCTTGTGAACTATTTGGGTAACTATAGTTCGCCATTTCCATGCGTTTAATTATATTCACGCATTAGTTTCTTTTTATACTATGAAGTATACAACTATTACGTGTGGAACTCTGAAAATAAAAGTTTGAGCACTATTTACCTTGTGAACTATTTGGGTAACTATAGTTCGCCATTTCCATGCGTTTAATTATATTCACGCATTAGTTTTTTTTTATACTATGAAGTATACAACTATTACGTGTGGAACTCTGAAAATAAAAGTTTGAGCACTATTTACCTTGTGAATTATTTGGGTAACTATTGTTCGCCATTTCCATGCGTTTAATTATATTCACGCATTAGTTTTTTTTTATACTATGAAGTATACAACTATTACGTGTGGAACTCTGAAAATAAAAGTTTGAGCACTATTTACCTTGTGAACTATTTGGGTAACTATTGTTCGCCATTTCCATGCTTTTAATTATATTCACGTATTAGTTTTCTTTTTTACACTATGAAGGATACAACTTACGGACGGAACTCTGAAAATAAAAATTTGAGTACTCATGGTATTCACGAGTTTGCCGAAGGTTCATAATTTTATGCTGGGATAGGAAGGGTGATCACACATTTAATAGAGTATGCACAAAATCCATCTATCCAGCGAATAATCCATCTGTTTTTTAAAAATTTGATTAACAAAAAGTTATTTCGTATCCAGATTATTTAAATTTTTAATTTATAATTTGTTGATATTTCCTGTTTAGGTTTTCAATGAGTTAATGCATTTCCAATGATGCGTCTAAAACAATTTTTATCTTTTGTTTTTTGATAAATATTTAATTCCAAAAAGATTGTTTTTTTAGAGAATTTAAAATTTTTTAAGGCTGCAAAAGTTTATCACATTTAAAAAATTTATATATTCAAATATAAATATTTTTTAAATTATATATTTGACTTTAAAATACTTGAATATCCATTAGTTAAGGAAAATATCTGTAGCGAATAATTTCTCAACCAACTCGTTATAATAGAACTTCGCTTAGAGAGCGTAAATTTTCCATGTAAAAGAAATCCATGTAAAAGGAATCCATGTAAAAGAAAACGATAAGTTCCATTTCAGAAAAAAACGATGAAAAAACTAATAATCATGTAATTTATTATTTTTAATACAAGATTTTTTTAAGTTGTTTAAATTATTTTTTAGCAATGCTTTAATATTTGATTAAAATGAAACACAGTATTCTCGTTTAATTAATACGATGCTTTTCAACGAACTATGCAATAATTTCCCATGCTTTCATTATCTTGGAAAAATATTGTTCTGTCGAGGTTATTATTTTCTTCTCGCCTGACCAAATCAAATTTGTAATTTTGTGAAATATTCTATCGAATATTTCATAAGAATATTTCACATAGAATTCAACGAAATCTCCCTGAATTTTATTTTCTTCCAATAGTCCAGCAACGTCAAAGTATAATAATCGTAAGATTATTTTAACAATCAATTATGCGATAATTATTAGTGATTATTGTAAGTGATTTATTAGTGATTATTGCATTAATAGATAAAAAAATGTAGCTGTCTCAAAACTTCAGCTTTTGCCATGGAAAGTAACCTTCTTTTAATTCGCACATGAAATACAATGCACACATGAATTTTAAAAAAAATAAGCGCGATTATCTGTTTTCCTTAGAGAAATTTGTCAAGGCGGCTGAACTAAATTTAAATTGATGCATGTATTGTATTCAAATATTTGGACATTCTACTGGAATATGTTGGAAGATCTGGAGCATCCTCAAGGTTGGCATAGAGAGAACAATACTTCCTCTTTCATCTCACAATAAACAGTTTAGAGATGCAAGGTAAAAAGTTTATTTTAGAGATGCATGAGGTTATTTTAGATATAAAGAAAGCAAACACGAAATTCTAATATAGGTTGAGGATTCATGTGTACTCGATTGGTTTTTTCACGTACCAGGAAAGTACGCCGGAATAAAGAGCTGAGATTAAATTAGGATTACACACATAAGAAACCCCTTAAAACATTGACGATTAATTAAAATTGATAATAAATTTTTAAACAATATGCTGTTGTGTTTTTAAAAGTTACAGGTTACTCATCTATATGAAAAACTGCCTTATATCCAATCAATTACATTCTGCATTTTTGCAATTGTTTTTCATTCATTTCACACTTCTAAGATTCACCACTAGTGGAATTATCATTAATTCTAT
This sequence comes from Argiope bruennichi, assembly GCF_947563725.1. Lineage (NCBI taxonomy): Eukaryota > Metazoa > Arthropoda > Arachnida > Araneae > Araneidae > Argiope > Argiope bruennichi. The sequence goes on along the minus strand of NC_079151.1, from coordinate 101,876,831 downwards.
ATGATTAATTAAAAAAAGCTAATTACAACCTGGAAAAAATTATTTATAAAAAATGAAATCGACGATTAAAATATAAATTATATTAATATTAACTATAATATATATTTACTACATCAAATTGATAATACACATTTTTATATGAGAGATGATAAAGAACACTTTCCAATGTCAACTTATTGTTTATTAGCTGGAAATGGTACATCCACGGACATTTATTATAGCATTCAGAGGATTGGTTTTTATTTCGTTTTTCTTTTTATTTCTAAACAAAAGTTGTAAGCACATTTCTTCATTATATAAGAGGCAGATGTAAATAAATACTTTTCTGACAACAATTAGATCAAATGTGGGAAACACAGCAAAATTATCATCACAAATTTTAAAATTTAAATTGTTAATTTTAAAACTTCATTAGCTGTATTCCAATATAACATGGAAAATGTACTGTTCGTTTTTAATTTTCAATTAAAAATTTTTTGGATTAAATTGAATAATATTTGTTTTCAACTCAAACACATAAATAAAAAATTTAGATATATTAACTAAACAAGCCTGATTTAGAAAATATATAAATTTCCTTTATAAATTTACAAGTTATTGTTTCTCACAGCATTTAAGGTTGAGATATTAAAGAAGAAAATGCTGGACACCCATGGAACATTAAATACATTGCGATGATTAATTCCTAAGAGGTCAATGCCCGTTCATGTAAAAAAACACATGCATAGATAAAAAAAAATGTCACATCCTGTGAAAATGCAGCTCTTGCACGGCTTTCGTTTCCTAATATTCAGTTCAAATGTAGCTCAATTTAAAAACTTGAATTTCTATTATTTTTATGAAGGAGCCGAATACATACATACATATATATATATAATTTTAATATTTAGCTAAAAAATTATAATGCATTATTTATTACTACTATTTCTACTTATTTTACTTCTATATTTAAACAAATGCATTTTTTAAATATTATTATTAAACGAATTTAGAAGTTTTCTTTTACTTATTTTTTTATTTAAACGAAGACAATCGATTCATTTCTTCCGATTAAAATCCAGTTTTGAAATAGCACGAAGCAGCTATTTTGAGATGGATCGTGTTTTATACAACAGTGGTTTAATGTCTGAGTTTGTCATTTTTATTGCAGAGCGATGAAGATCGTTTGACACTGATGAATTTTACTACCATTGAGGTTAGAAAAACTTGAGTAAAATCAAACTCTCCAATCTACAGAACGCCAAACACATTTATGGACGTTCACATGTACAAACTTACTTTTTTATAAAACAAATTCGACAATATAATAGCTGTTAAAATTATTTTGGGTAATTATGAAAAATATTTAATAAAAGCTTATTTATATTCATTATTTTTTACTTATTGTTCGGTAAATATCATAATCTAAATCTGTTAATAGACATTTAGCAGACGATTCCTTTTCAGGCATTTTATAACTGCTACTATTTTTATTTTGTTAAAATATTATTAAAAAATAAAAGCAAACGATTTTTTCTTTGATAAACATATTTTGTTAATATTATTTCGTTAAAATATTATTAAAAAGTAAAAGCAAACGATTTTTTCTTTGATAAACATATTTTGTTAATATTATTTCGTTTATTTTTTTGTATAATAGCTGATGATCAATTGTAAACTTTCAGGAATCTGGCAATGTTTGTAAAATATGCTGTGATATTGAATGAATAAACAAGCCGATGGAATTCTAAATTGCTTGGAGTATTATTTAGTTTTAAGAACTTTAGATGCTTTGTAAGTTATAGTTTGAAGCTTAAGAAAACGGGTAGTTTTCTAGAAAGCATGCAAAACTTATCTTTCTAAAAAGAAAAAAAAATAATAAGACTTAAAACATATTACATTGTTCCCATTCTTTAAGAAAATTATTAAAGTATGACAGTTGCAGTAGTTTAATTCTTGTAACGTATATACTTTTGATGCATAATGAGACGTTTCTAAGATGTATTTTTAAAATTTTCAAAACAATTCGTTAAATTACTTTGACTGATTATCAGTTACTTTATAGAAGTCTATTCGTCATAATTCTTTTCTATACATCTTATTTGCAACAGAAAAATGAATTTAAATGCAATATACCTATATTTATATAATTTCGGTATTGTTTTGGGGATATTTATTTAATTATAATGTTGCGTTTTTTTAAATGCTGTATTTTATGAATTTTAATATGTATTTGAAGTTTTATCAGTAGCAATCCTTACAGAAATGGACAGTGTAACATTCCAAAAACAGGTCGAAGAATTTGATTTTTTTCCTCCTTTAAGTACGGTAATTAGGATAATATTATTTTTAGAAATTTAAACAAAAATTAAGTGCTAAAAATATAAAAAAAGTAGTATTTTTATCATAATGTAAGGCCCCAAACTTGATAGGCATGCTAGTTCTTCTGATAAATATATATTAACAAATTTATAAACTCAGTTTACATTGGTAATTATTATTGAATATAATAGAACATATTACAGCCATTTGAATGTTGGTAGTTATAAAAAATTCGCCTTATAATTTTGATATCATTGGATGTTAAAATACTTTTGATTATCTTTAAAACATCTCGATACATCCGAAATTCATAAACAATTTCTGCTTTAAATTTCATTTTCGGTGTCATTTATAAAAGAAAAGAAATTAAATAAAAAGTAAGTTGTTAAACGATTGTTCAAAAAATGTGCTTTGAATATAGAAATTTTAGTTCTTAATCATTTTTTTATGTTTTACATAACATAACATCTAATTTAGATACATATAAATAATTAGAGATATTTATATTATTAAAAGAAATTTTTCCAATGTTCAGTACACTATATTATATTAATAAAAGGATAAATAATGCAAGAAAATTAGCAAGATTTATATAATAAAAATACAAGCACAAATATACTATTCTTTTAAGGGTAATTCCACCATTAATTTATCCTTATGTCCCATCTTCTAATGTCCAGTTTCTCATGATCTAGATTTAAGGCAATGTAAGTTTCTAAAATGCTGGCACCATAATATGAATTGTACAGTTTTTCGTTCAGAGGAGATGTCATTTCATTTCTACAATATGCACAATTTATCTAATGTTTTTCAAAGGCTGGAAAATTTTTTCCTAAATCTTTCTTTGTTTCATTGAAGATTTTTTAGATAGTATGTTTTCAAATGACATCATCTACTGGTGAGATATCTAAAGAATTTTCCAATTCCTTGCATCCATCATTTGAAAGACATGTGTTAAATTCATCTCTTCCATCGGAGGATTTATAAATTGATAATAAGGCAATCTTTTCCACCAGATGAGCGAAATCGACATCTGACAATACTCTCTGGAATCGAGTCAAGAAGAACCAATCAGCATAAGACAGACGGAGGCTTAAAGATTTGAGAGTTTCCTTATCAATCCAGGCTGCTGTGAATTTCATAATAGCGACTCTTTTTGATGGAACAAGTAGCACAAGTCGATATATCAACACTGTTCCAGACAAGATGGTCAAGACTATGTACCATGAATGGACGTAGAAGAACATGTACATGTAAAGTTTATTCAAAGGAAGAAAACAAGAAGTTTCATGGTGAACTTTATCCACAGTGATGGAACAATTACCAGTAGAGGGGAAATAAGCCACCTGGAAATCGGTCCATTTCAGGAATTTTAAGACAATTGTCGCTTTAAAAAAGAACCCTAGCCACAAACTCTGCGCTAAAGAGATAGCGTAATTCAAGCATTCACAGAAGATGTACATTCCAGTGTACAGTTTATGTGTACCTTGAGTGGCAAGAACATAGCTGGCGAGATAGCATAGTTTCATCTTTCTTTTTTCATTCCTGCTGTTGCCTACCTCTATATCTGCCAATCTCTTGATGTCATCCGAATCGTAATACTTCCACAACAAATGTGGGATATAGAAGTTGAAGGCGTGAACCAGGAACAGTAGATTAACCCAAGGATAAAAATCTTGGTATTTGCGAAATTCGGGATGTGTGTTTGACCAGGTGTAGACGTAATGATCATAACAGTAGGTTTCCAGTTGTTCTTGAGTTAAACCATCGACTTTTAAACAGGAAAAGGAATATCCAAGAACAAGTTTGCAGGTTATAACGAAACTGCAAACTAAAAGAAGTATAACAGTCCATCGATAATGAAGATGAAAGATGAAATTATCTATTAACATCTTTTGGCGGGAGTTGTGCGTGCAAGCTTCACAGAATATTATTTTTGACAACACAAATAAAGAGAATGTGTACATTTTTAGAGTAGTAGCGGAACCAGGAAATCGGAAAGGAGGTTCCTGAGATGTGATGCCATCTTACTGCTGCAGGAAACTTGTTAGCAGGATGAATCAACCTGTATCATTACGTCAAGATCATGAACTCTGAACAGGATTTTTGAACAGATACTTTTCTGAACAGATCTGATCTCTGAACAGATACTTTTCGATAGAGTGACAAATTGGATAATTAAATTGATTTAATTATTAGTTGCACAGATTTCCTTAATAATCGTTCTGCGTTGTATATTTTGGAATGATAAAAATCATTTTCGATGATTCTAAGTTAAAAAGGACAAAGAAGAGATACATAATAAATTATAGTTATACTAGTACAGTAAAGATTTTGAATTTTCTGAAATAATCAAGAAGTTAAATTTTCAGAATGAATTTTTAAAGTACGATTCAGAACTTTGTATACAGGTAAATTTTGCAAACAAAATATGATACAAATTATTAAAGTTCGGTGTGTTTGATTTGTGCAGAAAAGGAAAATAGATTGTTTTAATCATTTGATTGAACCAGACGATTCAAAATGACATTGCAAAATGAGCGGATGAACCATCAAGATATCCATATCTGCTGATCTAAAAACAATAAGAGTCTTTAATTTTACTGTGTAATCTTAAGTTTCTATTAAATTTGCAATTATTTTCTGCTAAGCTGCTTTATTTTTTTAAAAAATTAATTAACATTATTTCGAATCACAATGCATTAATGGAAGGTTGGATATAATCCAAATATATGTTGCCGTAATTAAGAATTTATTGAAGCAGCATTTATATATTAATTTTTGTTCTTCTGAGATCTCAATTTCTGCGGATTCCCGGATTGATTTTTGGAGGTGTCAATTTTGGACAAAAGACATGTTTACTGAAAAACTGTTTGTATCCCTTCCTGCTGGTTAACTGCTTGATGAGGTCTTTAGTATTACTGGAATAATTTATATTTCTGTTAGTCACTGTGCAGTAATACTTAGCCTTACATAATCGAAATTTTTCTCCTTTGGATTTTTTAAAACAATGTTTGTGTGTATATTTATTTATAATGTTATAAATTGATGTTCCAATATAAGGCAAACGGGGTGGAGGCAAAGGCAAGTTTGATTAAATGGATAATAGATAAGTTTTTTAAACTTAAAGAAATTATCAATGTGGACCCAACGGTAAGAGGCGCCCGGGGCATAATATAATTTTTCTCTTCAGTCGTCAGCAGTGGGTTAGTGAATGTAAATGGCATCCAGTGACTGCACAATTTTTTCGATTTTACAAAATATTTTATTTTAAAGACTGATATAAAACACTATTTTGCCACATCGCGCTCTCCAGGCTTGACATTTTGGCCATTTATAGCCCTTTAAACTCCCCCAAATGCTACGCCATCGGAAATAATAGCATCAAATAACAATTTGCAAATAAAAAAAAGTGAATAACAAAAGGAGTGGTCAACCGACATTTACTTGCATATTCTTTAATAAGGACATTCTTCTTTTTCTAGCATAAAATTATGGACCTCGGGTCAGGCCTTAAGCATATCCAGTACTCAGATTTTTATTTCCAAAGTTGTGTTCATGAGAGATTTTTGCTTTGTAATGAAATAAAGAAGGCTGAATATGCATTAAGGGAGAGCCCCCCCCCCCCTATAACCGACTAAAACAAAAATTTGTCCCAAAAAATATAATTTTAGTAATAATATCACATACGAAATTTCATTTATTTAAATTGTTGACTTTTTTGAGTTATCGCATTTAAATATAAGCTAAAGTGGGGACTAACGGTCGATTAGCCCTTTGACGAACTTGATAAAAAGACCCACTTTAGATGCTAAAATTGAGTAACAAGTTTCATTACATTTCGCTTTTATATACCTGCGAATGATAGATGCTTAGATATTTGATGGATTAAGTTCAAAATTTGATACAAAGCTATATACCAAATTTCATTTATCCAGGTCGTTGCGCTTTTGAGTTATCGCATTTACATGCATGTGAATACAAGTTCCTTACAACTCTTTGTTTATGTTTTGTAGTTGTAATGTTCGGATAGTTAGGAAGACAAATCTCATATAAATGGATTTCATTTAAATATTGTTAGAAGTCTACAAATTTATTGTATAAAATCCATGCCAAACTTCAAAGCGTTTTTGAGTGCTTACAGATGAAACAGACAGACAGACGCAATTCTAAAAATGTGTTTGTTGAGCTAAAGATATTCTGAAGTGTAAAGATTCTTCAAAATATCAAATTGGAATTATTTTAACTATCACAATATATTCTCTTTGTATTCTTCATAATAAGAGAAAGTAAAAAATATAAAAGAAGATTTTTTAAATAAAAGATTAAATTTTGATGAGTCGTCGGAAAATATGATGAGGCATACAAAACTTTATGCTTATTGTAAAAAGCAAAAATGGAAAGTGATATGAATTTAAGAGTTCCAAAATCACTTCATTCCGCTGCAGACTCATCCATTTCATTAGATAAAAAAACCATTTGATTAGATAAAAAAACATGTTGTGTGCAATATTTCAATCAATTACTGTAAATAAATAGCTTAGATAAGAGTTTCTCAAATTTTTTATATATTCATAGATACCTTGAATAAAGATTTTTCTTATATATATATATATTATATAAAGAATAATTGGGTTAATGTTTCCTAAATTTTATTAATATTTTTGAGTCAAAAAATTAATGTACCTCTAGTTTAAATATTGCATCTGTTTATAAATTTCAATATTTTAATCTATACTCATAATAAAGCTCAATGTGTGTGTGTGTTGGCGCTCTACAGCCCAGACCGTTCAACCAACAGCTACCAAATTTGGCAATATCTTGGAGTGGAATGTGCACTTCAGAGCAATTTTTTTGAATTTTTAATTAGAATTTTAATTAATTAAAAATTAAGTGAAATGTTGGTTTTTTTTTTCCGTTATAATTTCTTAAAATATTATCGCACAAAAATGATATTTACATGAAGTTAAAATTCAAAAAATTATCTTTCAATGATACCATTGTCTTAAAATATAAATTTAATTTCCATTTTTAACGAATTTTTAAAAAGTATTTTAACCATATTTTTCAACAACTTATTTCGCCCAAAATAAAATTAAACTTGACACGTGCAAATTACGAGTCAATGAGAAAAATTTGCTTTTATTAACGTGATGTCATCATATTGACAGAAGCTCAAATTAAAAAATAAATAAAATATTATTGCAAATTAAACATATAAAAGTGTAATTTCCAACACGTATCTTTATAAAATGAAATAAATATGAAAACACACACACACACACACACACACACACACACATACACACACACACACACACACACACACACACACACACACACACACACACACACACACACACACACACACACACACACACACACACACATTAAAATTACATAAAGCAAAAACATTTAAATTTAATCGGGAAAATTTATAATCATTTAAGAAAATATGACAGAAATAAAATGGATAGCATTGAATAGCTATTTTTTTTATTTGTATAATAGATTTTAAAATGTTTTTGTGTGATAATATGCTCTGACGTTATTGTACAAAAATTTTAATATTTAGATCAATTTTAAGTTAATAAAAAAAATTGAAATCTCCTATTGCGAATTCCGTGTTATCAAGTAAGAATGCTATTATTTTTTTAAATCATTGTTTGTCTTAATTAATTTAAGTCCTTAACCAGTTTAAATCGGTTTAAAAAATCACGTGATTATCAGATTACGCATGCTTCGCTATTTAGAAAGCAATTTTTTTTTTTCACATCAAAATCATTCGGGCTAACTAGAGGGCATTTTTTTGTGCTTGAATTGGTTTGGAAAGATTACCTGACTATTGCATTGCACAATCGTCAACTTTTAAAATAGCGATGTGTTTTTTTTTTTATTATTATTATGTGAAAATATGATGTTGTTTTCGTTATTGGGTTTGGAATAATTGAAGGCAACGAATAATTGAAACTCGAAATCGCGAAGGCAATTAATAAAGCATAAATAGCAATATTCATCTTCATCCTCTTTACCTGCTTTTACCAGTATTGCGTTATTATTATGTAGGCTTCTTTGAAAGCAGATGCGTTTTTAAAAGGTTGACCTTCTGTTAGAGACAATGGGTTTTCCTCATAGTAATCCAACGGGGCTATAGCAGATCTCCATGGAGTCATCTACTGCGCATGCGCAGATGGTTTTTGTTATATCTCGTAAACTACATATGTTAGATACATGAGGTTTTCACTTAGAAGTATCCATGGGGATCTAACCCCTAAAATCTAAGACCCTAAAATTTTGGACCTATTGTGCATGCACAGTACGGATTTTGCTTAATATTGGTCAAATCAATGTCGGATCGATACTATAGAGTTCTTATGGGTCTCGGGATGTCGATGACGTCAACTTCCGGTCAGACCGGAAGTTGTTATATCTCAGCTTCTATACAACATAGAGACGAGCGCGATCCGTCTAAACACTTGTATCGATGAATAGAGTCGAATGACATTTTTACCGAAACTCAGGTTTCGAGAGAGTCCGCTATCGGGTCTCAAAATTTACAAATTCAAATTACATTGCATTTGCTCATATCGTTGGATAGTACTCGCCGAAATGCACGTAACGATGCAAGTTTCACGTTGCTACTCCGAGTGATTCGCGAGTTATGGGCTCTCAAAGTTGTAAAAATTTGAATTTTCGAGCCAGGTTTTCGACCTTGTTTTTGTAAAAACCCTCTTTACGACTGGCATCGATACACTCTACTCGATACCCTCTATCAAACGATACCACATTTACGTTTCTTATATTATTAGAAGCCGAGAAACTTAAACGAGAACGGAAAAAGAACATGCTGTTGTTTTGGTTGGGGGGGGGTGAAGTTTGAAATCGCTTAGGCAATGAATAAATCATAAATTGGACGTCCTATGCTTTCTCCCGATGAAGACTTGCAAAGAAAAAAAGAAAGGGAACGAAAGAGCAAACAGAGGCCGAAACAAAACCTTCAGAGACAAAACCTTCAATCAACAAAAACGAATGATGAAAATTTAAAATTAGAAGCTGATCGAATTAAACATGAACACAAAATAGCTTTACAATGAAAACGAAGAAAGCGTAAACGTATGCAGTGTGTTGCAGATTCTAATCGCAACACTCAATTTCAAACACAGAATGTGTCCATTTGGATTCTGAATCACAACCGTCAACGTTTAACGCAAAACGTCTCCGTTTCGATTCTGAGTTTCAAGTATCGCTTTCTAGCTCTAAACAATTTATCGAAAAAAAAATGTTCTCAAATGATAACTTGAAATTTGTGATATCAAATTTCAATTAAAAAAAAAATTTGTTTTTTTTTTTCCTTCCCCCATCTCAAAATCGTTCGAATTCCAAAACTTTTTTTTTGCCATTTCATAAATCGGTCAGATTTGATCACAGAAGACAGAAACATTTATTTATTTAAAAGTTGAAGTATCAAAAAAATTTTGCAGAATATGATTCCTTAGGACAAAAGGACTGTGTAAAATTAAAACTTCATAATTCCTTCATAAGTACATTTATTGACTGACATAAAATAAAATATTTTTATTTACATCATTTAAATATTTTGAAAGTAAAACTAAAAACTGAATTTTACTATGAATCAGAGAAATTTTTGTTGAATATTTCTTTAATATATTATATAAATTACGAAAATTACTTTGCAGTGCACATACAACTTCAATGCCGAACAGTTCTGTTTTCAATTTTCATATTTAAAGAAAGACATGGGTGGTTTCAATGAAAAATATTTTTATATTAATTGCAGTTTAACATTTCCACTCTAATTTAAGGTTCAAATTTTATGAACGCTGACAGAAAATTAGAGAGAGATAAGTAGTACAACGATCAGAACTGTTTAAGGCTTACACAATAGTATGATTAAGTTATATAACCATCAAAATCTGAAGCTTAAAAATATTTTGTAGCAAAGTTATTAAATGACCAAGTTACGTAATATATTTAATTGAAAATTTTAGCAATCATCAATGCAGACGAACCGGCTGGTCGCCAAAGGCGGCTAGTATTTTCATAAATTCAACTAATGAAGCTTCAGTTTTAACTTTCCTGATGACTCATTATCTATTTCGTGACACCATTATATTTTTCCACAATGCTCCACCTCAAAAAATGCTTCAGTTTTTTCCGTTTTTTTTAAATGTTCGGTTTTAATATATGTATTCATTTTTTTTCAACGTAGGCGATAATTCTATCAACCTTATAGGATACATTGCCTTGCGGAAACGGTTTATAATGCGAAAACATTGTTATCCAAGGTCAGATCCATAATAATGGTATCACGAACTTTCTAAATTAAGTAGTTCATCTATAGACCAAGAGATGGCGATAACATCGATTAGTAAAAGCGAGGAGAGCAAGTCTTCCATTCGCTTTAATAAGATAAATCTCTTCGAAACTAACAAAAAATTAAGTTTCGATAATATCTTCTTCATTTTTAGAGATAACGTGATATCAAATAATTGTATATAAATAAGGAAATACACCACTTTTCAGGCTGAAAATATATTTTACAAGACCACTTAGAATTTTTCATCGATTTTTATATTTTCAATATTCTTTTGAACAATGCAATTTTTCTGACGAAAAAGAAAAAAACCCTTTTCTATTATTAAAAACTTGTGCTTAAACCTTCATTAGACAATGATAATAGAAAATATTTGCTAAAGATGTTGGTATTTGCTCTTTTAATAATTCTGATAATTTTCTGCATTCAGTTGTTTTTTCGGAAAGAGACTCGGCTCTGCCATTTAAAGAAGTTACCAGGTATAAGACCGCAATTTCTTATAGGGAATATTGCATGGATCCTAAAATTATATGCAAGAGAAGGAAAATTTCACCCTGGAGTTTGTAAGTACTAGATTTCTTTTCTTACTATATTAATTGCTTTTTTATGCTAAAACCTATTTTAAAATTGAAAGTATATAATAATTTTATGCTATATTATTCGATATTTTTAATAATTATCATAATCAGATGAGTTATTTATTTGCATGAGCATTTATTGATTAATCGCATGCAAGATACCTTGGGTGGTCTCGTGATTTCGAAGTCAAGATCTTTCTCTATTCTGATTCGTAAATTCAAAAGTATTTTTTATTAACTATGTTAGCAATTGAACTAATTATTATTAATTAGTTCAATTGCTAACATCTATTCATTTAATTTATTTGATACTAGCACATATTATATTCATTTAATTTATTTGATACTAGCACAGTTTCAAAAAAATTTCATTGATTATAAAAATAACTAAAATAAAAAATAACAATCCAACTGCTTGTGGTATCTGGTGTAAAGTGTTCGTTATTTTAAGCTGTAAATTTTAATTCACTATGGCGTAGTCCTTCGTATTTACACAATTAAGAATTTTTGCTTTATTTTCATTGACTTTAGTTTAAAAAAATGTTTTTCTTTTTTTATTAAAATAAGCAAGTTTTTTTAGTTAATAAATTTTTAATAAAAAGTTCTAAATTAGCTCTAATAAAGATCTAGATTAGTTTACCGTTCCTTTTCGTGACTCTTATTAGATTTAAAATGATTCAAACAACTGATACCTGAAGAATAAAATGACACAGTCTATAAAAGAGTGTAAAAAAGTATTCTTATAAATTAGCAAGGAAAAATGTCATACTATAAGTTAAAATCAAACTAATCTTGATTGAATATTATTTATTATTATTGTTAAAAATAATTTTAAAATAATGTATTCTTTTTATGTATTTTGTTTCCTGCAGAAAGATGAAATTATTTAAGTTTATTTATAACTTTTAAAACACACACACACACAAATAAAATAAAATAAATGGAATTTTCATAGCTCCAAATTCTTATTTAAGATAAAATGCATGAAATGTATGACGTTTCATAAAGAAGCATATAAGCAAAATTCACACACGTATGTATGTATGTTGTAACACACATATATACAGGGTGTTCATTAATTATTGTCGGGGTTTCCGTACCTCATAACTTTCGAATAAAAAATATTACGCAAAAACCGATTACTTATTCGTAATTACAACTCAAAGAATTTTATTAATGATATTAAAGTGTAAAGCTTGCACAATTTGCGCTTTGTAGGCATTCAGTTGAAGGCGATTATGTATTCGTAAATTACAAGTCAAAGAATTATGAATACGTAAATTACAACTCAAAGAATTATGAATACGTAAATTACAACTCAAAGAATTATATATTCGTAAATTACAACTCAAAGAATTATGAATACGTAAATTACAACTCAAAGAATTATGTATTTGTAAAGTACAACTCAAAGAATCGCCTTCAGCTGAATACCTACAAAGTGCAAATTGCGCAAGCTTTACACTTTAATATCATTAATAAAATTCTTTGAGTTGTAATTTACGAATACGTAATCGGTTTTTGTGTAATATTTTTATTCGAAAGTTATGAGGTACGGAAACCCTGACAATAATTAATGAACACCCTGTATTATAACAAACTATCGTCTAACATTACCACATTTCACTTTTGGGAGATATTGTCAGATAAACGTTCTATAATGCTCCAACCTCAACAACTGGGCCAATTGCGCCAATTACTCCCGCTATTTTTCAAGCATGGCAAGCCAATTAAAATGTTCACATTTTAAAGTTCCAGTGTAATTTAAAACACTATATTCCATAATATTCCATAATAAAACGTAGTTCATCACATTTGGTTGATAATTAATTACACTAATGTGATCGCTGAAAAATGGCTAGTTTTGAACTAAATTAAAAATATCATTTGGATCAAATGCAAACAATAAAAAAAACTGCCTTGAAATCTATCTTGTCGAAAAATACCAAAAGTTCCTAATTAATTTTTAAAGCCTTCGAAAGCTTTCGAAGATTATATTTTTATGGTTTATTATTATTTTTATGAATACTATCTTTTAAATGACAGTACAGAATTTTAAATAAGCTTGACGAAGGGCAATAATGAAGCAGCTATAAAATAAATTAATCTATCTATAATATTTTCATCAAATATTAATGATAGTAATAATGATAAAATAAGACATAGTTTCTAAATAATAAAATGATTAAATAAATAAATATTACAAAACCTTCCTTATACGTTAAATTGCTTGTAAAATTTGAATAATATATATTGCAGAGCTTGGATTCCTATAGAAAGCAAATTATTTACGAATTTATTTTTTCTGTGCAGATATCTATCCAAATTTTAAAGTGCAATAGACATAATTTTTCGCAACAGAATATGTTTTTATGAATGCAATATTTAGGAGGTAAAGTTTATGATATATTGTATAGGCGTAAATCGATATTTTTCGCTGTGATTTGCAAAAATATGTATCACTACACAAATTAGGAGCTACTAGCTATCTAATATGGCGTATTAACGAATAAATGTAGGTATTGCGTCCCAAATTCGCTTGAATTTTATCGAATGATATCGAAGAATTCTTTTTCGTTTATCGACTACATGCATAACTTTAATTTCAAAATTGAATTTTAAGGAAGAAAAGAAATTCTCTAAATGAATTCGATTGATTTAAAACGACCAGAGAAGAAAAAAAATCTGAACTATAAATATAAATAGTACCAATATGAATAGCAGATCCACAAAATTGATTTTATTTATATCAAGCTAAACCTTATTACCTAAGGCAGCGATTCTCAACCTGTGGGGCTCCCCCCCTAGGGGGGTGCAAACACACTAGAGGGGGGACGCGAGAATATCCAAGAGAAAATATTATTTAAAAGAATTGATTAACTGACTGAAAGGAAAGCACACACACACATAGAAAATAAAACACATTTGACATATTTAATAAATTATTAAAGTAAAACAACTTACTAAATCTAAACTTACTTAATCAAAACATACTAAATTAAAAAAATTTAATAATTATTAGTGACTTCCTTGGGGTCTGTCTTGCAGAGCAAAATTATTCGAAGAAAGGTTTAATATTAGAAATAGCCAGTCTCAGTTCTGCCGAGATTTATATTATGTTTTCACGTAGCCACAGCAGAAAATAAAATTTCACAAAAGTAGGATGTTGAAAATGGTAATAGAATTCGAAATGCCCTTGTCTTTAGTGCAAGTAAAATCATCCTCTACTCCTGCCCAAAATTCAATTAGTGATTTGTTACTAAATTGTCTTCTAGTTTCGCCACTTGTCGTGAGGTCTATGAATTTTTCTTCCTCATCAATTGAGAGACCTTCATGAATATTATGAAATGGATTCCTAACTCACTCGTAACTTGCTATCAGTTTGACGTTAGCAAGAAAATACATTTTAAAATTCTTTGCCAGTATGGGTAAATGATTTTCAGTGGTTACAAAAGCAATTTTTACATGTTCTTCTTCAGCCTTGTAAGTTTTAGTACAATCATCCACATTTGTAAACATTGTTAAATTTCACTGCTTAAAAGTTTTGTTCCCCAATTCCACTTTTCCACAAAAAGCATTAACTTTATCACTCATATCCAATTTATGTGTATTTGCTCCTTGGAGTTGAAGATTCACATTTATTGAAATTGAGCTATTAGGTATGTCGACCAAGTAGCTCAATTTCATCACAAATAAACCATCGCGAAAATTCTTGGCCCCCGGTCTGTTTTCTTTTAGGAAAATTGCGATTTCTTCTCTTAATTCATAAACACGTTGCAAAACTTTTCCACGTGATAACCATCTTGCCTCGCAATAAAATAGTAAAGCTGAATGTACTGAACCCATGTCTTTACAAAGTGAGGAAAAGATTCTAGATTTCAGGAGGTTTCATTTTTATATAATTTACTATGGTTACAACCGTAGTTAACGCAATATTCAGACCAGGACTCATTTCTTTCGAAGCCAAAACTTCTCTGTGGATCATGCAATGTGTCCAGACGCACTGAGGCGATTTTTGTTTTACAAGTGCTTGTTTTTCTTGGAATCTTCCGGACATTGAACGAGTACCGTCGGTGCATATTCAGACACAATTTTTCCATTCTATGTTTTCCTAGTTCGTAAAATCATTTAAAAATAGTAAATAATGCGAGAACTTTTGTTTTGAGTTTTATGGTTTGCAGAAAAGTAGTTCTTCTACTACTGACATATCACAAAATCGAACATAGGCAATTAAATGAACATCTTTATTACTATCTGCTGTTTCATCAAGCTGTATTGAAAACAATTTGTCGCAACTTCGAGAAAAGTTGATACTGTACATCTTCAGCTATATCACCAATTCGACGAGCAACAGTATCATTTGAAACAGGTACGGACTGCAATTGTTTTGAAAAATTATCTCCAAACATAGTTTCTACAATCTCAATTGCTGATGGCAAAATAAGCTCTTCACCAATGGTGTGAGGTTTCTTACATCTGGCTATTTTATATGAAACTTTGTAAGATGCAATTAATGCCTTCTTATTCACAGGTAAAATTTCTTTAAAGAATGATTTTTGCTTTTTATATGATTTGAATTTCAATTTGAAGAATTCTCTGGGTTTGTTGACGTACTCACTATGAAGCGTTTCCAAATGTCGTTTAAGTTTATTAGGTTTCATGCTGTCTGCGGCCAAAATTTTGAGCAAATGATACACATGGGCCTTTCTTCTTCATTTACTTCAGTACTGGTAAACCCAAAATTTAAGCATTCTTGAGAATGTTTTCTTGATTTTATGTTCAGAACCATGCTCGTCTGTGTACTTGTTGATGCTTGACTGTCGTCTAATGCTCGCTTACTTCTGCTAAAAAATTTATTCATGAGTCTGCAGAAATCTGCTGCCGTAAATATTTAATATGGTGAATTGCAATTAACACGAAAACATATATAACATACACATTCACGATATATTCGATAGCGATAGAAGGATAGAATCGAATGAGACTGGCTGGAATTGAAACTTGCGCTATCGAACATTATCCTTCTTCCTGTGAGAAAACATCTGTGCATGCTCGAGACGGCATCGGTCGTCTGGATTCTCTTCCACAAACATTATTTATTTTTTTCTCATTTGTTTAGCCATGTTTCTGTTTTATTTCTTTTATTTTTCGGGAAAATGTATTCCCAGTTTCTAAATTTAGCTCACCCCGTCTAGGTCAACTTTCATTAACGAATTTTCCTACTTTCTTATTCTTTTAACGTTATCTCCCTGTTTGGCTTTCATTTCAAATATAATATTTAAATTTTCCCCGCTTTCATTCGCTTCGTTTGTTCACTGTCCGCATTGCAAAATGCCGGATGTGATTTCTCGCCAATGTTGGCTCGCTTTTACTCTTTTTTTTTGGCAGTTAGCTAAAAATAATTTAAAAACAGAATACAAAATACACAATATACATTATTGTTGTATACTTTTTCATGTAAGCGGGTGGGAGGCGAAACGAAAATTATGATTGAAAACTGGGCCACGAATACTGAAAGGTTGAGAAACGCTGACCTTTATTTAGAACGCTGAATTATATTTAGAATTTCCATAAATATTGTGTGAATAATCGAACAGATATAAACATTAATTCGATTCTTCCAAAAAAAACACACATTTTGATAATGTTCAATAACAGATTTTGCGAAAATAAGGTTTCTTTTCTTTCAGATATTGTCATCACCATAGTTCAAGAATCTTTAGCTGTCTTCAGTTTATCTAAGTAATAGCAAACGATATCGGTGAAACGTCAGTAACAGTGATTAAAAAGAGAGATATGTAAAATTGCATTGACATCAAAAATCACTTATGTTAAGCTAATTTAAAACAGGCAATTGTTGTCCGTCTTTATCTCTTGTCCTAATTGTCCTAATGAAAGCACTTGGACCAATCTTTCTGGGATAATGGCATATATTTATTCAGACAACACAACTACATCACATGCAAACTTAGTCATGAATATAGATTCGCTTCGAAGTATAATGGGTTTTGTTGTAACATATTTGTTTTTCTTAAGCTAACAACATTGAATGGACGGTTATCAATCTTAAGCCTTTCAGGGGCGGTGTTAGCAAAAGAGGACACCAATTTTAAAAATTTATGTAAAAAAAACTATTGGTTTTAAAGCTCAAAAAATTGTTGGGAAAAATGCATTTGGTTTCTTTTTTAATGAATAGATGCTAACCCAAGGAATTTTATATTGTTTTATTAATTTTATACAAAAAATGCTACGGTTTTTTTTTTCTTTTTTTTGCCTGAAACGTGGAAATTTTGTTGAGTTCTTAAGAATTGAAATTTTATCAAAATCAGTCCCCCGCTTTCTTACAATATCCATGAGGTTTTAAATCATAAAAGTGGTTGATTTCTGGATGCTCTCATTTGGAGACCCGCCTGTCTAGGACATCTGTTTCTTCGTTCGCTTATCTTTTGTTTTGTAGCCTCTTGTAATCGTGGAAGAGCTATAACTTGATATTTTTCAGAGAATGCTGCGATGCAGATTTTGTGTTCGAGGGGGGGGGGTGAGTTTTGTTTATTTTCTGCGGAGAAAGACCACCCATGTTTGAAGCCAGAAAACCTCTCAGATTTACCTTTCGTTCCAAAAAGACACTCCTACATGTTCCGAAAGATTTCATGCCAAATAATGAGTTATTTTTAATTATTTTGCTTTCTAAACGTGCAATGTATCGGGTGTTTCAAAAATGACCGGTATATTTCAAAAATCAATAAAAACTAAACGGGCAGCGACAGAAATATACCGTTTGTTGCAATATGCTTGGGACAACAGTAAATTTTCAGACAGACAAACTTGCGAAATTACTTACAATTTGCAACAACATATGGCGCTGTAGGCGATTTGAACGATATAGAAGAAAACGCAGTCTGTGTTCGCCATTCTGTAAGTCGTCCTTCTGCTTTAAGCGTGTGCTGTTCACAGATTGCAAGTTTGTTGTGAAAAAATGGTTTATTCCTTGGAACAAAGGATTTTTCTGGTGTTGGAATTCCACCACGTAGAACACAGTGTTGTTGCAACAAGATGAAGTTTTCAACGAAAGTTTAATGTAACCAACGAGCCGAAAAGCGATACAATAAAGGATTTGAAAAATTTTGAAATCGCTAGACATGAAGCCCTGCGACTCTTTCTGTGGGGACACTTGAAAGATCAGGTGAACCGCCACAATCCAGAAACAATTGAACAACTGAAGCAATACGTCTGTTCTGCATGTGAAGCCATCCCGCCTGAGACGTTTACACGGGTTTCTGCTCATTTCATTCTGAGACTACGCCATGTTATTGCTGAGCATGGTGGATATTTGGAAAATATCGTAGTTTAGATTTTTTCCAGACTCCAGCGTCATCTGTTGTTGAAAATTGTAACTAATTTCACAAGTTTGCCTGCCTGAAAATTTACTGTTCTCCCAAGCATATTGCAACAAACGGTAGAGATGACGAATATTTTAAGAGCGGTTATTACGTAACCAATACTAAAAAGTCACAAATACAAGTGATCAATACTTTTCAAAGACGGGTGTGATTCAAATCCTTGATACGATCTTACTGGTGATATTTCGATTACAGGTTTTGGATCACGATAGAAAGTAACAATCGATATGATATCACTGAAATTTGCAGGAGCGGTGACTTCACTGGAAAGTAACAATCGATACGATCTGCCCAATGGAAGCTCTCGAAAGAAATCTGTGATTTGATTGAAAAGTGAACGGACCGGTTATTGGAATTATCGTATCGTATCATTGAATTGCATATCACTGAAATTTATCGGAGCGGTGATTTCATCGGAAAGTGCGATGCTTCACTGGAAAGTGCGAAGTCACCGCTCCACTTTACGGGAGTGACCGATATTCGTATTTGATGATGCACTAATCCATACAAATCATTTTTAATTGCTCGTGACATGATTGACTTTGATTACATGTATTCTGTTTACTGCTGGCGCCATCTATTGGTAGAATATAGGACTAAAGTAAACATTTTAAAGAAATGAATATATTTTTAACTCACCTTTTCCAGAAAATGGTTCACTAATAAATAAATTAAATAAATAGTTTTGAGAAAAAAATAAAATTTAAGAAGTAAGCTGAAACAGATAAATTAATTCAATCACACGTTACTTAAATTAGTAAATTAAGTATTAATTACAATTAATAAATTTTATATTTAATATTAAGTAATAATTTTTAATTAATAATATGATTGAAATAACAGATATTTGGAACACATATTTAAAAATAACAATAGTGATATTATTTGTTATTCAAAAAATCGTAGATTATGCATCTCTAACAAACGGTGTATTTTTATCGCTGCCTATTTAGTTTTTATTGATTTTTGAAATATACCGGTCATTTTTGAAACACCCGATACCATTGTGTGTTAGACAAAAAGACACTCTTACATGTTTCGAAAGATTTCATACCAAATAATGAGTTATTCTTAATTGTTTTGCTTCCTATTTGATTTTAAATTTAAATTTAATTATGAATGTATGTTTTTATCATTTTAATTAGATAGTTCTTATTCTTAATTGATAATTTGCATTAAATTACAATGGTTTCTATTTTTGATTATTTATACATATGAGATATAATTTAGAAATTTCGTAATAAATATGTCATAAATTGTATTTTTAATACTTTAAATGTTTCAAAACAACTAAAGTAAACAACAAAACAATAAAAAATATTTATTAATCTAAAATATTTCTAATTACTGCTATTATCATAAGAAATTTGCTTAATTATTTTGAAAGATTTTCTTACACAGAGATTGCTCTAGACGGGCGGTGTCCTCAAATGAAGACACTGCCCCCTGTGGAAGGAGAGATGTTTAAAAAAATGATTGCAAAATCTATGACTAAAAATGATTGCAAAATCTATGATTACACAACCTACTAATCACATTGATTGGTTTTTTTCATCATATTTCAAAACTTTTAAGGACCCACCCTTGAAAGGGTTAAAAACAACCCTTTGAAAATTGCAGTTAAATTCTGCGATGATGTTTGTTTAGCAGTTTATTTGAAGATTACGCTTCTCATAGCAAAGAGTGAAGGAAAGGCGTATGTAACGTAGTACTTCAGTTATACGAAGTTTCAATCATACAAATTTCTTACATACAATGATCATACAATGATCTTTATCGATTTTAGAAAAGAAAAAAAAAGAAGCAAAATATTAAAAATGGAAAAATAATTGCGGAAGCGTATCGATGGCCTTGACACATCTTTTTCCAGTTGAAAGGGGTTATTGTTAATTGTGTTATGTCACTGCACTTGTTATGTCTCTTCCTGTCTGTCCCTCATCTTTTTCAATGCCACATAATGCCAATTTGCATTATCCTTTTTGCATTTGTTTACACAAACATAATTTTTCGGATTCAGTGTGTTGTTGAAGGTTAGACGAGTGAAAAATGAGTTGAAAGTACTAGTTAGTTGTCTTTTCATTGACTTTCATTGCAGTACTAGAAAATAATGATTCCAATGTATGGCAATGTTTTTACACGATTGGAAGCTATGAATCGAGCGGCAGTTCAAATACATTGCTATTCAGCTGCTTGCTGTCAAAAATCTGAGAGGTCCTGTCACATGACAATGACATTCCTTCAAAGGATTGCATTTTTTCTAATGTTTCAACTAAAATAAGGTACATGCATATATTATCATTCATATGTAATTTTAATACACCTGTACGTTTGTAATGTATTTTCAAGCATAATTTTAAATATGTTCACTTTTTTTATGTTAATACAATATTTACAACTTTCTGTACCTTAAGTTTAAATTTAATGATTGAAGTTAGATTATGTATCAACTTGATCAGATGAATATTATAAGAGCAACTTGATCAGATGAATATTATAAGAGTCTTAACTTAAGGTCTATTTTATACAAGACTTATAATAAATGTAATATTTTTCTAGGGAGCCAGAATTAATATTTCTGGAAAATTTCGATTAAATATTTTATGTAATTTAGTCTTAACTCTATCAGTGCTGAAAAGCCCCAAACGCCTGTTCAACGAAACTACGGCAAGTGGTCAAGGCCTTGGATATCACTGTTAAATTCCTCTCCCTTTTTTTGTTTACTTGTTGGATACACTCATTTCAGGTGCGTTTGAAGAATAGAGAAGTTTTCCGAGAATTTTCAAAGCTGTCTAAATTTGCCTAGTAGTCATCAGTTAATCTGGGCCTTTCTTAGTATATGAACCCTTCAAGAAGACAAGGGCTGTAATTACGGTTTTTGAAGAAGTTAGGAAATTCGTCTTTTCTTAAAAAGAGGAACTCGGACTCTCAGTATTTTGAAGTATCTGAAATCGAATGATCTTAGGAATAAGAGGGTTATGCTTTCTTCAGTAAAGTATGAAGCTTTACATTATTCCCTTTAGCAAGAAGCAGTTAGAAGCTTTACATTGTTCTATTTATTGCACTAATTATTTTTTGATTTTCTGGTTATACATTTATGCATCAATGACAAAAAAATGAGCATACTTAAAAAATTTTTCATCATTGCTTGATAGTGAAGTTAAATCGTATTTGTAAACTTTGTTTTTCTCTTACCCTCTCTCTCTCGCTCGCTCGCTGTCTCCTTTTATATATACAGTACACTCCCGAGCATCCAGCCTAATATTGCGAAAGGGTTGGCCGAATAACAAAAAAGCTGGATAGGCCGGAGTTCTATGAACTCATATCTTTACCCACCAATACTAGAAGTCAAAGTTTTTATATCTAAACTCTCTGTTATAATACCTATTTTCTCACTTCTTATTGAGTACTATGTACTTATTGAGCCCTCCATTTATCTCAAGACAAGCAGAATGTGAACGCGACTGGTCCGGTGAATCATAGAAGCAATTGCTGGTTTTTGCTGTTACACCTTGGTCTAGTCGTCGCTAATTTTTCCGCCATATTCACAACAGCTTTTTTCGGTTATCACCCGTTTTGGAATCTTCACTGTGCTACACTAAAAAAAACATTAAGCATACCCCAAGAACATTAAGCATACCCCACAGCTGAACGTACTGTGCAGTTATAATCAGGAACAGCGACAACAATTGAGGTTCGTTGCACACTGACAAAACAATGAACAACGATCAGAACGCTACTCTTTTCTTGACACAACTTTTATTTTGTACACAACACGTAGGAACATCGTAGCAGACACCCGAGTCCAATGCCTTGGCAATGTTGTCAATGGAAGCCTGCCGTCCTCATTTAATTACGATAACATAAAGCTAGACCGGATAATACGGAAGCCGGATAATCGCGAGTCAGATACTCGGGAATGTATTGCTCTAGTATTTTTCATTTCTATTTATTTTTTTCCAATTTCCAGAAATTTAATTTCAGTAGTCTGATTTTTAATATATATATTTTATATATTCGTCATTTAATTTTTGAAAAATATATTAATAGTTGCATACATTAAAAATCATTTTTTTATTTAAAAAATTCCTATCATATACTACATTTTTATAATATTTTGCATAAATAAAAGCAAAACGAAGCAATAAATAAGGTATTTTTTAATTACCTTTAATTCTTTTTTTAATTACCTTTAATAACCTTTAATTCAACTTGTGACCAAGAGATGGCAGGACTATCGATCTCTAAAATCACTAACAGATGAACCCACAGAGAATACATTATGATCAATCCACAGATGATCTTTTTCTCTGTGAATCAATCTTTCATTTTTGAATGAATAGACAACTTCAGAGTTCCGTTTATTAGGAACAAAAGAAAATGTTAGCAGGTGTAAGAACGAGATATATATATATATATAAAACAGTTGCTATCTTTATTTTTACGAATAAATTTTTGTCGTTCATAGCAGAGTGAAGAATTTGGAATGTAATTTAGTCGATGGAGAATATCCCGTATTTTAATTATTAATTCTAAATTATGCTTTTGATAATCGCTCATTTGAAAAATAATTTTAATTTGTTGGAGAATCAGAAGAAAATGACAGAATTTTTTGATTGGAGAAATCTGAGTTTTGCTATTTTAATAATAGTAATAATTGCTTATATTAAATCATTTCTGCGTAGAACTATTCGATTTCATCACATTAAAAAGTTACCAGGACTTTCAACGCATTTTCTTAAAGGAAATTTCAGATGGCTGTTAAAAAAAATATTCACAAGGAAAAGAAGATGCGCACAAAGTAAAGTCTGTAAGTAATTTCTTCTTTATGCTAAATGATTTCATATTGAAGCATAAGCTAGTATCACCAGTATTTTCCCAATCGATTAGCAATTATTTTAGCCTTATTTGGCTTACTTTCTATTTAATTTAAATAATTAACTCCGAGAATCCTATCAGGGTGATTATATTTCGATATCATGGTCAAATTTCAAACACTCTATGTAACCCCCTACCCTCTTTTTTCGTTTTCTTTAAGAAGTAACTACGTAAATAGCAACCTCAAAATAGTTTTTAATCATCATAAACCATTCAACCCATTCATAAACCAAATTTTTAAGTCAAAATGACGTTATTTTCAATTTTTTTCGTGTCTTTCCATTGGAATTAAATGACATTCCATGACTTTTTTATTCTTAGTGTTTTTAATGTGATTTTTTAAAAAAATTACTTCCTTCTGTGATTTAATTAAACTGGATGAAAGCGGTTCATGCTATGTCTATGCAATATTGTACCTCCTTTGAGCGTCCGAACATTTCACTGTGGAACTGGTGGGTTGTCCCCGAAAAAGACTTCTCTGTGACGGGTCTTTTGCTATTGTTTGACCCCAACTGGAGGGGGGGGGGGTTCGAAACCCGATTCAGTCCAAACATTTTTTTGAATAATTAACGTTATATAATGTTAAATTTTGTAATTAACATTATATAACGTTAGCTTAAATGTCAGTCACAATACTTCATTGCAGCGAGTATGTACGTACTTATTTTCCTCATTTCTTCGCAGACGGCAAAGAAATGTGGAATTTGGACAGATTGCTTTTATGTTCGACCAATTAATTTTATTTAATTTGTCTAAAATATTTTTAGAGAGTAATTAGTTGAATATATTTTTTTAAAGAAGGTAAAATGAAGGTTTTTAAAATATATGTTTTTTCAGTTTCTTTTGTAAATATCGATTGGAATTGGTAACAATAATTCTACGTTTTCATCTTTAATAATATTTATTTTAATTATAGAGTTGAAATAAAATTTCATTTTATTACGTACACAAAATACAAGTGTATTTTTCAAATTAAATATTTAGCAGGTGAAAGTCTAATTTGTTTTCTGAAACAAACAAACATTTAACTTAAAATAATTTTTGAAGTCTAAAATTCTAAAATATCGTACTTGTCAAAGAATTAGAAAGAATTTATAAATTGCTACAATATTATAAAGAGAATGTTTGTATATTTTCTTGTAGTAAGTTAGTTTTTCAAGAAATATTGATATGTTGAGTGAATCAGAGAAACTGCGGAATAAAGTTATAATCATCCAATAACGATATATCATTTATAATAATAACGGTAACAGCTACAAATAAACTTACCAATTCTTAGGGGGGGGGGGAATAAGAAGCACTTACAGAGAAAAATATGATCGGAAACGTCAATTTGATGAGCTGATGCACGCTGAGCGTAAATTCTGAAAATGGATTTCAGCAACAATCTATTTAAAGCTCAGACTACATACAAAGAAGTTTCAACCTGAAGGAAATATCAGAATAGTCGTAAAAAACTCTACCGCCAATGCAACTGGCCATGGATTATCGAGTATTTCATCAATCCACTGCCGCCGTTATGAATTATAAATAACTATGAATGGCAGGAAACTCAAGAGTTTGAGGAGAAATTGCATGTATGGAGCCTTATGTACAGTCTAAGTAGGGATGACGAATATTTTAGAGCGATTATTACGTAACCAATATCAAAAAGTCACAAATACAAGTGATCAATACTTTTCAAAGAGGGGTGTGATTCAAATCCTTGATACGATCTTACTGATGATATTTCGATTACAGGTTTTGGATCCCGATAGAGAGTAACAGTCGATACGATATCACTGAAATTTGCCGGAGCGGTGACTTCACTGAAATGTAACAATCGATACGATCTGTCCAATGGAAGCTCTCAAAAGAAATCTGTGATTGGATTGAAAAGTGAATGACCGGTTATTGGAATTATCGTATCGTATCATTGAATTACATATCACTGAAATTTATCGGAGCGGTGATTTCACCGGAAAGTGCGAGGCTTCACTGGAAAGTGCGAAGTCACCGATCCACTTTACGGGAGTGACCGATATTCGTATTTGATGATGCACTATTAGAGATGCATAATCCACGATTTTTTGAATAACAAATAATATTGCTATTGTTATTTTTAAATATGCGTTCCAAATATCTGTTATTTCAATCATATTATTAATTAAAAATTATTACTTAATATTAAATATAAAATTTGTTAATTGTAATTAATACTTAATTTACTAATTTAATTAGCGTGTGATTGAATTAATTGATCTGTTTCAGCTTACTTTTTAATTTTTACTTCTTAAATTTTTTTTCTCTCAAAACTATTTATTTAATTTATTTATTGGAGTGAACCATTTTCTGGAAAAGATGAGTTAAAAATATATGTCATTTCTTTAAAATGTTTACTTTAGTCCTATATTCTACCAATAGATGGCGCCAGCAGTAAACAGAGTACATGTAATCAAAGTCAATCATGTCACGAGCAATTAAAAATGATCTGTATGGAATAGTGCATCATCAAATACGAATATCGGTCACTCCCGTAAAGTGGAGCGGTGACTTCGCACTTTCCAGTGAAGCCTCGCACTTTCCGGTGAAATCATCGCTCCGATAAATTTCAGTGATATGCAATTCTATGATACGATACGATAATTCCAATAACCGGTCCGTTCACTTTTCAATCCAATCACAGATTTCTTTTGAGAGCTTCCATTGGACAGATCGTATCGATTGTTACTTTCCAGTAAAGTCACCGCTCCGGCAAATTTCAGTGATATCGTATCGACTGTTACTTTCTATCGTGATCCAAAACCTGTAATCGAAATATCATCAGTAAGATCGTATCAAGGATTTGAATCACACCCCTCTTTGAAAAGTATTGATCACTTGTATTTGTGACTTTTTTGATATTGGTTACGTAATAACTGCTCTGAAAATATTCATCATCCCTATGCACTATTCCATACAGATCATTTTTAATTGCTCGTGACATGATTGACTTTGATTACATGTATTCTTTTACTGCTGGCGCCATCTATTGGTAGAATATAGGACTAAAGTAAACATTTTAAAGAAATTACATATATTTTTAACTCACCTTTTCCAGAAAATGGTTCACTATAATAAATAAATAGTTTTGAGAAATAAATAAAATTTAAGAAGTAAGCTGAAACAGATAAATTAATTCTATCACACGTTACTTAAATTAGTAAATGAAGTATTAATTACAATTAATAAATTTTATATTTAATATTAAGTAATAATTTTTAATTAATAATATGATTGAAATAACAGATATTTGGAACGCATATTTAAAAATAACAATAGCAATATTATTTATTATTCAAAAGATCGTGGATTACGCATCTCTAAGTATAAAATTTTACCATATAATGTCTTTGCTCGTTTTTGATTCGTCATTTTTGTGGAACTGTGAGTATTAGATCACCTGGATGGTATTTCCGGTCATAAAATCTTACTTATTTCTGCCTTTTCTAGAGCCATCTGCTTGATTTAGCATTATGTATGCTGAATTTTAAATCGTTATATTTATAGACGTATATTTATATACATGGCAATTTCGCAAAGTGTTCATTGTGCATTTTCTTGTGCTGTTTGAACTCTTTGAGGAATATTGATATGTTGAAAAAATCGTGAAGAACTAAAGAATGAGGTTATAATAATAGATATACAAGTAACCCAGGAGCGAAAGCATTTATTTATAGAAACGCACAAATAGATGCATTGTAAGTTATAATAAATCATTAAAAACATAATAGAGGATTCCATATTTCCCTTCGTTTATACGGCAGTGTTAAAGTGCGGTTACTCAAGGCCAATTATTGTGTGCTGAATGCTGCTTTAAAGTCAAAATTAAAAATCGAAATGAAGCATGCTTTACATTAAGCCAGTACTGAGAATCCTACATGGTTATGCATGAGCAGAACGAGTGTATAACAGTAAGTATTTGTCTTGACGAAATAACTGCACATCCTGTTATGTCCCTTCTACACATGCGTGATTTTATTAGATTTGCAATAATGGCTTAATGCTCACTCACCTCAAAGTAACTGTTAGACCAAGATTCTGTCGCAATTTAGACTCATGTATAATAGGAGCTATCAGCATCTTACAGAGTAGGAAGGGGCTATTTAGCTTGGGGAAGGAGATGAGCATTGAACTTCAACTCTATAAATGAAAAATCACTAAGAAAAAACTGTTAATTATTAAAATCAAGAACAAAACATTATTAAGCTATGGAATTTTTAGCTCCATGGAACCGAATTATTCGGTTAATTCTGTCATTGTTGTTATTTTTTTGTCTATGTTTAATGAAATAATTTATAATTATTATGGTTAGTGATTGATTTACCTAGACTAATGCTTAACACAGAAAAAGAACATTTGAAGTTCTGAAATTTTTCAGCTCTATCGAACCGAATTATTCCGTTAAAACTGCTTTGATGTACTCTTTTGTCTATCTCTAATGAATTAATTCGGGATTATTGCGGTTATTGATTTATTTACCTAGACTAATGCTTAAAACAAAAAAGAACATTATATGAAATTTTTCAGCTCCATCGATCCGAATTATTCAGTTAAAACTGCTTTGATGTTATTTCTTTGTCTATCTCTAATGAATTAATTCATGATTATTGTAGCTAATGATTTATTTACCTAAACTAAAGTTAAAAAAAAAAAAAAAAAAAAAAAAGAACATTTTAAGTTATGAAATTTTTCAGCTCCATCAAACCGAATTATACAGTTAAAACTGCTTTGATGTTATTTCCTTGTCTATCTCTAATGAATTAATTCATGATTATTGTAGTTAATGATTTATTTACCTAAACTAAAGCTTAAAACAAAAAAAAAAGAACATTTTAAGTTATGAAATTTTTTAGATACATCGAACCGAATTATTCAGTTAAAACTGCTTTGATGTTATTTCTTTGTCTATGTCTAATGAATTAATTCATGATTATTGTGGTAATGATTTATTTACTTAAACTAAAGCTTAACACAAAAAAAATTGCAAGTTATTGAGAGCATGTGTTAATTCCCTGCCTTTCTTTGATAGATATAATTGAACGTATAATGGGAACCAATTTATTGTTTCAAAAGCAAGGACTCCACTGCTTCTGGGTTGGATTCAATCCGATAATATCCGTATTTTCTCCACAATTACTCGAAGTAAGTGGTTCAATTCCAACTTGAAAAGGATTCTACATATTAATCACTCACATTTACTGCTAAAAACTCTAGAACTACATTATTCAATAAAAAATATCCAAACAATTTCAGATTTATTAATTCTTACGATTTTTTTCCAGAAAGGCACCACGAATTTTTTTAAATCTCTTAGCTTCTCATGGAGTGCAACATCCATTTCCCTACAATGTTGATAGCTTTCTGATACTAATGACATTCGATTGAATTTTATTATAAAGGGTATCCTAAAATTAACACAAGGTTTGAATTTGCCACCATTCGTGCATTAAAGTGTTGGCAACCCTATTAAAAGAACCATTTACGGTTAGTAAAAAGGGAGTATTACACGATAGAACAACTTGTTAAGATTTGACTTAAGATTAATAAAATTTGATTTAAATAAAAAGCGCAGTTTTTTTTAAAATTGTTATATTTTTATTGAATAAAATATACTGGATAGGATTATGTATGGAATTACACATAGAACAAATGGCCTCCACGGTTTTGCTGGCACATACGCACTCTTTTGTAGAAATTTTTCATGACCATTTTGCATAAATGTAGTTAAATTTCGCTGATGCAGAGTTGAATTTCCTTCTTCAATGCACACGTGCTTGAGTACTTGTTGGCACAGATCTTTCACTTCAAATAATTCCATAAAAAGAAATCCAATGGCGTTAAATCACACTATCTAGGAGGCCAATTCTCAAATTTTCAAACTGTGGCCGCCAGACTTCCATTAATTTTGAAATATTTTTCAGCAATGAAAACACGTGTAACGCACCATTTTTACTAATCCTAAACTATCAGCTGCCAAATTATTTTTTTAATAGGGTTGCCAACACTTTACTGCACGAATGATGGAAAATTCAAATCTTGAGTTAAATTTCGGACACTCTTAACATAAGATGTTCTATATGTCTGCATTTGAGATTACGAAAGAAAAAAAAAATATGTTACTTTCCGCGCTTGCGCAGTTAAAAATTACTTACTAAAAATATCCGTAATTTCTGGAATATTTATAGGATTCATTTGATATTTTAATCTTTTATTAGTAATATTTTTTCATATACTATGCAAGTTTGGCATAACTTGATTGGAAACTCTTCATTTTATAAATAAAAAACTTCGAATAATTTTTAATATTTTTTTAAAAAAATAATTGTATTTTCCGAAAATTTTGTTCTATTTTTGCAATAATGTATGCAAATATTATTTAAAACAACTAATATAATCCTTGTATAAAGTTTCAAATTATTGTGTGTCTTTTTCTAACACAGGGAGAGCAGAATTTTTTTCTTTATCAATTTCTGGCCGTTTTCTTAATGCCCTAGCAAAAAATATTCACAATTAAGGGGAATATAATTTTTAACGTGGTTGTAGCTGAAAGAGTTGTTTACAATTTCTTGAGAAATTCGAAAAAATGCATAAATCTGAAAATTTTCGGATACTTTTGATCACGTAGTATATAGATCGTCATTAAAATGCATTTTGTTTACAGTTATGTATTTATATCATGATTGCTGATAGTCATTTGAATTGAAATCGATAAAAAAATATAACAGTTTATAAGAATTGACAGCCTATTTAATATTAAGCATGTTGATATTAAGATATGTAAAAATAAGTAAAAACCAAGCAAACTCTTAATTAATTGACAAGTCCCATAACTAGAAATCTAGAAGAGTTTTTTACAATATTTTTTCACTCATTGATCTTGGTCTAGTTGGATTCGTAGAGGATTGCAAGTAAGAGAAAGAAAAAGTGGTAGAAAGAGAGGGGAAAAAACGTTTGAGGGCCATAAAGATACAGGTTCAGAATCATATTCCACTGATGGTGTAAGATTGACACACGCTAAATCTGCCATCAAGAATAGAAAGTCCATTCCCTGGCATAATGCAGAGACTTAGAGAAGGCAGTACTAACTTAGCATCGTGCATAGACTTAGACTCATCCTACAATGGACATGTATACAAATAGTGACTTTTACACAGAATCTAACCATCAGAAATATACATATAATTCCAATTGGAAAAATGCTTTAAATAAGGGAAAGAATTATATTTTAATTGGCTAATAAATATATTTTTCGAAAAGGTGCGAAATCAGATGCTTTAACCACTCTCCTGGTCAAATCAATTATATTTAGTAAAATATACTGAAGAGCCAGAAAAACTGGTATAGCAGGTCGTATGCAAATAATGGAGGTGTTCAACCAATCAGCGTAACGCGATCCTGTCGATAGGGAGTATATAAGACAACAGGTGTCTGAGGAGGCTATTACAACGATTCTTGCTGCTACAATGGCAGGTTATCAAATTTAAGTGATTTTCAATGGGGACTAATCGTCGAAGCATGAGAAATGTGGCATATCATTTCCAAAGAAACGATGAAATTTGGATTTTTGCTCACGACCATTTCACGAGTGTACCTCGAATATCAGGTTTACAGTAAAACTTCAAATCCCCGACAGCGGTGTCCTTGACCTTGGCAGAATGGGATCATCGATGGCTGAAAAGAATAGACGTTCAACACTTTCTCAAATTGGTGCGGATCTGAATGTAGGCCCATCAACAAGTGTCAGCATACGCATTTTGCAACGTATCCTTAATGATATGAGCCTTCGCAGTTGCAGACCATCTCGTGTACCGATGTTGACTCAGTGACACAAAGCTATGCACCTTACCTGAGCTCACCAACACCGTCATTGGATTCTTAATGCTTGGAAAAGCGTTATATGGTCTTACGAATCACGTTTCCAATTGTATCGGACGGATGGCCGTCTACGAGAGTGGAGAAAACCCCATGAAACCATGGATCCCTCATTCCTACAAGAAACTTTTCAAGCTGGTGGAGGCTTGCAGTTGGTGGAGTGTTGTGCAGTTGGCAAAAAATGGGATCGTTTATACGTCTAGACTCGTCCATGACAGGTCAGTGGTACGTTACCATCCTTTCTGATCACCTGCGTCCATTCATGTTCTGTGGAAATGTGGGCAATTCCAACAGGATAATGCGCCACCCCATATGTCTACAGTAGCTACCAAGTAGCTTGAGGAACACTCTTCCGGATTTCATTCCTTCTCTTGGCCACCTAATTCTCCTGACATGAACATTATCGAGCATATTTGGGATATTTTACAACGTGCTGTCTTTAGGAGATCTCCACGACTTTGCACTCTCATGACTTTGTGGACTATCCTGCAGGAATCATTGTGTGAACTGTCTACAGAATATCTTCACAAATTAGTTTAATCCATGCCACGCCATGTTGCGGTACTTCTCCGTGCTTGTGGAGAAGTGCTCTACACGATATTAGAATTAGTGTACCAGTTTTTCTGGTACTTCATTGTATTCTTGAAACTGTAACATTTTAAACAAAACAACTTCTATGACGAAAAACTAATCGACTTATGAAATGTCATTATTTTAGCCGAATTTTAGAAATAAATTCGGTGTCTCTAGAGAGATTTTGCAAGTTATTCCTTAAAATAAATGTGTATACGACCCCTATTTAGATTAAAACAGCTGTAACTCGGTCAATTTTAATTATAAAGCGATGGGACTTTTTTTTATCGTAAGCTTTAGTATGTCGACAATTTTTTTTTTATTAAATATGATTGATAGGCCGTATAAAGGGTAGAAATCGTAGAACTTTTTCAGAAATACATTCCTTGACCTAAGCAAGATAAAATATAAATTTTCCCGTCATTTAAAGCTTTTTTTCAAACTGGAAATATTTTATTAAATTAATATTTGTTTGTTATTAAATCTATCTTTAGTGACATGATTATTTATTCAGACATGATAAGAAAAAGCATCCTGTGTATTTGTGAACAAAATTAATTTAATTAAATGAATTAAAATAAATTTTCGTATAGGAATTGAAGATTAAGAGTACAAGAGAATATACTGCAATTGGGACATACCTTTCAAGTTAATCTCAAATAAAATAATGAAGAAAAATCGTTAGAGTTCCAGTCTTCTACCATTAAAGTAGTCAAGTTGTGAGAAACGGCAGTATTGGTCTGATGAAGATAGGCGGAGGATTTCAGGTTCGAGACCCGATACCACCGAAGAGCCGCCGTGAAAGCGGATCTTTTGCCCGCTAAATCTGTCGGGCTAAGCGTCCAAGATATGGTGTGGAAGTTTTGAGAGGCGGTACCATCTCAGGTATCGTCCTCGTTATCTGAAGGAGGGTCAAAATAATGAGGTTTGTAACAAAATAGCCCTGGCGTAGCGTTAAAATAGGACGTTAATGTAACTAAACTAAACTAAAACCTGAAGATATGTTATTTTAGCGGAATAAAAAACATTTTATGTTTGAAATTCTTAAATTACTACAAAGAATAGGCAATCAAACAAGAAAAAAAAATTAGAAAATACCTGAAGAATATTTTTAAATAAGACATACAGAAAATCCTAAAAGCAAAACATAATTCAAATTGTTGCTAGTAATAAAAATGTATGTGTGTGTGTGTCACTGTTTGACCTAGAGCTACCAAACATAATACATATATACTTTGGAGGGTAATAATGTATACCTCGAGGTATTTTTAAAAATATTTTAACTAGACTTTCAATTAATTAAAAATTGAATAAATTTTAGCGCTTAACTGTGATAATTCCCAAAAATACAGCATTATAATAATTAGTTTAATATCATTTTAAAATTAAAAAAAAAATTCAATTGTTTCAATCAAATTTCAATCATTTTTTGCTATATATATATATATATATATATATATATATGTTCTATTTTTAATAAAATTTTG
The DNA here is from genome assembly GCF_947563725.1 of Argiope bruennichi. NCBI lineage: Eukaryota > Metazoa > Arthropoda > Arachnida > Araneae > Araneidae > Argiope > Argiope bruennichi. The sequence goes on along the minus strand of NC_079151.1, from coordinate 101,843,389 downwards.
AAAAATATTTGAAGCATATTTTACAACAATATTTTTCATTATTCAAGTGAAATTCAAATATTTTTTTATTGCTATTACTCTTTAATTTTGTCTTTTTTTCCAACTTTTGGTAATGAAGATATGGGGAATCTGCTAATTTTCCCATGTTATGGAGATTTCAATATAAGGCAATCTTTTGATAAAATTTCTGAAATTTTGTGTACCTGTAATTTGTGTAATTTTGTGCAACAAAGAATCAAACAATCATGAGCAATTTTTAATGCGCAGCAATTTATAAATAAAAAATTTGGAAAATACATAGCATATTGAACAAAACGACGAAAGACTTCTAAATCAGCCAAGTAAAATTAATAGTAATAAGTCAAATAAAATTTGAGGTTCGAGAAAATTTTGCCGAGGAAAGTATTGAGATCAAATTACACGAATTATGAAATTACAAATTTTTAGCAACCACCATCTCACTGACCTAACAGGTGGCTAAAGGCGGCTATTTTCAAATATTAATATATCTTGAATATAGGATTTACTTTGTTGTAGAGTCTAAAAGATTATTCAGTTTGAATTTGCTCTTGAAGAAGTGATTTGAATGCCTGTAATCAGTAATTTTACATTATTAAATAGTGATCCAAAACTCTGGCTAAACTGGAAACCGGACACTTTTTTTAATAAAGTCGATACGAAAGTAATTTTAAAGAGGGTGGATGAAAAAATGTTTCTGCGTCGGCCGGGAGTCGAACCCGGGTCAACTGCTTGGAAGGCAGCTATGCTAACCGTTATACCACCGACGCTTCAAAAGATGAGCCATTTTTAGGCTTCAATAAGTATAGAAATCAGGTCAAGCATCATTCATAGATTATCTTTTTAATGTTGGAGGAAAATTCGGTAATGAAAACAAAACGGGTGAAATCAATACCATTAATTTACATTCCAGGTTTTAAGTGTTGTAGTTTTTGTTAAATAATAATTGTATCTTTCTGAATATTGATACTTATTGTTTTAGTGTGCTATAAAGTAATAAGAATTCTAGTAACATACACTTTTGTAGAAATCATAAACATATTGTTTGTTGTGATTTCTTATGGCACTTGCCATGGGCAAACCGAGGCCGTGCGCGAAAAAGACAAGAGCGCTACCTAGAGGAGGCCATAAACATGAGAAATTTAGCTGCTGTGACGTCACAGCGTAAAGCCTTCGTTTGAGTGCTTGCGATTGGAATGCGCGCGTGATTTAAAGAAATACATATCGAAATTCCGGTGTATTCTTGGATTAACTCATTCTAAAGTAAGTTTTTTAAATTTATGTTAGTTCCATACAAAAATATAATCTAGTTATATTTTAGAGTTAACTTTGATTGCAATATTTTTAGATATAAAGCTGTTCTTGTATTTACTCACGTGGTGACAAGTCTAATTTGATGCTTTAATTGTTGATTATATTACCTCTACATTATCGTTTATTTAATTATGTAATTTAAGCATTTCTTAGGTTCTTCTAAAGCTTAGAAATTTCAATAGCTTCTTTTAAATGTAAGCATTTCATAATGGTTAGAAATTAATGTTACTCTCCGAGATCGGCTAAGCCTAAAGTACGGAAAAAATCAACTCGCTTGTGCGGGCCGAGCAAAACGAAATTGTTCGGCTGAAAATTAACGGACTTTTTCTCTTTATGTAAAGCATACATAATTTTTTTAATTCAATTGTGAACAAAAGAAAATAATAGGTTTTTGGAGGAAATCGCTAGAAAATTATTCAGAAACGCAGTTATTTTTTAAACATACAGAATGACGAATTTTAATTTGAAATAGTTTAATGAAATATTTCCTATATTATTTTTATTACAGGTAATAATTTAAATTTGTCGAGATCCTTGAACTTAATGCTAATTTAGCTTTTTTAATTTTAGTTAGCTTTAATCTTACATTTTTTTGTAGAACCTGTGCCCCATTATTAAGAATGACGAGCTTAGAGCTAAAAATTTGAAAAGAAAACTGTCAAGTTTTTCTTAGTAGGATAAACTTTAGGATATTAATCTTTTAGCAAACGAAGGAAATAGACCTACTGGGGAACCCACCTTCGCTTAATATTTCTGAAAAGGGGTAGTGCATCTAGAAACAGTACCCCCAGGGTGATGTGGAAAGCTGTTTCTAACAATTTAATTAGAAATTTATGTAAATAAAATTAAAGAATTTATCATTTTTGTATATTTTTTCTCAAAACACTGGATTATCCAACATCAGAATTTCCTACTTTGAATTAATCTTTTTAAAATTGATTTTTAATGAAATATCAGTTTTTTGCATATGCTATTTTATGAATATGAAAAAGAAAAAAAAGTTTTTTGGTTTCTGGTACTTTTTCTCTAAACAATGGGTGATCTTCTATCAAAATTCATTTCTTGCAATTGAAATTTGTGTCAAAGCCTCTTTAAAAGTTTTTTATTTTACTTGTACTATTTTTTTCAAATATTTATTTTAATTAATCGTCGATGTTAAAAATTCATTCAGTAATAAGTAAATGCCAAAAACTTTGTACTTCTGTTGTGTTTCTGTAAATGCGATTTGATTTGAAAGGAAACTTATGGATTTAAAGATACAAATCCCCAATTTATTTCAAAGGTCTTCTTAATCCGCAAGAAAATAAATGTTTAATTAAAGAGGTTTTATGAATTCTTAGTTTTTATTGGCTATTCATTCCGAGGTTAGTTTGAATCCGTAAAAAAAGATAGAAAAATTTCTATCGAAAGACGAAATAGTTAGTTTCTGCATAGGAATAGCGTTTCCCTACATCACTAACAGAGCTAAGCAGAGGCTTTCGACTGTGACGTCACGAATTCAACCTTTCGGCCTCCTGCATAGCTACTTCTGTTTATCTTTTTCGCGCACGGCCTCGGGCAAACCCGCTGTTACGAAGACAGCGATTTAAGCCGGTGGGGGAGCGTCTCTTGTTTTTTAGTAGCGCCAACTAAGGTCAAGAGTACGACTTTGCTACTCACGCATTACTCATTCGCTTGCACACCCCCTTTTTACAGGAGGGCACATTCACACAGATAGAACAACCATGCCTAAACCGGGACTCGAACCCAGGACGCACAGATCACGGGGAAGACACGCTACCTCTATGCCAGGACGCCGGTATTTACAAACATTACTGTTCTGAGTGCAAAGAGTAAAATCAGGGCCCGATTTAGACTAAATGGGACCCGGGGCAAAAACTTCTTCTTTCTGCTTGACTACTTCAGTAATGAAGAACCGAACTTTATGGAGGTATTTAAATTTTTCACCTCATTATGGATATGTAACAAAAAAATTGACTGGAACTTAAAATAGCTATTAAGTCCCCCACCCTCCAATGGTTAGACGAAATATCGTTCTGTCCATTTTACTGATTTTTTGACAAAAGTTTATTAAAGAAGGAAACGTAAAATAAACTTTCTATTTGATTTGGGGGGCTCCTCTGATGTGGAGGCCCGGGACAACTGCACCGTCTGCCCCTGCCTTAGTCAGGCCTTGAGTAAAAAATCAAGAAAAAAATCGCAAACATTATTGTTCCGAGTGCAAAGTGTAAAATATTGAAGCGGTATGGGAGTGCGCGAAGGATAGAACCTGGGACCTTTCGGTTAGCAGTCTAGTAACTAAACCATTTTACCAAAACAGCTGTTCGGGTAGAAGAGCTGTTACTGGCTTATATGCTATACACCACAATATCATAAAAATCGTATGGATGAACTTATAATGATGCCAGTTAACATTGTCAAGTCAGTGCTGTTTATTACAAATTCAAATTTTTGGGATAATGCACTTCTATATTTTAGGTTGTAATAAATGAGATAATCAGATAATAACTTTCCTACTTACTTCATATTTAAAGATAGCACAAACTAAAAAAATAATAATGCGTCGGCTGGGAGTCGAACCCGGGTCAACTGCTTGGAAGGCAGCTATGCTAACCGTTATACCACCGACGCTTGCATGAGAGTGGCATTTATGATGCTACAATTGACATAGAAATCAGGTCAAGCATCTTCGTTTATTGTTCTTTACTGAGATACCGAAGAGACATACCGGGTGAAACACTTCAGGAAAATAATAAATTTTTATTCAATTGTCATCAGTAGTTTCATTTCTGCTTTAAAAGTGGAGCTGTCTGCTATTTTGGTATGATAACTTTATGCTGATACTATAACAAGTATGCCAAGCTTGCAGTACATTCAATATTGTATTAAAAATCATAAATCCTTTCTGCTTCATGCATACTTTTTAAAATTTCTTATTATATATGATTTTAAATAAATTTTAATGTATAATTGTAGCATCAGAAATAAAATGAAACGAACTGAATCATAGAAACTTAATTTGTAGTAAAATAAAATGTTTTTTTTTTTTTTTTTTTTTTTTTTTTTGTCAGGTTTTCTTCTTAAATGAAAAGTCAATACTATTTTTTTTTAGAAATGTTAGTCTTGAAAACCAATGTGATTTAAATTTAAGAGGAAAAATTTAGAAATTCTAATTATCTGAATTTTATAAAATCTAGATTACCGTATTTCAAAATATCATATGGCGATGTTTTGCGCTTATGGAGAAGAATGAGTGTTATATTTAAAGATGAGTGGATGTTCTAGCTATCTTTATAGACCAGGTAACTGCCGAAATATAAAAGAACGTTATAGAAAAGAAATGTCACTTAAAAATATGAATGTTATTATTGCATTTGGCCTTTTTTTCAAATATTTTTTTTTCTATTTTCCTACGACTTTCTTTATCTATTTATTATTTATTATAAGTAAGATTTTAAGTATTACGCAAGTACAGCATGAATATTTTAATGAAATATGTATCATAGCTGTCTTCCATTTTTTTTTAGATTCTAATCCCAACTGAAGCGGATAGTTTATTTTTTGACTTACCATCTTTCAGATTCAAGGAAATGGAACAATAAAACTTAACTCTACTAATTTCACTTTCCCCAGTCTTCCACTAAAAATGCATTAATGTTTTTACTAATGCATACAAAACGAAAATTATGAGTCAGAAGGACTCCACCAAAACAGCAAAAATCAGAGCCGTGTGGCTGTTTTACTATTCTTATTAATTATACAATTATTATTCAGAAAATGTAAGGGTTAAAGTTTATTGTATCCATACTATTATAAAATGAAGCGTTCTGAAAGCGTCTGTATATTTGAAAGAGAATAACTCGAGAAATACTTTACTGATATTGAAGATATTTTTACCATTTTGTAAGGCATTTATTGGGGAAGGTTTTAGCATATTGAAGTCATATCAAAATAAAAAAAGGATTTTTATAATTGCAATTTTAATTATTTTTCTACTACGTTTCGCGCATGCTTAAAACAGTAGTATCTAATTAGACTTATATTCAAATTCACGTTCTATTCATTTAGACAATGGAATAATTCAAAAGCTCTTATCTGTCAGAAAGGAACAGGAGGCAACTTGTGGATTTTTCACATTTTATTCACACACAGCTAGCATATATACAGGAAAGCGCCCAAAGACAAAGCAATACAATTCGACATCACAACAAGACTGACCCAATATAAACAAAAGCAGAGGGGGACACAGCGCCCTCGGGCGGAAAACCTTGGACCTCGAGGAATGTAAATAAAGTTTTAACAGTATCTGTGCTTTGCACTTATCCGCGCGGGTGCGAAAACCTCAAACTTCACATGCGCAGATAGCAAGAACTATATACGATACATTTCTTTTTTTACATCTGATTTTAAACGGCTATTCTAAACGCATTATGCCCTCCAAGAAAGGAAATCTAACCTTGGTCGGAGCACATTAAATGCCAAATTTTGCGCTTTGTTTGTTGCGCGGTAATGAAAATGTAGAGGAAAAAACGTTCGATTAACGAATATCAGTGAAAGAATGTCCACACTTGGGGAAGGAATGTCTTCTGTTGAGCGAAGTAACCGTCACTCTTTAAATCGCACTGCAATTCAATTACAGAGACAGAACGAATCAGACTTACGTTTAAAGCTAATTTTTCCTTTTGGATGTTATACCACTGGTAACACAGTGCGGGTACTGCTAATTACAGCTAAAATGTGAATAATATTAAAGAAATATATATCATAATTGTATCTCAAAATTCAAACCCAGATTCCATTTTCATCTGAAGTAAATATTTTTCTTCCTTTTACACACGCATGCATCTAGAGGTTCACTAAAAATACATGTGTGTTTTTGTAAAAATATATAAAATATAAAAAAATACATGCACCTCTTTGTCACAAGAATTCTTTAGAAATGATGAAAGGCAGGGACATAAACTTCACAAATGTGTTTTACAAAATTTCTTTATTCCTTCTAGAACAACTAAGCTTTTTTTAACTTTTCAAATTTGTTATTTCCGAGGACTTTTCAGTACGACAAAGGGTTATGACATACGTACCATGAAGGGTTATGACGTACCATGTGACAAGCTTGGGTTTGACAGACGACTATTTTTCTCGTGGATAGCTGTGGGCGAAAACATCAAGGTCAGAGGATCCGCCACCATTTTTTATTATCACTGACGATCAACAATGAAATATATGTATACCATAATCGATGGTGCATCCAACGTTTCGGTGAATAAAAATACTTTTATGTTTTTTGCTAATAAAAAATAATAAATTTTGCGCATGATAGAGATAAAAATGATGGATAAAATTGTGCGGTTTATTCAAAACTAGTGCTGAGGCGACCCATTAGTTTGTCGGTAATATTAGTTACATTTGATTAAAATATTTAGATGTATCTTCATGTTCATGATTCCACTAAATTGTTGAATATTAAAGCCGTGTTATTTTAATTGTATAAGTTATATTCTGCGTATTGTATACATGAACCTATTGAATGGAGACAAGCCCAAAACATTATAGAGCTGTAGAAAACTTCAATATCCGGTTCATTTTCCTTATTTCGCAGAACGTAATTTCACTTTTTTGATTATGTTTATGCAGTTTATGTCATGCATAAAGTGTTCAGATTTTAAGCAGAATCCTTCTTCTTTAGCTCTCAACAATGGAAGAAAATCACGCGATTAAATATTTGATGAAACAATAAAAACTGTTTGAATTTCAGGTAAATAATGTTGGCAAAAATATTTTTTAAAAAATTGCCCAAATTCAGCAAAAATTCACACATCTATTAATTTGGTACCATTAAAAAGATAAATGTTAAATTCTGAAATGATGTAATATTAATTTTTTGCAATAATATTTTAGGAAGTTATCGTGGAAAAAATTAAAAATTTAAAATTCAAATAAATCTCTGCGATGTGTACAATTTTACCTTCCAAAGTATATATGTTCGAAGTTTGGTAACTCTGAATCAAACAGTTTGCTCTATAGAGCATCAACATGCACACACATTATCTATATTATTTGTAGAGATAGAGATGCATTAATTCTTTTAATGAGTAAATCTAATAACAATGGAGATCAGTTATGTTAAAGATCGCCATTTGAGAAGAAAAGATTACTAAATTTAAAGAAAACAAATATAAACTTCAAACCTAAATATAAATTTGAAGGAGTCATGATATTTAAAACACAAACTTATAACAACCTTAATTAAGTACTACTCTATACTCTATGCAATAAAGAAACGTTTGTTGTAGATGAATCAAAGATCTTCGCTGCAAGTTATGAATTTACAACTGTTAAATGCAAGATAATGATCTCAACAAACATTCATACTATAATCGCACAGTTGTGGCTTGACTATTTCATTGATTCAAGATTTGTTTTTAAAGGGGCTGATGTAATATAAACGATTTTCAAATAATTGAAAGCGGCAGACATCTTCTAGCAATTTTGCACTGAAAAAAGTCATCACCATTTTTTTCACCTAGATATGAACTTGGATATAATGCGATAATGAAATAGGTTATAACAGTGGTTAAATAAAGGAAAAAGTTGTCCATTTTTTTATTCGAAATTCAGTACGTGCTAGAATTTAGTCAGCGTAGAATCCAGACAATTTTTTTTTTTTAACTAAAATGAAATCTTTTTGAAAGAATTGTTTCGGAAAATCTTTTTTTATCTCTTGACTTCAAATAAAAAAATCTCTCGTACCGAATTTACTAAGTTTCTTATTCAGAGCTGACATCCATTTTCTCTTTTAAAACGGAGAACAGTTTTAATTACTTTTTTTTTACAAATCAAGCGGAATTCAATCATCGCTATTGGCAAAAGATAGAATTGCCTGGGGACTTGGCACAACTGCATTGCGTCTGTGGCAAATAAGTTAAATACACTTTTAGAGAACCTTATATTTCAATGTCTACTGTTCGGAACTTTTTTAATATATCAATAGCTTTAATCCGATTGCTTGCTTCAGTTTTACTTATGGATGCTTTGACTCCACTTGATTTTTAAGCTGTATTATGAAAAGTGAGTTATAAGAAATAATTGAAACGTTTGCTTCTTCACTGGATATTTTTTAAACGTATCAGTTTATTCAAAGAAATTTTTAACGAATCAACATGAAATTTGTATGGATTTTTTAAAATACAAACATGCTATTTCTTGACATAATTTGTGAGTTTTAATTTTTTTTTTCAGATTGTCCTTAGTAGCAACATTTCTTTAGAAAAATCTTTCGAATATGTGTTTTTAGAAAAATGGCTTGGTCGTGGTCTTCTTACTAGGTAAGGCCCAAAAACTGTTTGCATCAGGTTTGAAAGTTCAGAAAATCTTAAAATGCCTAAAGGAAAATATGAAAACAAACCATGCCTATACTCATAATTATATACTCTTTACTCTTTAAAGCAGAACTTATTAAACTAAAGATCATTATTCCATTATATCTTAAAATTTATCTATATGAATATGAATATGAATATGAAGTGTTACTCCTTCGATTGCTTATAACTTATCAATCTGTTAATAAAAAATTACAAAATTCTATTCGTAGTTGAGCTATTTAAATCTTCAGAATGCATATATGTATTCGAAATCAGGGAATGCTATTTGAAAAAGAAAGTTTGAATAAATCTAAATCTAGAAACGAACCCTTACATGAAAAAATATTTCATATACTCATAGAGAATATATTTCTGCAAACTTTTGTATGGTAATTAGCTGAAAATTAAAGAACAATGTCCGGATAATTTTTTGACAGATTGTACTTGCCTTATTGAAAGTTTCTGGATATTTATTTCAGCACGGGACCAAAATGGCGAACCAGACGTAAGCTGCTGACACCATCTTTCCATTTTCGAATTTTAGAAGATTTCCTGCCAACTTTTAACGATCAGTCTTTGGTACTTGTGAAGAAGCTTCAGTCACTTCAGCATGAAGAATACGTTGACATCCTGCCATCAGTTATATTGTGCACTTTGGATATTGTTTGTGGCAAGTATATAACATGGATTATTTTGCTTTTGTTTTAGAAAAAACTGTATTTATTTCAGTTGGAGTTAAAAGAAAAACCAGATATAGACATCTTTAAAAGATTCGAATTCGGTCATGAATATTATCCAAAATTCAAATTATAATATAAATATATTCCTGTATAGTTCAAATAAACAATAGACAATTAACATAGAAGATGTACACTATCAAATGTATTATTTTAAGAATATTTTTTAATTAAGTATATATACATTTATAAGTGGAAAAAAACCATCCTTTGGTTTCATCTTACTTACAATTACTTGAATATTACAGCACAGCATTTAACATGAGAAGGTAATATTAAACAAAGAACAAGGTTATTTATTTTTCACTATAAAAGTCTATCAATTTTACTGATAGCTAAATTTAAAAAGTCATTTGTTTGATATATACACTCAAATATTTTTATTTTCAATGAGCTAACGTTTGGATTTTAAAGGATATTTGCCATTTTTTTTATTTTCTCATTTACGAAATATTGATAAATGTTATAATCCCTTAAAAAAATTCGAACTAAAGATTTTGACAAATTTCCACATTTAAGAATTTCTGAATACCAAAAACATATTTTAGCACTATGTCTGTGTGTAACTCATAAACCTTTTTACGCTAGAACGAATGAAATTTGGTTTATGGATTTAAAACCAAATAGATAAGTAAATTTCAATCAAATTTTGGGTTAAATCCATTCAAAGGAAGCTGCCTATTTGCTTGTTCAAATACTGGTGAACTCGATAACTATAAAATTTAAAAAGCTAGATAAATAAAATTTTGTCAAGTTTTGAACTAAATATATCAAAGGGTTGATGTTCAGTCGTTCTGTACTTTCACATGCGGATGAACGCAATAACTAAACATTTATTCTTTAGTGCAATTTTAGAACCCGTTTGCTTATTTATTAAATTCTAATTGTGCACTTTTTTTCAGAAACCGTAATGGGTGCTCAGATTGGTGCTCAAAAAGGAGAGAACATAGAATACGTGACAGCCATTCACAAGTAAGAGAAAGACCCCAGAAACTGATATTTTGTCTTTATATATTTAATTTTTTTATAAATACTTTGAAAATGTGCACTTTTTTTATGTTCTTTATCTATCTGTGCTTGTTGTTTAATTTTAACTTGAACATTAATTATTTCTGCTATAAGATTCTTTCATACTGCTTTGTTATGAAATATTGTAGTTTTATCAAAGCAGCATGAAATTTAGAGGTCGACATTAAGTTTCACCTATAACCAAATTATATCGAAAAGTAATATTGCTGCTGAAGCAGTATAGTTTGGCATGATAATGTGCCATTAAAGCCCACAATTCAATCCTATTGTTTTGTAAAAAATTTCATAACTTCATTAATTTTTAAAGAAATATTCTTCAGCAAAACAGGATACTGATGATCACTAAAAGTTTTCTGTGCACATACAGAGATTCAAATCTAGTAATTAGTGCGGACTAATGTATCATTCCACTTTTAAACTTGGTAAACAATGACATTTGCAAGACACTTCATTAAAAAATTTTTGAATTTCATATAATTTGAAATCTATTCTTTCAAAGGAAACCGCGACAAATAAACAAAAATCCTCAATTTTCAAATAATCTTCATGGATGAAAATTTTTAACAATTATTTATAATGTTATAAATGTGTCAAATGAAAAATGTGTCATGTACTTTACTAGAAGCTGACTTTAAACAAAAATAATTTTAAATAAAGTTTTCGTTCATAGCACTTTAAAATAAAACATTTCTTACGTTTTTGTGTATTATAATATTTCCAATTTTATAAAAAAAGAACCAAAAAAAAAAAAAAAGAATGCAATCTTCATTTACCTTTATGTGAACTTTTATTCTCCCTTTGAGCATAATTCTAATAACTTCCATATATCAATATAAATACTGATAATTTTTATGGTATTAATTAAATTATTTTACTCATGAATTAGCATATATAATAAGGATATTAAAATTAATATTTCAGCTGAAGCAAAAAACCTTTTTTCCCCGACCAACTATTTATTTAATTCTTCATCATGACAGGTTGAATTATCGATTATCTTGAGTAAAAAATGAGGCCCTTGATATTTTGTGCATTAATATTTTCTAAAGGAAAAATTGCAAAATATAAAAGAGTGTAAGACAATTATCAATTCTCTTAAGTCAAAAATATGATCTTTGGCATTTAATGCATTAATATTTTCTAATGGAAGAAATTATAAAATATAAAAGAGTATAAGGCGCCAAAAGAAAATACAGTATATGCACCTATCCAACTTATATAGATTGTGTTCTATTACCATAAGCTATTAAATAAACTTATTTTTTTGATAATGAATTGGCTTTTGAATTAGAACTGAAATTATAAATTGTCGAATTTAGAAACAACAAATATAAAAAAAAGACTTCGGTTCTTTAAAAAGTTCATTATAATAGTTTTATGAATTAATTCATATCATTCCAGCTTAGCTGACTTTTTTAACCAGCGCACTATACGCCCCTGGCTTTGGTATGACACTTTATTCAGCCTGACCAGCTCCGGAAGAGGATTTGACAGAGATCTGAAAATTCTGCATGGCTTTACTGAAAAGGTAGAAACTAATAATTTTATTTTTTTCAGCTGAAACATTTTTACTTCAGATATGACCTATAATTGCCCAATACCATTAGCATAGCAGATTGATACATTATTTTTTGTTTACTGCCTTATTATTCTATTATTGCTACTGAATCTATGAGCTGAATTCATAATTTATTATTGCTACTGGCTCTATGGATTAAGTATGACAGGTTCAATTTTAGACTTTAACGGGCATTTCTTAGAGCATTCAAGCTTTTCCGTCTTATATATCATGATTCTAGCCTTTTTATCTGAAGATGTCATTTCGCTCTGTTAAAAGTATCACTGATAAATTGTTAGCAATTCTTTCACAAATGAGCATACTTTACTTAGTCAGATTCCTTACCAAATGCTGACGAAAGAATTTAATTATCGATTATTACTTTTGTTACTGTTTATGAATCAATGCATTCCTGCTGACCAATTCTGGAAGAGGATTCGACAGGAGTCTGAAAATTCTGCATGAGTTTACTGAAAAGGTAGAAGTTGGTAATTTTATTTTTTGAGCTTAAATATTTCTTTTTCAAACACGGCACATGGAATACTTTTTGAAAATATAGATTTTTTTTGTTTTTAGATTACATCTTTATTTTGAGAATTACTACTGAATTAGTGATTTTTTTAAATTAAGTATGGCAAAGTTCAGTTGTCTCGAAAGAAACTAGCACTTCTCACAATATTTTAAACTTTTTCCATCCGGCATATTATTAATCTAAACCATTCTATCTAAGTCCAGTGTAATTCTTTCCTCTATTAAAAGTAGATTATTTGTTAGACATTCTTTTTTTTTATTGCCATGCCTTATTACCCTATCCAACTGTTATGTCTGGATTCAAGTTCAAATACTCTGCGAACCGTCTTTCAAATCGGCAAATTGATCTTCTATTTGGGAAGATTCCTTATTCAATGCAATGAGTTAATCATCGATTAATGCTCCTCTTCCTGTTTATGAATCATGGATTTACTCGCTTGGAAAAATCGAGTAATTATGAATAATGGTTATTCGCTTGGAAAAGTCGAGTAATTATGAATCATGGTTACTCGCTTGGAAAAGTCGAGTAATTATGAATCATGGTTACTCGCTTGGAAAAGTCGAGTAATTATGAATCATAGTTACTCACTTGGCAAGTTAAATTTATATCTCCTAGATAAAATAATAATAAGAAGAAGACATTTACACAAAATATAAAAATGTGAAGTATGAAGACATTTATAAATCAAATATAAGGACATTTAGTTAAATATATACCTTTTTCAAGCTACAATGCGTTTATTTTCTGTTTTTAAGCATGGCCAGCTGACAAAGGCAATGCTTGAATCAGCATCTCAGTACCGAAAATCTATTCTAAGTAATTATCACATATCCAGTTATGGATTCACGAATAACTGAAATAGGCATTTTCTGTAAATCAATGCTATCTAGAGTAACTTATGTAGCGTCTGAATTAATTTTTATACGTAGGCAGATTAACTTCCTCTAGGTTTTTCAATGGGAACTATCCTACCAATCTCTAGCAGTACGTAGTCCAATCGCATCATCATTATTATTTGCATCTAGTAACTTATGCTTATAAAAAGAAATGGAAGTGCGCTTACCTGCGATGTCTGAATAAATCCATCGCGTTTACAGACATGAAATTTGGCTATAGGTATTTGGCTATAGGTAATAGTAAATGATTCAACCACTTTGAAGTTTGAAATTAAAAATCTTGTTTAAATATTTTTTCATTTACATTTTATATTCTTTTCGGTGAATTTTCACTTATTTATCCAAAATATGTTCTAAAGGCTGTAGAAAAAAAATTAATCTTCACTGAAGTATCATTCTTAGGAAATTTGCTTTGCATTTTACCTCATTTAATGAATTCTGAAAAATAAAAAATAACTTCACCCCCAAATATTTTAGAAATCAAATTAATATTTCTGCATTTGATATTCTAATCACATTATTTTTTTCAAATATTTTGGGATTATTATTTGAAAATGTGTGACTTATTTAAAACAAAAACGATGAAGATAATTTTTTCCCCTGTGATTTTTATTTAATTGTTTTCCTTGATGAGTTCTGATATTTTCTTGGTGAAAAGTCATACTTCTTCACTCATCTGACGAGGAATCAGATCAGGAAATCAAGTAAAATGATGAATATAATTTATATTAAAAAAAGTCGTTTGCAAGAAATTTTCTAATTTTTTTTGTCCCTCTTCTTTTTTAGAACATTTTAATTTTCATTTATTTATTTCGATTTTTATCTTTGTAATTAATGCTATTGGGAGGGTGCAACTTGTATATGGGGATAAGAAACTTCAGGAGAGGTGTTTCGTTTTCGTCATCTTGATTAGTACAGAAATGGTGCGGGATCGGCTTACATCTAGCTTTGAAGGTCGTGCCCTGATCGGTGAGGGCCCTTGGTGCTAAACCTTAATTCCTGCTCATGCTATTGCTGCTTTTCGGTCATTCAATTTGTTAGAATAATTATGAGCAGAGCCGTTTGTTAGTTATCTTGAGTATCCAGACGAGGTGGTTATCTTGTATTATCCAAACGATATCGATATTACAACAAAAATGAATATGCAACATCAATATTTTTCAGCGTTCTCATGAGTTTATGTCAAGGTGGTTTTAATTCGATTGAATTCCATCATGTCAAGGATGAAATTTCATCATGAGAGGTTTTATTAGTTTCTGAAGCTTACAATAATTTAATTGCTTCTTGCCGGCTTCCTGGCATAGGGATAGCGCGTCTTCCCCGTGACTTGGGCGTCCCGGTTCGGGCATGGTTGTTCCTCTTCTGTGTTCTGTCTGTGAGGTGTGTGAATGTGCCTCTCTGCAAAAAGGGTGTTATGCAAGCGAATGTGGCGCACTAAGTAGCTAAGTCGTACTCTTGGCCCTAGTTGACATTATTGAAAAAACAAGAGACGCTCACTGGGCTTAAATCGCTGACAGATAACTGTCAGTGGGCTTCTAAAGTGCCATAAGTCACAACAACAACATAATTGTTGTTATGAAACAACAATTGTTTCTTAGTCATACTGGTTAAACAAACAAATCGAAGAATAGGGCCATGATTTTTTCGTCCTGTTTATATCCATAGACATGCTGTGCCTTAACAGACTACTAAAGTGAACGGAATGCCAAGCCTCGAACCTCTAGGCCATTGAAGTACAGACAAAAACATGAGACGGAGAGAAAGATGTAGTGATTTTTATTTTTGAAATAAATATTTTTGTGATTTTCGTATACGTACGTATAAAAATAAGCTTGGTGAATAAAACGCTGTAGTAACGTTAATTTCGAAAGCACAATTTTCAAATAAGGGTTAAGTGTTAATCATGCTTTTGAATACAGTAATACATCACAAAATAGTTAAAGCAGTGATATCAAAGATTTATATTATTCAATATAGATTGTTTATAATTTCATTTTTTACAGGTAATTCGAGAAAAGAAGCGAGAAAGATTATCTCGTAAAACTTCTGCAGAAAACGAGGAAGAGGAAAATGAGTTCCAAAGTAAAAAGAGAAAAGCATTTATGGATTTGCTACTAGACTTGCACCTGGATCTACAACAGCTGTCTGAACAGGACATCCAAGAAGAAGTGGACACCTTCATGTTCGCAGTAAACATTTCTTTTTTTCAATTTTTTTCCTGAAAAATTATTTTGATTCTGTTTCAATTCACTACATTATCCGAGCAAGTATTGTTTCTCTAATAGTTAATAACGAAATAATTGTTAACGAAATCCATTAACACGAATCAGTAGCATAGTAAACTTCGCATGGGTATGTTTCTGATATTTAAATGCATTTTGTCACATTGTGTTGATGCATCGCTCCTGTTTCTTTTTGCTTCGGCCTATTGATGCATTTATTTGAACTTGGCAGACGACAAATGCTCTTCAACACATATATTTTAAAAATTGACTTAAAAACTATTGTTATTATATTTTAATAATTTATATCGTTAACTATTGTCTTGTATCTGCAATATATTATTTCTTCTTAATTTCATGCATTTTAATTATTTTTTCTTTGGTTCATACAGTCTTCTAATTTGGAAGATGGGGGGTGGAGTGCAATAAATACGATTTCGAAAGTGAAAACCTTTGCTGGTATTTGCTATTTAAATTACTGTGCAGGTATAACTTCAAACATTGCTTTCATTGGCCTTATAAAATGTAGTTCATCAAAATTTGTTAATACTATTAATATCGTGGGTTAATGGCTGATTGTTAAATGAGATTAGTTTATTTTATATTCAGTAACATGCTGCTATCTTTCTGCTTGTTTCTGCAAGATTAGGTATTTAGTAGCCATAGGCACTACAAATTATGAGGAAAATCTTTTAACAAAATTGTAGATGTTGCTACAAATTTCAACACATTTTAAATATGTTACAGACTATTTTATTTAAAATTTAATATTTTATTAACTTTATAAATATATATTTATTTTTATTTATTTATTATAATCAGCCGAATACCCACATTTTGCACAATATTATTGAGTAGATGTTTGGTTTTATAAATATTTTAATAATTATATGAATGTCAAGAAAGATATAGACACTTGACGAATTATGCTTAATAATATTATCCTAAATATTTAATCATTTAAAAAAGTTGTATTTTTTAAAAGCGTATTTATTTGGAAACTATGAAAATAGTTTTAGAATCGACCTGCTTACACCCCTTCCTTCTTCGTATAGGGATCCTAAGCAACTGCCTAGTTTGTCTGATTGAAAAGTTGCCACTGGTACTAATGCTGAAAGACTTTCTACCACGTGATACTAACTATATATTATAAAACTGCCAATTTTGACTGAAAATAATTTCATCAAAAAAAGTTTTTCCTTCTTTTTAGGGTCATGACACAACAGCCATGGGCATAGCCTTCGCTCTGTATAGCATCGGCCTCAATCCAAAGATACAGGAAAGGGTCCATGAAGAACTTGACAATATCTTTGGGAAAGATGTTGAAAGGCACATCACAATGGACGATGTTCGAAACATGAAATATCTTGAATGTGTCCTCAAGGTGCATGTATAGAAGTACATTCCTATAAAATAATTCTTTTTTTTTGTTGTAACGATGTTTCGATATTTTTCATTAAGAAAAATTTAGCATTTTCATTTTTGGTTTTAAAATGCCACAAGGCTTCATATGTATTGACTCCAACTGTTACACAAATAGGCAATAGTCAGTTCCATTTTATGATTGTCAGTCATCAGGGAAAGGCATATTTTATGGGAAGTATAAGTACATAGGGCTTCATATTGATTCCGTATGAATCAGTAATTTTCCATGCAAAAGTGCCGAATTGTTTGAAATTTATTTTCTTGGGCGAAGTATATGGAAGAAAGAAAATACATTCTTATACAGTGCTTCATAAGAATCATCACATGTAATGCTGCTTATTAACTTAACAGGAATCAGTAATGTTTCATGGAGCAATAACCAAAAAAAAATCGAAATTCTTTTCTACAAGAAACATATACTATCATGTAGATGCTTGTTGTTAGATGTAAAAATAGGCACGAAGTAAATTACTTATGTGTAAAAACTAATATTCACTGCGACGCAAAAGTGCAGCAATGAAAAAAACCCTCACCTATTTCAATTTTCCTAGCATGGTTTTAGTGTAATGTGCTTCTCATGCATATACAATATTATAAAAATAAAGATTTAATTATATTGCAAGCTCTTAACAGTTTAAAAATAAATTAACATTGTTTCAAAATTTTAGACAGAAAATATGAAACGAAATTGAAATAAATAGGATTTAAAGTCTAACTGCACATACATTCTTGTTAATGATTCATAAATATGAATTTCCCTCGTAGAAACTAAACCTTGCATGGTTTGAGGCTCTACATTTTACTGTAAGTTCTCAATACATGATTTGCTCGTTGTTTATCTTTGATATAAACTTAACGACACATGATGTCCCTAAAATTCTATTGGGCTAAGATCTGGTGTATATTCTGATCAGTCCAGAGTATTTATATTCTGAGAATTTAACCAAATTTGTGTGTTGTTTATTGTATGAATCAAAGCTTAGTATTACTAAAATTCCCACTGGGGGCCTTATAGGAGCTGAGGAAGGTAGCAATTATCCTTCCTTGCCTTAATGTTGTGATATCTGGTATAATACTGTCATATACAAATTGATTTGTAAAGTGGAGAGAAATTTGTCCATTGTAACAGAAAGGTGCCTTTACTTTATTGAGTCACTGGTTCAGAGGTTCCTTGCGAAAATCTTGCCAGTACCATTATGACCATTTGAATTGTCTCTGATTGCCATTTAGGTCTGTGTGGCATTATGATTTATGATGTGTTTTCAGGGCAGGTTTCTTTTTCCTTTTACAATGACCTATTGTTCCTGTTTCCGAAATTCGTCTGCTAATTATATACTTTGATATTGAAAGTCCTAAAGACCTTTGAACACAAAGCGTCATTTTCGGATATTGCAACCTTTGGACCTGCCGATCATGAAGTTTATTTGACTGCGGCTCTCTGGATCTGTTTTTTATTTTATCCATGCCTCTCGATAAATAATCGATTAAATAGATATTAAATACCTACAAAACTCTATAAATAGATTTATTTGATAGATTCTACCAAAACCAGCTTACTTTCAGTTTCCAATTGCCAAATCTTCAATTTCATTCGTCTGAATTCCTTTCTCTCGCGGAATCTCGCCTATAAATTGTTTTCATTTGCAAAATATAGATACATGAAATCCAACGCGATTTTTAAAATTTGTAAACGCTAATAAAAATTTGCAGGCCTCTCAGTCGTGTCTAAACTTTTTCATAAAGCAAATATCGTCCTTCCAAAAGCGTTGCATGGGAATGAAGAATTATAGAAAATAAAACAATTCTGTTTTGATTATAACATTTTATTACAATGTTTGAATACGTTAAACCACTTTTGTAATTCTACTATCATAATTCTAAATTTTAAACCCGAATGATATCAATATCTAACTTTTTGCATCGCAGTGTAAAAGTTAAGCAAAATAATGAATTAGAGAAATAGTAAGTTTTTTTTTTATATTTATTTTTCTCCGACATCAGTCTTTGATTCGTCGCATTTTTCACACTATTGATTTATATACACTGGTGGACAAAATTAAGAGATGGAAAGCATTTTCGCACATTTCTCTAAAAATACCGCACAAAACATGGACAGTTGATTGCCATATATGGTCACTGTAGCGCTATTGGCCTTGAGATAAGTTTACGTATTCTTGTGGGCGTTGCTAAGCCAGCAGGAGGTATAAAAGTCCGCATCGAGCTGTTCATCTCATTCCACTCTTCAACACAGTTGCAGATTTTAGTGCATTTTTTGAATAATCGTGTTGTTTCTTGCTGGTTTTTAGGTGAAATGAGTGAACATCATCGTTTAGACAACGGTATGAGGTGGTGAATTGTGGGTATACTTGAGGCAGGCCAGTCCCAAGCTCAGGTTGCTAGAGAATTGGATATAACACCAAGCGTCATTTCCAATTTGTGGAGTCAATTTAAAACTAGTGGGACAGTATGCAGACGACCAGGACAAGGTCGCCCGAGGGCTACAACGGCCAATGACGACCGGTATTTGTTCGTTTCAGCTAAGCGCCAGAGGACGCTATAGCCACTCAATTGTCTAGGGACCTCGCGGCTGCTACAGGAACATCAATTTCGAGTAAGACAGTTTCCAGAAGACTCCACGAAAGAGGGCTGTATGACAGGAAGCCCGCTATTTGCATCCCACTCACTCATTCCCACAAAAGAGCGCGTGCAGATTGGTGCAGACAACATCAGAATTGGACACAGCTTCAATGGGCTAATGTTCTCTTCACCGATGAGTCCAGATTCAGTCTACAACCTGATTCTGGACAGTTATTGATATGGAGGGAACCTGGAACCCGATACCATCCCAGCAATACTATCGAAAGGGACCATTATGCCGGTGGAGGACTCATGGTTTGGGCAGGGATCATGCAAGATACCCGCACACCGCTCCATGTGTTTGACAATGGTTCCGTGAATGCCCAGAGGTACAGGCAGGAGGCTCTAGAGCCCTATGTGCGTCTTTTCAGGGGCGCTGTTGGCCCTGAGTTCATTTTTATGGACGACAATGCGCGACCACATAGGGCTCTCATGGTTGATGAGTATCTGGAAAGCGAGGACATTCAACGAATGCATTGGCCAGCCAAATCCCCTGACCTGAATCCTATTGAACATGCTTGGGATGCTCTTGGGAGAGCTATTGCGATGCGCCAACCTTCCCCCAGAACCATTCTAGAGTTAAAAATTGCTCTGGTGGAAGAATAGGAGGGTCTTCCACAACCCCTCCTTAACTCCCTTATTAACAGCATGCATACTCGTTGTGCATGCTGTCTGTCTGTCAGGGGTGACCATACACCATACTAGAGGCAACACACACTGTACAAGCCTCACTTTTATTGTCATATTTTATCCTTAAGTTCAGACTACATTGGATTTATTAACAATAGGTCTTTCCAGTGAATGGCACTTTCATTTTAGTTTTGCATACTTTATTATCATGGTATAAGCTATATCCATACCAAATTTCATTTATTTATATTCAGTATTTTTTGAGATATTTGGGAAAATGTCTTCCATCTCTTAGTTTTGTCCACCAGTGTATATTCATTCATATCAATTATTCTTTTTCAGTTCTTGCATTAAGTTAAATACGATAACTTTCCTTCACGTCTTTTATGATATAGCGTGATTTAATTTATTTGTGCTTTTGTTTCTTTATTTTATCTTGTTATTGTTCCGACATTTAAGCACCTATGTCAAACCAATGATAGTAAATGATCATATTTTCTAAGAGCGTAAATTTCTAAATTGTAAACAGCAAATATTCTAAATGCGAAGTGGCTACATTATCTGCCACTAATACGAAGTGACTACAGTAGAGTAGTCGATATATGCTAGGATGTTTAGCGAAGGTGGCGTATGTTTTTTAATGTTTTAAATGTGTTCACAAATGGAAAAAATAAGTTTTTACTGATAGAGAAGAAAACAAAATTGAGTTTTAAGACTGATAAATTCATTATATAATAAATTATGTAATGTAAGCGAATTCTAAAGTAAAATTCTAAATGATTTTTCACTTCATTAGATTTCTTATTGAGGTACATGTATCAAATTAAATTCACTGAATAAAGAGATAATAAATTTTATTCTAAATTTAAATATCAGAACGTGTAAAATAATATGGTAAAATAATAGCAAAAGCATAAGATGAAAATATTATAGTAAAATAATAATGAAAATAGTATAGTAAGATATTAAAATATAAACATGTGTTTTTGATTAAAAAGACTGAGCAGGAGTGTGTTAGGATTAAGGGTTAGTAATTAGTTTGTAAAATAAATAAATTTAATTGCAAAATGTTAAGCAACATTTTTATCAGTGTACTAAAGAATGGAAACATTTTTCTTTTTATTATTTTTCTTTTTATGAACTTGATTTTTACTCAATTTTATTTTCTGGTGGTACCCCTGATTCGGAATCCAACGTTAAATAAACTAATGACTAAGCTGATATTTAAGTTCCGAACATATTAAATGTTAGTATTGTCGCAAAAAACGAAAGTTTATCTAACGCATCTAGCAGTATATGAAAAATTGAGTAGAAATTCAATATTTAAGAGCAATAATCAAATCAAGTTAAGAAAAAAAATTTAAATCTGAAATAATTTTTTCGCAAATTTTTTAAATCTAATTCTGTGATATAAGGAAGAACTTAATTGAATATGTATTTTATAAAAATTAATGTAAATGAAAACAGTTTGAATAATTACCTTAATTTCATATGCCACTAAAGTATTTTTAATTGTTTAAAACGTTATGTATCACTATATTTATCTGTCTCAAAAATTCTTTTAACACGTTTTTAAATACTTTTCCGCAGTTTCGAACTTCTGCCAGAATCAAATTTTTCATGATTTTATTTTTAGGTTATGTATGGAATCAATTGAATTATCAGTTTATTGGTCAATTCTCAATAATTCTCAGTATTTATCTATCTAATAGATATTGAAAAATACAACCTGTATACGTCTAACATCTTTAAAAATGGTTTTGTTTTTAAAATTTTATAAGACTTATGAACAATGCCCGATGTCTTCCCGTTCTTTCTTAATAAAATCGGGATAGCTATTCATAAATTGACCAAAAGTATGCTATTTTGGATGGCTACATGAAATAATAGTATATAACTTATTTACAACTTTTTTATAGTTGCAATAAAATTTTTTAGAATTATTAGATTTGGCATGAAATCGCCAAGAAATTTGGAGACCGAACATTATTTTCAGGTCATAACTTAAAAAAGATTACTTTTTATTTCTGATTTAACCTTTATCTTGATATTTGAATTTTCTAAAATTATTTTAATATTGAAATAACATTTTATCGACAAATATAAACAATAATTGCAAAATCATTTTTTTTTTTAATTTCAGGAATCTCAAAGACTATATCCATCAGTTCCAATGATTGGACGAAAATTAAATGAAGACATTAATTACAGTAAGTACAAGCACATTTTATTTTCTAAAATAGAGAATGTAACTTTATTTAGTTTTTATTATAACAGTTTGAGCGCGAATACTTAATAATTAATTTTCATCTTAACGTTATCTCAATTAATGTGCCAACATGTATTTTTCAACACATAATTTTAATAATTTGACAATCGTTTATATAAACAATCCACTTATGAGGCTCTATAAAAAACAACATTATTTAGCAATAAGATTTGGCAACACAGTACTTTTTTCTATCACAACACAAAGCATTATTTAAATCAATGTAAATAGGTTCTGGTAGAATTGCAGTTTACTTTAGAATATTTCTCATAGAGAAACGAAGTAGTTATATTTTACTATCAAACGAACGCAAACGATTATTTTAAAAAGATAATTGTATTTGATTGTTAGAAATTCTTTAAACTCTACATTTTCTTTCTTTTCTTGATAATTTCTATTAAAGTTTGTTGAATTAAAACTATGCATAGATTTTTATACTAACACTGTATATCACGATAAATTAATTTCATACTTAAATGTAAACCATGATCAGAAAAAAAAAATCTGAAAATTTGAAAGAATTTAGCTTTTTAGTAATGCAAATTTTATTTTTGAACAACTATTTCTCTAATTTTAAATACTTTTGTCAAAATTAATTCAAATGAATTTGTAACGATTCCTTTTTTTCCGCTGAAATATTAAGATTGCATGCCGAATATAAAGATAATATCGTTTATCCGAAGTCTGCAATATCAATCAACTAGAATTCAAATTAATTTTGAAGTTTTTGAAGCGTTTTAAGAGGTTGAATATAAGAATTAGAAAACTGTATGATGCAAAATTATTTACACTTAATTTTCGTTGCAAAATATTAAAAGAAAAGCAACTACAGATGCATTGATTAATATATGATAAGCCTAAATATTTGGTTATTAGTTAAATGTTCAAATTTTGTAAACTGAACCTTTTTCAAACACTTGTGTGGCAATAAATATTCTAGTATTACTATATATTGAAATGAAAATAATATGGAACTTAAATAAAATTTGTGAATATTTTTTTTAGTTTTAAGAAAAATAAAAAAATCTGCGTCGGCCGGGAGTCGAACCCGGGTCAACTGCTTGGAAGGCAGCTATGCTAACCGTTATACCACCGACGCTTCGGAAACCATACCTGATTTAGTTTCTTCAGAAGCAAAATAAGGTCACTGATTCCAGTATCGTCTTCAGAAAGTTCAGCAGGGAAAACAAATTCTTTTTTATCTGCTTGAAATCAAGTTTCAGTATATGTTATGCAGGAAAACAAATCAAAAGACGTTATTTAAACTAGTGATTTATCTGTCGAAATAAACTGATGGTTATCGAAACCAGATTATTGAAAAAATGTAGTTAGATAACGAAAACTCATTAATCAAAATAAGATTAGATAAGATAATGAAGTGATGATTGGCTCTTATCACTCTTGATATAAAAGAACCTAAAAATATTTAAGCTTCTATACGAATGGTTTATATTAACTTTTTGCCTTCTTAATACATAGACTTATGCAGTGAAAACAGCAGTCAAAGAAACAAATGCCACTTCCACGATTGTTTAAAAAATCCCATATGCGCTTCAGAATAAAATCTTTGGAAGCAATTGGAATTTGTATATATGTCTGGAAACACAATTTTTGAACTGGGATCTCGTCTAATTTTATAATTTTATGACTAATTATTCGGGAGTGATTTTAATGGTAGGAGAGCTTGGGGCTAGTTATAACCTGAAACTCAATACAATATTTTTAAAAAATTTTTATCAGAAATTTTAGTAAGGATGACAGACCGTATTAAATAACAGCAATTAGTGTCCTGTCGAATCGGATAATGAGAAATTGTTTTAGCTTGTTAATGGGAACAAAAGACACTTCGTAAATTTTGATTTAAGATAAATTCATTGATCTGGTAAGAAAAGCTTTTACTTATCGATTTTCTCTATATATATTAAGATATAAAATACAATTTTACATTTTTAATAAATAAACAATGAGAGTATTTATTTCCTAAAATCAGACAAATTTTTACTTATTTTTGCGTTCTTGAGTTGAGATTATCCCTACATAAAAAATCCATTTGTGATCTTAAATAATTATTTCACCGTTCCTCTTTTTTATTTCTTTTTTTTTTGTACGAAACGTTTATGAGTTTTTTTAAATCGCATTTTCCTTTCAAGATCGATAATACAGCTGCCACCAGACATCAAATTATAATATTCATTGATAAAAATTTAATGCAGATTGAGACAGAAATTTCACACTTAGGTCAGTGCTAGTCAAACTCCAAATCATCCATACGAAGCGAAAATTTTGATGAAGAAAGTGAAAATTAATGTTGCATTAATTTTGTGATGAAAAAATAAGTTGAAGCAATAAAACATTCTGCAGGATGATTAGAGATCCCACAAGTAGTTACTCTGGATAGGTAGAGAACAGTTGTGTTAACTGTTATTCAGAAGATAAATATACTCTAGTTTATAGCTGTACCATATGTAAAAAAAATTAACATACTAGATGAAAAAATATTTTGTAGTTAAATAAGTAGTTTATATTGCAGTGATTACCTTTATAATATTCATTATTTCATAATCATTGCGGGAAAAAAATTTCTCACTAATCATTATTCCGTACATAGTCCATCATCATTATTAAAGAAGGTAATGATAGTAAAAAATGATACTTTATGTGTTTTTCCATATTGTTCCCTTTTTTATACATTGTTCTTTATTAACTGCTTTGCTTGAGATTATTAAATTCATAACAAAATTATATTGCGTAACATGAAGTTAGGTTCCGCAAATCTTTATAAATATCTGTTCAACTGTAGCGCTTGTTGACTTAATAATTATTATGTAACAATACGGCAAATACAACAAATCTGTACGAAAATCTTTTAAATATCATATCATGTTTTTATACCATACCTTATTGTCATCACTTGTATAAAAAAAAACTGCATAATTTATCTAGATCCACAATTTGTTTCAATATTACTTGATATTGACATGTGTCAATGTTTTATACTATATAGACTTTCAAGAATATAGACATATGTCAAAGTAGATGCGCAATCTTTATTCCGGTAAAAAGTCAGCATATTTTATCAAAGTACAGCAATCACAAAAATTGGAAGTAAATACAGTTCTTTTCTCAGATTGCCGGGTTTTTTTTAAATAGCTGCACATTCCTGTTATTCTATTTCCTACTGATACAGAAATTTCTATTGGCACAGAGATGTTGGGTAAACAATAAAATACGATACAATCGCCAAACTGTCAATTTTAAAGGCGATAAGTTGTCAAATACAATAACCTAAAGGAATTCTTTAATTATTTTTTGGCGAGTTTTCTACTGTTTGGTACGATTTTGCTGATATTGGCGAAAAAATCTATACTCTTTTATTGACTTTTGACATGCTGCTCCCATGGCAGTTACCTATGCTACCGTTGCTTAAAGAAGTAAAATCATGTCTTGAACATTATGCATTTTACTAATTCTTTTTGACAACAATTAAAATATTTTAACATTCTTTATATCATATAAGATCTCTGTATATATGTATTAGTATAATCTGTATATATGTATTAGTATAATCTATATATATGTATTAGTATAATCTGTATATATGTATTAGTATGTATAATGAATTTTGCTTTCTTTTGATAGACGGAATGTTTATTCCAAGGGATACTGAACTCCACTGCAACATCATTAGTGTGCACCGGCGAGACGACATATACCCCAACCCCGAAGTGTTTGATCCGGAAAGATTTCAGCCCGAGAATTCATTGGATCGACATCCGTATGCTTTTATACCATTCTCAGCAGGTCCTCGCAACTGCATCGGTGAGTTTTAAGCAAGATAATGCGTATGGATATCTACGGCCCCGCGGGGTTTCTTGGCGATTTGCCGAGTACGATAGTACAGTACACTCCCGATTATCCGCGGAATTGGGTGGCGCGGCCGCCGCGGATAACAAAAATCGTGGATAATCCGAAAAAAAAGCTAAAAACGGGTATTGCAAAAGAGAAAACAGTCATTCCAACTTTGAAAAATCGTTTTATGTACAATAAAACGTAAAATAAACAGCAGGAAATGTTTAACTAACGCTTAATATTTTAGTATATCACTCAAAACTAACCTAAAATGCATTTTGTTAATGAAAACAGAAAAGTGCTTAGTATTTACGAGGGGCGTCAAGGATACACAGAAAAATGAATACATATGTACTGTTTTAATACTGTAATGTATTATGTAATTACAAAAGCATAACTGTAAAACTGCACCTTTTTGAAACAATCAGTCAAAAAAAAAAAAAAAAAAAACTTTGTGCGGCAGGCGCGGATAACCCGCCCGCGGATAATCGGGAGTCTACTGTATAGCCAAACTCATTTGTACATATGATACTTGGAGATTTTCAGATTCCGTCAAAATCGCCAAACTTCAATATAAGGTTGCGACGGTTTGCAATATTTGGTGATTTAAGGCGAGAGCGGTAATATGCACAAGTACCCAAAGAATTTACCTAGAAGGCAGATTTACAATTTTGGCTATGAGATCAAATAAAACTATCAAAAATCTCCCACTCACCAAATTCAAACTCTACTTAATAATCACACTCGTTTTCAAATTTAAATACTTCCCCTCATCTTGGAAAACTGCTGTCCTGATTCCTATTTTAAAGCCTGGAAAAGATCCTACTGATCCCACCAGCTACAGACCAATATCACCCCTTCCAAATTTCAGCAAAATAACAGAACACTTTATCCTACAAAAACTTAATAAGCACCTGTTCAATGATAACATTCTAATCCCCATACAATTTGGCTTTAAACCCAAATTGTCTATCACCCACCAACTCCTTAGCGTCGTTGAATATGTCACTGCAAGCTTCGAAAACAGAGAAAACACGGGAACGGTTATCCTCGATATTCAAAAAGCATTCAATAGAGTGTGGCTGGAAGGACTCATTTATAAATTAATCTCTTACAACACTCCTCCTCCTCTCGTAAAATTAATTTCCTCCTTCCTTTTTAACAGAAATTTCACAGTACGCGTTAACGCCACACTCTCCAAACTTCGCTTCAAGAAAGCAAGTGTACTGCAAGGAGCTAAATTATCCTACACCTTATACTCAATATTTATTAATGATATGCCTCAGAAACACAATATCAAACTATGCATTTTCGCAGATGACACAGCTTACTGACCAAAAACAGAAACATAAAATTCATCACTCACGCATTAAACTAACACATCCAAGAACTAGAAAGCTGGTTCTCCAAGTGGAAAATCGCAATAAATGCCTCAAAAACATTGCTTTTCACAAAGAAAAGAAAAACTGCCCCAAACCTAATTAAAATTAATAAAGCTGAAATCCCATGGTCTCAGGAAACTAAATACCTCGGTGTAATATTAGACAAAACCTTAACTTGGAATCCCCATCTTAACTACGTTAAACAAAAATTCCGTGATAACGCCCGTAAACTATATCCCCTAATTTCTCGGAATGAAGAAATGACTAGGAAAAATAAGTTGCTTGTTTATACAGCCATGTGCTAAGACCTGTCCTAACGTATGCTTAACCAGTTTGGGCATATGCAGCAAACTCCAACATAAATATCATAGACAGGTGCCAAAATATAATCCTTAGACAAATAATAAAAGCGAGATGGCTCATGAGAAAAGACGATATAAGACGAGCCCTCAAATCCCTTCAATAAAAGATTTCACTAAAAGCATTGCAGAAAATTCTTTCATGACATAATCCAAATTGATAACGAAGTAATAAAAGAGATTGAAATTTATCAACCAATCAGACCCAGACTGATTCTTCTCTAATGTAACCAAATTTTACCTAATACTAATATTCACAAATCAACCTTCTCATCTCGATCCATTAATTTTAAATAAATATTAAATTAAAAGTCAACCATAAAATTCCCCTCATCTATCGCAAGAGCAATCAAAGTTCCTCATGAGCCATCCTTCATTGGTCAAAAACCTAAAAACGATACCTCAACCCCTGCACACCTTCCGCAACAAGGCAAGATGCATCTCCAGAGAAAAAAAAACATCACATTCTAGAAGCCTCGCTCCTCCTCTGGATGATCCACCCGGATTGGACCTGCTTCCTGCCAAAGACCCAAGACTACATACACTCCAACATCGACCAATTTTCCACTCAAACCCCAGACTTCTTCCACTCCAGCGAATCTACCACCATCACTGATCGTGGATAACAGAGCTTCGCGCTGTGGATACCACAGAATCTTGCATCTACGTCTATACTAAATTTCATTGATGTATCTTTGTGCATTTTAATGTTAATATACTCATGTATAAAGTAGTATGTATATGAAAAGTCAAAGTTCCCTTCGACGAATTCTGTTCAAATTTCAATAGAAATCTACAAATTTGGTTTTAATACTCTACTAGATTAATATTTGGTTTTAATACTCTACTACTACTATTACTAGATTAAATTTCATAGATCTAACTCAATGGGATTTTCATTTCCTCACTTTTGCAGACATAACTTTGCAGACATTGCAGACATAAACTTTTATCAGATGCAGGGATGTTTGAAATGCGAAGAATCGTCAAAGCTTTGAACTAACTGCCATGAAAAGTAATATAACAAATTCGTAACAATACTGAATTTAGACAACTAACTACACGTTGGCTTGTTGACTCTCTTATCCTATGTTATATCCACTGGGTCTTTTGTTCCTCTTCATATTTATATTTCTTATGGGTTGAAATTGGGTTAAATGGTTTTAAAAGTTATATCTATAATATATAAAATTAAATACTTTATTCGATTTTCTTCCTTTATATTATTCTTGGATTGTTCTCGGGCATTGTTTGAAGAAACTGCCATTCAAACTTCCTTGATTTTCTCCCATACTTATAAAACTTTTAAATTAAAAAAAGTGTAAATATTTTTGATAGCTTTTCAATTATTTTTTTAAAAACAAAAATGCAATTATTCATAATGTGACCACTTATAAAAAACGTTTTATCTTAAGGCAGAGCACCTCATATAGCAATACCCATACAATGGAAGAGGTCTCCCTGAAACTTTCCCGTACATTCCCTAATAAATTAGTTATTTCCCTCATAAAAGTTGTAGATTTTGAACAGAACTGTGAATGCCTCTATTTTTGGAATATTATTTTCTGCATGGAAGTTGGGTGCTTGTACTGTAATAAAAGTAGTGCAATGTTTAATATCCATTTTGATCGCCTTTGTTGGGAAACAATGGAAACTAAAAGTTGACTCAGAATTAAAATTCCACTCTCAATATCTCATGCTCAATTTGATTTATTTAAGTAAATACGTGTTTGAGTTATCGTGTTTACATACTAGCGATCTTCCCCGTGATCTGTGCGTACCGGATTGGGCATGTTTCTTCTTTCTGTTTTATCTGTGAGGTATGTGAATGTGCCCTATTGTAAAAAGGGGCTGTGCAAGCGAATGAGTGATGCGTGAATAGTCAAGTCGTACTCTTGGCCCAAGTTGGCTCTACGATAAAAACAAGAGGCGCTCCCCCTTAGGCTTAAATCGGTTGTCTTTGAACAGCGGGCTTGTCCGTGATAAGTGCCATAAGAAACAACAACAACAACATACTAGCGAAAGCACAGATATAGAAACGGCATATTCTTTGATGTATTTGATTCTAAGTTTGACAACGCAGATTTACATTTTTAAGTGTTAAATTTGTGCACCAAATATTATTTATCTTGCTCTTGACGTTTTATATATATCGTATTCACTTCATTGCAGCCGGACAAAAAGATTTTTTGTCATAAATTTCGTTCGAAAATTGACAGAAAACTACAAAATTTGGTGTAAAAGGCTATATACTAAATTTCATACTTCTTGCTGAAAGCATTTTTGTGTTATCGCATTCAAAGAATGGACAGACATAATTTCAAAAATATGATTTTCGGATACAAATAGATCTGAAATGGGCAGGTTTGTTGAAATTTCCTTTCGAATTTTTTGTCGGATCTAATATTTTTTTTTATTTTTTATAATTCGATAATGAGGAAATAAAAATCAATTAAAGTAAGCGAAAAATAAAGAAGAGTTTAATTATTTACTCTAAACTGTAAATAACGTTTCATCCGCAGTATTATAACTAACAAATTAATTCCATTTAATCCATAATGATCAATAAAAATAATGTTTTAAGTATTGCCCAACTTAATGATCGCGCCAGATCGTGCCACTAAAATGAGTTTATCGGATGAAAACCAATATATTTCAGTCGATGTAGAGCACCTAGAATTCAGCCTTTATTCGTAGATTACTTGCAGATATTGTTATTCCATTAAAATGGCAGAGCGTGTTACATCAAGTTTAATGCACTATGAATAGTTGTGTCGCATTTGAGAGGAAAATAATCACACGACAGTATCAAACTGAGTACTTCTGGGAATAAAGCGTTAAAGAGTTTATGTCATTTCTCGAGAAGAAATATCATTAAAAAGTGGAAAAACGATTGATATATTCTGTATATATGGATGCATGTATCCACACTATGCCATTGACTACGGACTATTCCTACAACCTTTCAGAATGTGAAAAAAATTCCATAAAAATATATTCTTTTAAAAATTCCACCGAATTTTTATTCGATTCAAATGACTTAATTACTGATTACTTTCTTTCAGGTCAGAAATTTGCTCTTCTAGAAGAAAAAGTTGTGATTTGTAACATTCTAAGGCATTTCAAAATAGTATCTCTAGATCAGAGAGACCAATTTCACTTGAAGGTAGAATTTACTCTGAGACCTGCTCAGCCGGTTAGGCTGAAATTTATACCCAGGAGATGATTATTTTGTCTGGACTTTTATTCATAATAAGTTTTATATAGATTAAACAAATTAAAATATCATTTAATAAAAGTTTTGTTATAACAATTATTTATAAAACTTCATGTTGCTATAAATAAAATCATGATATATAAATATATATGTATACTGTGTATCTTATATTTTTTGTCATATTATTTTTTTAATTTTTAAGGATTATTTTAATATCCTTCAAAAGGTTTCATAATGCACTGCTTTTAGGTTGAATATTTTAAAATGGTACACGATGAATCATATCATAATATCTCTAAGAATTTCTTTATCACTAGCGGTAGTTTAAAAAAAATTGAATATATACATAAATGAAACCATTTAATTATGCCTTAAAAAAATGCACCCCCCCCCCCAGCTCAAAAATAGGTACATTAATAGTATTTTAGTTATTGGAATTTATTTCAATACTATTAAAATATTTGAAGTTTTTTCATGATTAAAATCATGAATACAAATAAAAGTACAAATTTCAATAACCCTGCCAGTTTTTTGTTGTAAGGGCGAAAGAAGTCTTTTTTAAACTAAAATTAAATAGAAGTGTTTCTTTAAGACCAGGATAGCCTGGTTGGTAGTTTGTTGGATTCGCATCCCTTGAGTCGTGAGCTCAAACCCACCAGCCGAAGACTTTCCGTGTGTGGCTAGCGCACGTATAAATCTGTCATGGTCAAAGTTCTCCATGTCGAGAGTACTGGGGGTACTGGATCATAGGTGATCGTTCTCTGGTTCAGGTCTAAATTACGATCTGTGGTTGCATGATTAAAGTCCGTCCCATGAAAAGAGTTGTGACGCGTGAGTAGCTAAGTCGTACTCTTGACCCTAGATGGCGCTACTGAAAAACAAGAGACGCAGAAATTTCGGCTTAAATCCGCTAACTTAGTCTGCGGGCTTGTCTTTGACAAGTGCCGTCAGAAACAACAACAGTTTTTTTTGTTTTTTTTTTACATTAATGATATAAAATGATTTAAGTGCAGGAGCTACTCTCCCTAGAATAAAGAAATCGTTCTGAGTCTAAAGTTCTCAGAATACTTAAAAGAAATTGGCAATTGCGAAACATAAAAGAATACGTATCTCTTAAAACAAAAATTCGTTACTACTGAATTGTGATAAATTTAATCGACTGTAATATCATGTTTTCTAATATGTAAACCATTATGGAATAAAAAAAATTAAGTGGTGTTCTTGTCGAATTGTCTTCATAGCCCAGTTAAATTTGACGTTAACTGTAGTCAACCGTAAAAAAATTAAAGCAAAATATTATGGTTATAAGACTTGAAGAGTATTATGAATTTAATCGATTTCTAATCTCTTTGACACTACTTACACACTTCATATTTCAGGGCCTAACAAATAAAACTATAGTTGCCATTTGCCATTTTAAATGCTATCCGATTTTATTTTTTTTAATTTTTAACTGCACTTTAAATTTAGTTTGATTACACCTTTAATGGATTTGATTCATAACTTGACAAAAATCTACACTTTATATTCTAAAAGTGTATACTGAAATTTAGTTAACTGAATTACTGAGTATTTGAGTCATCGCGTTTATAAGCATGCGAAAGTATGGACTGGGAAATGGTCAAACACTTGACAAAAGTTCGAAATTTGGCACAGATGTACACTTAAAATGCTAAAGCTGTATGGATTAATTTAGTTTAGTTTAGATATATTAACGACCCGTTGTAAGGCAACACTAGGGCTATTTTGGGACGGACATCGTAATTTTGAACCGCGGTTAGATGACGAGAACGACATCTGAGCTGGCACCCCCCTCTTCACCCCACACCACACCAGTAAAGTTATATGGAAAATTTCATCTATATAAATTGTAAATTGTTGCATTTTTGTTCTTATTGTGTTTACATACACATGAAAGTAGAGATTGATAGACCAGAAATTACTTGACGAATTAAAATTAAATTTTTTTACTAATTTGCACTTAAATTGTTAAAATTGAGCATTAATTATCCTTTATATAAATCAATACGTTTTGGAGTTATTGCGTTTAAATGCATCTGAAAGTACAGACAGGCAGATGCCCAACCTTTGGGCAAGTTCATTTAAAATTTGATACATATCTAAATTTGTAATGCTAAATTTATGTTCTAAATTTTATTTAGTACACTATATTTTCCTTAGTATTTGGATATTCAGACAGACAGATTTTCTAAGGAAGTTTTTCTTTCAAGATTTGATAGAAATTTACAAATATGGTATAATAACAATGTACTAAATTTCATTCTATAGATCAAAGCGTTTTTGAGTTACCGAAAACAAAAAAATTCTAAAATTCTAAAAATTCGGACTCTGGTGGAGATCTGAAATATGGAGAATCAAAATCTCGAGTTTGAAATTGCGCCAATAATTTCTCTTTCTTTATAATAAGAAAATAAAAATCAATAAATGATGTTCAAAATAATTGCGTTTTTATGAAAATGTGATTGCCCACAAAAATATTTATACTTATAGTAAAAAACAAAAACCTGACAGTGAAATGAATTTAAAATGACACGATATGTTGCATCATTCTTATTGTCTGTGATTGTTTTGATTTTTCATTTCAGATAATCACTGTAAGAGCTGAAGTCAAAAAAGAATTTCAAGATTTTTCTGTAATCGTGTCAGATATTGTTGAGAAATTTCGCAATTCCATGTTTACAAATATAGCAATGAAGAAAGAAAGTAGATGAACGTTTATCGCCTTTTATTAGTGTTTTTACAACAGAAAATAATCGCTTTTGTCACTGAAATATTGCATTTGGAAATAAATTTTTGAAAGTTATTTTTTGTAATCCAACAAAGTGAAATCCCATTTTTGATTTGAATGAGAATAATTCCCTATCCATTCCGTGATGCTATTGTTTCTTTTCTGAGTGATCTTTTAGTTTAAATGGAATGCTATTTGAGGGGGGGGGGTGTAGCTATAATGATTCTTAAATGCGATTTTTCCCCATAGATGTATGTTTCCTAGAGAATCATTTTGCAAAAATATTCATTTGTATATTAATTATAAAGTATTATAATATGAAATGTAAATGTCTTGTTGGCGTTAAAATTTCTCAATTAAAATTTTAACGTTAAAAGTAAAAAAAAATGTGGATTTTTTTTCTCTTGCCAATGTTTCAGTTTTCTCTCTTCTTTTTTTCCTTCTTAAAATTCTTTTTCATAGAATTTTAATATAAACATGCATTTTTTTAATCTTATCTTATAATATATATATACGTTCTATTTCTGCTGAAATTCTCAATTATATGATGAAGTATATCCAAATAAAACGGCGCTCAGGGCAAGCACCAAAAAAGCTCATCTTTCCCTTTAAAAAAAAAAAAAAAAAAAAAAAACTGCATTTCTAATATTTTTTCACTTCATTTACATATTGCTTGGAGGAGAGAAAATCGAAGTTAAATGTCAATAATCGATTACAAAATATTTTTGAACTAATACCAATTAGCAACTGATCAAGATATTTCACTTATCTATACATTATGCAATTAAATTATTTATAAATTAGACATTATAGCAATTACAAGAGTAATTTAACAAAAATATAGTTTAAAGGAACAAATGCATTTGAAATTATATTTTTAAACACAATGATTGATAAATTGATAAATCGAAATGTACATTATTTGCGATTGCATGAGAGAGCAACTTCAACCTTTGGACCCTCAGCGCTAAGAGTCCTCAGCTGTGTTATTCCACTCCTGAAGAGGTCGATAAAATGCATATTCGTTTTATGTTTTTTCTATTTTGTCAAAACTATCGCAAATAACTATTTGAATTTCTCATCTAACTTCTTTTCTAATGGTTTAAAATATAAAAGCATTAAACATTTAATTTGCATGTTTAATAAAATTTCATTAAAAACCTTCGAAGAGATTTAAAAAAATTTTGAAATTTTTTTTTTATTTTATGGCATTATGATATTTTTTAGAAATGAAAGAGATGTCCTAGTTATTGTCCCATACGCAGGTATTCGTTTTTTTTTTTTTTTAATATTAAGTTGAAGATTTAACTAGAATAAGCTTTTATAAGAATTTTAAAGATGCATTGTAAAAATTCTTTTTTTATAGAATTTATTTAAGAAAAAAGACTTGACAATCGATGCTGCAGTCTTTTAAAACACAAATGAAAAATTAAAAAAAAAAAGAGCAGAATATTATAATTAAAACGTTTACTTTTTCTTCTCAATAGTAAAGAAATTTTTATTTTTTTGAAAATTCATTTAGATATTAAATAAAGAATACAGGATTAAAATGCTGCATTTCTTTTTAAAAAATAAAACAATTAATTTGACACTAACTTCAGTACTTGAAAAAAAAATCATTTTTTTTAATGAAATTTGCATCCGTTAACGGATTTATTGAGATTATGCTATTGAAAAGAAGTTATTCGATTAATTATTCATTTTGGATTACTGTGCATCATTAAATGATGATTGATTTAAGAATTCAAATTGCACCATTAGTATTATAGGTTTGAAACTCCAGCAAGAATTTGATTCCAAAAAAAGTGAAGTTTTTTTTTTTCTTGGATGTTTTAATTCGAATTTATTACAAAATAAATTCATTCGATCTTTAAAAAGTAGCAAATATATCCGATTAACAGTTCACTAATTTATTCACACTACCTTTCGCAAGAAGAAAGATTTTTTCTCTCTTTCTTTTTGCTTAAAATTTCTATATTTATAATTTTTTTTGTATTTATAAAATTGATTCCCTGTTCATCTCCTTCAATTGATTTAGAACAATTTTGAACGATCTAATAGTTATTTTAAAACATTAATCGATACTTAACTGATTGACAGAAATAATCGTGATTAAAAATATGACTTTCTCAACTTATTTACATTGGCCCCTACATTACATTCATTCGAGTTTCAGCAAATATTACTTTATTAAGTATAAATAATATGCATGAGTCATAGATAATTTGTATGATTCATTTATTTATTTATTGGCAAAATATCTACCTTTGCTTCTTAACTTAAAAAAATCAAATGCTTATGATTCATAAATAATACACATGATTCATTTATTTAATGGTGAAATATCTGCCTTTGCTTCTTAATTTAAAAAAATCAAATACTTACGATTCATAAGTAATACGCATGATTCGTTTATTTATTAGCGAAATATCTGAATTTGTTTCTTAATTTAAAAAAATCAAATGTTTATGACTCGATTCCCAAAATCAGAAACGATATTTGATCAGGAAACTTAAATACACATATAAATTTGTGATTTTTATTGATAGCTCAAAACAGTGAGATATTTCAATGAAAAGAATAAAAGATATAGAAAATTCTTTTTTTTTTTAAAGATGAAATCAATTTATTTCACAATTTTGCGCTCTCAGGTAATAGCTTACATGCTATTAATCTATTTACCTGATATACTATATATATATATATGTAAAAAAAGGGGTCCTGAAACATACAATGCCTTACCGAAACGTTTTTATAATACGAAAATAGCAATTTTGTTACTTTCTAAACGTATTCTCTAAATTAAGTAGTTCAGTCAGTGACCAATAGATGGCGATACCATCTACTAGTAAAAGCACAGAGATATGTCTGCAGTCGCATTAAAAAGATAAATTTCAAAACTAAAAAGAAAAAATTAAGATTTGATGATAACTTCTTCATTTTTAGAGATAAAGTGTTATCGTCTCTAATAAAAGACGAAATAATTGCGTAAAAGCAAAGAAATATATTTGTTTTCAGATTGAGAATCTATTTTAGAAGGTCATCTAGAATTTCTCATCGATTTTTTTAAAGGTTCATTGTTTTTGAGAAGAATCAATCTATCTGATTTTCAAATACAATTTTTCTGATGAAAGAATTCTTTTATATTTTTTAGAATTTGTGCTTAAACTAAATGTAGATAAAAATAATAGCAACCTCTTGCTAAAGATGTTGGAATTAGCTATTTTAATAGTTCTGACAATCTTTTGTATTCAATTATTTTTTCGGAAACAAGCTCGCCTTTGCCATTTCAAAAAATTACCAGGCTTAAGACCTCAATTTCTCATAGGAAATATTGCTTGGGTGTTAAAACTATATGCAAAGGCAGGAAAATATCATCCAGGCGTTTGTAAGTATTCAAGTTTTCTTTTCTTCTTTCTATGCTTTTTTATGCTATTGTAATATACTCTAAAATGCAAGACTTATCGTAAACTAGCCGCCATTGCTGGCCACTTGGTTAACCGGGATTCTAGATCATTAAAATTTTGAATTAAATATTTTATAGAATTTAATCTTCAAGGTTTCGTCGGTAAAATAATTTTTAAATTTAAAATAATTTTTTTAAATAATTAGTTAGTTATATGACTCATGCTACTTTAATAGTCTTTTCTATTATGTTTGTTGTGCACTGAAATTTAATTATTTATATTCATCTTACCTAAAATTTTAATTTTAATTTGAAATAGTAGTGATTAAGCATCAACCAATACAAAAAAATTTTTTTCCTGAGATCAAATACATTTTTTTAAAAATATGTACAGAAAGTATAATTGTTCAGCATCGATATCTTATAAATATCTTTTTTTTTTTAGTTTATACAATATTTCTTCTTTTCCGAGTACAAAGGGTTAGGTTCAGATTCAATCTTTGCATGATAAATTTTGATTTTCTTATTACAGAGTTCGAGAAGGAAAGGAGTAGAAAAATAATTTCGAAACATGAGCGTTTATCATAGATCAGAAATTTTGGTCTTTATTTTTTCCTCCCTCACGATCTCGGTGATATATCACCAATACGAACTAAACTTTCGCCAATCATCTTGGCCAATGCAAGGCGTTAGTGAACACTGGTTATTAAATATTGATTGCGGCATGATCCTAACAATTTTATCGAATCCGTTTCTTGTTTGATCTTTGGCGATTTTTTGAGATAATTCTCTTGCATGTGGTTAACGCACAAAAACCGAAAAGGGAATTTGTATTTTGGATGATGCTTTTTTTTGCGATTAAAACCAAACTTTGATAGAAAACTACAATTACAGTCACATACAAACTTTTATTTATCTAATTCATGCCATTTTTTTAATAATTGCATGCAAAAATATCGACAAACAGATGGCCAACCTTTTCAAGGATTTCTCAAAATTTGATAAAAAATTTACATTTTAGATTTACATTTACTTTATCTTTTATAGTTACCGTGTTCACCGGAATTCGGACAACCAGACTAACAGTTTCCCCGGAAAGGAATTCTTTCAAAATTCGATAAAAATCTATATGTGGTGTGAAGTCTATCTAGCTCAATGCATTTTTTGAATTATCCCATTTGTAGATAGATTCTTCACACAAGCAGATAAAAGTCTACTTCTTATCTGAAGCGTGGAGATTCTCAAAATCTCTTGTTCGAATTTGTTGATGATTACAAACATTTCGCTTTGTGTATGTACATAAGAGACAATTTTGTATATGAGATATTTAAAACACTAATTCTTACGATTAGTTA
Organism: Argiope bruennichi; assembly: GCF_947563725.1. NCBI lineage: Eukaryota > Metazoa > Arthropoda > Arachnida > Araneae > Araneidae > Argiope > Argiope bruennichi. The sequence goes on along the minus strand of NC_079151.1, from coordinate 101,804,441 downwards.
TTTGGCATCACAGGAGTAACGAGCTTTTCTATATAATTTCGCTTTTAATTTAGCTGGCGAGAGTTTGATGTAACCTCGATCGCATCATACCCCTAAATACCTCGATCGCTTGATACCCCTAAATTGAATTTATCACAATTTAAAACAGTTTTTGAACGGGTATCTTCATTATGTACAATTTATAGACTGTTTGCCGGCTTCTAAACGCCATCATGTGAAAATTCGAATGCTGAGTATTTCTGACATTCCCTAACCGCATGAAAAAGTATTTGCTAAGAATGTATCACTATTAAGAAGTGGGCATACTTTAACAACTTCAATGGAATTTTATGAAGCTGTACGTATGCAGTCCTACGTACAGTCAAAGTTTGAACTATTGCCAAATAAAGAATCTTCACCTATTGACTTGCTATTTCTGTATTTTCTTATATAATCTACACCATCTGGGTGGTGTTTCCTATTATAAAATCCCATGTAGTTCGAACTTATTGTCGTATCCTCTACCTCCTGTCATAGTTTCTATGCTGAAGTTTAAATCTCCCTGCATATTTATATATCTGAAAATGCCGTAAAAAGTTCTTTTGGAATTTTTTCGTATGCTATTTGGGTTTTAGAGGATTTTTGATTTTTGTTATGGAAATCTAGGTTATAGTGGACACTTTGTGCAAAAATTTGAAAACATTCATGACTGATATCGACGTTTCATTCCACAAGAAAAAACCCAAAATGAAAGAAGAAAAATACAGTACCTGAAGAAAAAAAAACATAATTGCAAGCATTAATTAGCATGAGAAAAGTGCAGTTGCATTCGGTGCATCTGCTCAAAATTCGACAAGATTCCAAAGAGAAGTAGAATTTTTATAGTCTCCCAACAGAATATGGAATTTTTTAGAAGGATGGCGGATCATTTAGTATCCATTAAGAATATCTGTAACTCTCTTTTTAATGATGATATTGAAGGGAAATAATATTTTTAGTAATCTGTTGTATCAATCAAAGACCACGAAAATAAAGTTTTAATAATCTATGCGTTTTCTAGCATAGTGAATTTGAAAATAAAGCATTTATTTATAGCAACACAAATGAATTAAAAGTTATGGAAAATAAAGATTAATAAAGCTTATCCTCTTAAATCCTCTCTTATTATTAATAAGAGAGGCTTTTATAATCTCATGTGTTTATACAGCAGCATTAGATTCAAGATCAAAAGTCAAAATGACTAAATTATTAGAACAAGACTTTTTTTCTCAATTCATAGTAACAGACATAGTACCAGACGCACACATAGTAACAGACAATAGTGACTTACAGAAGAGGTAAGAACTATTTAACACAAAGGAGGTGGAGGATCATTGAAATCCAACTCTATGCATGAAATATCACAAAGAAAAACAGAAGATTAATAATTAAAATCGAGAACAGAGCATTTTAATCTTTGAAATTTATTAGTTCCATCGAACTGAATGAATCGGTTAATACAGACATTGTTGTTACTTTTCTCCTACGTTAATTAATTAATTTATGATAGATTGATACTTATTTAATTTAATCTAATGCTCTACACAAAACAGTGTTATTAGGAAATTATTCAAGACAAATGCTAATCCCGCTGCCTTTTCTTTTAAAGATATAATCGAACGAGTATTAGGAACCAATATATTGTTTCAAAAGTATGGATTCCACTGCTTCTGGTTTGGACCCAATCCAGTCATATCCATATTTTCACCAGAGTTACTCGAAGTAAGTACTTCCATTTCATCTTGAAATGAGTTTTGTATATTAAATATAGGTGTTATTGCTAAAAACTATTGAACTAATTTATGCGATCAAAAGTATCTGAATAATTTCGGATTCGATCTTTTTTTTCTTTCCCATTTTTCTCCTGACGGGCTCTAGAATATTTTTGACTCCTAACTTTTTTTGGAGAACAATTACTACAATGCCTATACCTTTCTGAATCTTAAATTTAAATACATTTTTTTCTATAATTTATCCTAATTTTTATTGAAGTTATGAAAATAAGTATATGTTATATTTCTCGCATATCCAGTTAAAAATTATTTAATCAAAAATACTCACAATTTCTCAAATACTTATAGAAATCATTTGATATTTTAATATGATTTTGTAAAAATAATATTTTGCCTAATTTGATGCAAAATTCCCTATTTTATAAATAAAAAAATTGCGGCTAAATGTAAGATTTTAAAAATAAATCTTTACATTTTTTTCCTAAGCTTGTGAGTCATCGTTACGAAAATGCTATACTTACCTACAGCAAATACAGCATTCAAATAATTTTCTACTTTTTGTTAAAAGGGCTGAGCTGAAATTCTATTATTTCCCATCGATTTCTGTTTCTTCTAAATGCCATGATTAAATATCTATGATAAGATGTTGATTTCTTGACAATCCCTGTAGCTTGAAATGCACAAAAGTTGCATGCAGTATCTTATTTGTTCGTTTTATTTCTGGATCTTAGTAGATTCATGATAGTCTGGTAATAAGGTTTTAGGGTTCGGAATTTGATTCCGTTAACAATCAGCCGTGTATGTGGGATTGATGTTCACCAAATTTGCCGTTAAGGATAAACTTCGTTCTTCTTTTATGTCCTTGTAGCTTAGAGAAAGAAATGTAACCTTCGTTATTTGACCGCAGATCAAAAATTAAGAGATACTTCCCAAAATACCCATTGCGGGGCTTCAAAACGTGATTTTAATATAATTAAATTAAACAAAACTTTGTTTTTAAAATTTTTCACATCTTTTCATAATTTAATCTTATCTGGAGAGTAACCCCCGGGGAGAGCACCTCGAAATGAGGATGAGATACTTCCGGTATAGTGGTTGGATCACGCCACCCTGGAGGGTAAAAAAAAAACACCTGGAGGATCTGACTCCTTCCATCAATAACAGGACGTACTTCCTTCGGGAAGGGTTGTACCGTGACCGGTGATGGCCCTTAGGATTCAACCACAGTTCTCGCCAGTGTTGCTGTTGCGGCGGTCCGTTCATTCAGTATTTTTATCCGTGTGTCTTCTGGCGGGGCAGAGAGTCAGTGATATGTCTTATCTGGAAAATATGTTAATTACATTTGTCCTTTCACATTCTTGAAAAACAATAGATTCCTAAACTTCGTGTAATTAAGTGATAAATTCAATTTATACTTTGTCACAAAATTAATATTTGTATAGAAATTGAAGAATGAAAAGGTAAAGGGATGCATTGGAACCAGAATATCCCTTTGAAATCTATCTCAATTAAATAATAAAGAAAAAATTTCAAAAACGTTTGGAGGAGGGGGTTTAATTTTTATTATATTATTTAGATTGGTTCTGAAAAAGGCATATTGGATATATTCCTACAAATATTGGGAGGTTAAAATATAAAATGAGAAAATATTCAAAAATTTCTTAAAGTCATTTTCACTAGGAAATTCTGAAAGCAAAATATTGCTCAAATTACAAATATTAGTATCTTTTTAATACTGAAATTATTTTGTTGTCATTTGAAACTAAATAAGATTATTCAGCTTGAAGTTTTTCGCAGAGAAGATTTGATGATATGTTATCAATAATTTAATTTGCTAGCCTATGAGCTAGGAGTCTTGTGGGATTTGACACTTTTGAATAAAGTAGAAGATAACAAACATTAAATATCCCAGAAAACTGATCATTGCTTTGATCTAATCTTACTACATGATAAAAAATTATATTTACACTTACATTAAAAGAATCAATAGTATTACATAAATTTTAGAAAAAGAAATTAATTTTGAGCATGGAGAGTGGATGATAAAATATTTCTGCGTCGGCCGGGAGTCGAACCCGGGTCAACTGCTTGGAAGGCAGCTATGCTAACCGTTATACCACCGACGCTTCAGCAGGTGATCATTTGTGATGCTTCAATAGGTAGGAAAATCAGGTAACGCATCTTCGTGCTTTGTTCTTTATTCAGACGTCCGAAGGAAGTTCAGCAGTAAAATCAACTTCCAGGAAATAACAATTTCTGATTCAATTGACTTTCCAGTTTCATTTTTTCTTTGCAATTTGTTATTTCAGAACTGATAATACCGTATCTGCGTATCAGTTTCATTTTTTCTTTGCAATCTGTTATTTCTGAACTGATAATATCGTATTTGCTGTTACTGTACTAAGTCAAACTTTTAGATCTTTTAATGTAGCACTAAAAAAAATCATAAAAGGTCTCTACATTATGCTTACTTTTAAAGCTTTTTGGCTATACATAAATATAAATTTTTATGTAGAATCATCCCATTAAAAATAAAATGAAATAAATTTATGCACAGAAACTTGACCTGGAATAAAATAATGTGTGTGTTCTTTTTTTTTGGCTATACATAAATATAAATTTTTATGTAGAATCATCCCATTAAAAATAAAATGAAATAAATTTATGCACAGAAACTTGACCTGGAATAAAATAATGTGTGTGTTCTTTTTTTTGGCTATACATAAATATAAATTTTTATGTAGAATCATCCCATTAAAAATAAAATGAAATAAATTTATGCACAGAAACTTGACCTGGAATAAAATAATGTGTGTTCTTTTTTCCTTTTAGGTTTTCTTGATAGAAGGTAAGGCGTTCTCATTTCGGAATGTAGATGCTTAAAAGACTAAAATTGAGAAAAACAAATATTAAGGTCAAAGTTGAATATCAAACTGATAATACATGATATTTTCATAAAAAGTTCGTAAAGACTTTATTTAGGTATTCTACTGAATAAAAAAATAGATGGAGAACGGTACTTCAGAGTTAAATCAAATAAACAACAGCAGAAAATAAAAAAAGAAAGAAACGAAAGACTTGGTAGTAAGTTGCTAAAATATGCAAAATAAGAATCTTGGCAAACATTTGTACTGTTGTACTGCCATTGAGTAATCACTTCATTGTTTAAAATTTTTATAAAACTAATGTAATAAAAGCAATTTTCAAGCATTTGAAAGAAACATTTTCTTGCAATTTTATACAGAAAAAAAATCATCATCATTTTTTCCAACATAGAATTGAATCTGGATATAGGATATATAGAATAATGCTTTAACATCGATTAAAAAAAGTAATTGTCCATTTTCAATTCAAAATTTAATGCAGCCAATTTTTGTCAATATGAAAACAAAATAATATTATGTTTAGATTGAACTCAAAAACTCCCGTGGCAATTGTTTCGAAAGTTTCTCTTAAATTTTTGATTTTAGAGAAAAGAAATCCTATCGGGAAAAATTTATTCAGTTTTTCTTGTTTAGAACTCTTACCAGTTTCTTCTTCGGAATCATGAAATAGTTTTAATTTTACAACACGGAAAATCACCATCTCCAGAAGATTGAAGAAAGTGTGGACTTGGCACAATTGCATTGTTCCTGTAGCAAATTAAATAGACTTATAAAAGTTCACATTTTAATATCTATTATCACGGAGTTTTTTTCATATATGAGTTACTAACCTCATTGTTTAATAATTTCAATCAGAGTTGTGAATTCCTTTTTTGCTTAGTTTTCAAACTATTTATGAAGGCTGAAATATTAGATTCAATCGATATATTTATTTTGGTTGGGTATAAATTAAAAAAAAAAAACTATTTTTTCAAAAATATTTTTAACGAATTTACTTTAAACCCTTCTCATTCTTAAAATTTTTTTTTTTTAATATGAAAGTGCTATTGCTACGAGATATATTTGTATTTTTAAATTCTTTGCAGATTGTCCTTAGCAGCAATGTTTCTTTAGAAAAATCTTTCGAGTATAGGTTTCTAGAACGATGGCTAGGACGTGGCCTCCTTACTAGGTAAGACGCAAAATATTGGTTTGAAATCACAGAATATCTTAAAATATATTGAAATAAGAATATGAAAAAGTTACTACCTGCACTTATAATATAGTATTCTGTTGATAAAAAGAATTCTTAAAGCAATTGTATGGGGATTTTTCTGGTTTTTTTTAATTGTAGAACATTAAATTTTGTGCGGGTTTTCTTTACTAACAAGATGAAACAGTGTAAATAATAATCTCAATTTAAAATACTTCATTAAAATTTATCAAATAAATGTAGCTGGAATTTCTTTTCATTAATCATGTTATTTTAACCTGTTAAAAAATATGGCAAAATATTTCAATGCGAATAAATTACACTGTTAACTGGTTAATTCTAGTTCATATGCTTAGAACTTTCGAAGAAAGATAGGCAAAATATTTTGTAGCAGAAAATGTATTTGCGAACTGAAAAAAATTAAACGAACACTAGCATGCAACCAACATTCGAATGAAATGGGACGAAGAAAATTTTACTTTTCTGTCAGTCATACAAACAGACACTATTCATAACAGATGGGTAATAATGTCGTTTTGCTTACCTTAAATATCATTTACAGACATTTACAGACTTTCTACAACTTTTATTTCTAATACAAGAGAATAGAACGATGCGAAGTCAGTTAGGGTAATTGGGAACGAAATTTTCTTCGATTTGAAATGATTGTATGAATTGAAAACAGACCTATAATTTTTATGAGGCATAATCATGTCCAATAGAACTCATTTAACAATGCATTTTTTCCTAAAAAATCAAGCATTCTCAGTAACAACAAATTCATAATTATCCTATCATGTTCCCAATTACTCCAAAGATAATGGAGTAATTGGGATAATGGAGTAATGGAGTAATTAATATATATTGCTGCTTATTGACAAAAAATTTATTCTACTATCATGACACCAATGCATGTCAGGGGTAATAGATAACAGTATGCTGTTTCTCAGAATAAATGCTAAAATTAAAAACTTAATCTTACCTCATGTCTGTTTTATTCTATAGATGCAAACAATTTATAACTTTACATCTTTACACTAAAAATAATCGATTTTTAACTGAATAGTGACGCTGAATTTTAATTTTACTTTTTTAAAACACAGATCGTAATTAAAGTAAACAGACGTTAGAAGAAAACTCTTAAAAGAATCAGAAAAAAGTTGTTTGTTTTTTCCCTCGCTTTCCTTAAAGAAGGCTCAAGCTTCTCAATTTAAGGGACTATTAAGTTTCACCAAGAAATAACGGTGGTCATCGTCATCATTTACCATTTCCGATTCTAGCAATACATATAATCTTAGTTTTTTTTTTTTTTGTTTATTTATTCACATTATTAAGTTCTATAAACTGGGCCAGTTTAAAAGTTACAGTTTCTCGAAACCCATGATACTTTTTCATGTTATAGAACAGAATAGAATTGTAATTTCCATATGAAAAAATAGTTACAAATTATTTTTCAATTCTATATTTCATTGATGCGAACGGGATCGCCAGAATCAGGACTTAGTCGAACAGGATGATTTAGGTTAAGATAGGGCTCAGTGAGTTAATTAATCCTATATATTGCTATTAGAGCTCGAAGTAAATTTTTTAAACATTGCGTCTAGAAGAATTTTAAAAAGATTGGATTTATAAAAATCGTATGTTTGCATTCCTATCACCCAGGGATAAATTAAAAAAGAAATTTTTAAAAACATAATGATACGAATTGTTTTACAAATGAGCAGCATTGCGAATACAATTTAAGAAAAAGATGCTTTGAATATTTAATTCTAATTGCTTTTTTAATGTTTTTATTTCAAATGTTATTTTTTTCGTGTAATCAAATCGTAAATAAATGTTTCGTAAGTGTAATTCGTAAATGTTATAGAAATAACTGAAATTCTCATGATTAAATTATATTTTTCGTTGTAGAGTTCGCAATTAATGAAATTTTTCCTTTCTATATTTTCTAAGCATTCATAAATCAGATTTACAAGCCAAAAATGTTTATATGTTTATGGTTACAATGCTATCAAATATATAAATTAATGAAAATTTATTTTACCTTCTATATAAACAATTTTTTTACTGAAAATAATATTCAGATTTCTTCATAGATTTTTGTATTTTGATTTTTGAAAAAAAAAATTAAATATTTATTTCAGCACGGGTCCAAAATGGAGAGCCAGACGTAAGCTGCTGACACCATCTTTTCATTTCAAAATTTTAGAAGATTTCTTGCCAACTTTTAACGATCAATCTTTGATACTTGTGAAAAAGCTTCAGTCACTCCAGCATGAAGACTATGTAGACATCCAGCCGCCAGTTATATTATGTACTTTAGATATCGTTTGTGGCAAGTATATAAGACAAAATATTTTGTTTTTGTTAAAAATACTTGTATTTATTTTAGCGGAATTTAAATAAAAAATTGAGAATAGACATATTTAAAAGTTTCAAATTCAGTTATGAATACTGTCAGAAATTCTGAATATTTATTGCAATCATTTCAGTATGGTTTAAAATTAAGAATTGGTTGTGGACGTAGAAATACTGAATGTTAAGAAATTAAAAAATATTATTTCACGAATGTATATATTGGATATATTTAAAAGCATATTTCACTGTACGTTCTCTGTAGGGTAAAACACCCTTAGGGTAGATTAACGATCCAATCATTGTACAGAATCAATGAGTTTTTATTTAATTTGAAAATTCATGACGTCTTGATACGTCATCAATAATCATCTACATCTATGTCTTCCATTTTCGAGAGAGTCGCTAAATAAAAATATGACACGTCAATGGTCTTCGCCAATTGAATGGATTTCATCAACTTTAATTCGTCAATCAATTTCGTTGTCTTGCATGCCTACGTAACCAATCAGAACGCTCTATGCATCTTGTCAATTAAAATCGTGCTTTCATTTGATTGATAAGATATTGTTCTTGAAACTTTGTTATTTCATAAAGTTTTGGTAAATCGATCAAAATTGGGTGGTAAATTAAATGCTATTAATATGGTGGGTGCTAATTAAGGCTATTAATATTGGGATCTCCAATGGTGGCTAGTAATTTTTTAAATAAATAATGTATGAGAAATGAAAGTATATATAAATGTATAAGAAGCAAAAATGTTTATTAATTTATTGCATTTGTAATAAATCAAATATGAAGTGGTTATAATGCAATATTTAGTATGAAAGAAGGTTGAAGCAAATAATCATAGTATAAGATACATGATTATTTACTTTTCATCGTGACATTTTGCAGTTAAGAATTAAGATTTTTTTAAAATCTGAAATAAGATTTTCAGTTGTGAAGACTCTTTGATTTTTGTATATAATTAATGAATTCTAAACTATGGAAGGCAATTGCTATTTTGAAAATAATTGCGAATGTATGCATTATACACATTTTAAAAAAATTAAATGCATGTTTAAAAAAATTTAACATGAACATTTTTATCAATAATACATTATATTCGCAAATTTCTAAAAATTCAAGGTATATTTTCAATTAATTTCTTAGTTAAACATTAATTTAAATCTTTAGTTCACTCACCTAAACTTATTTACTCACTTGCATTTTCTCACTTGATTTTTTAATTGTTTAGTTAACAAACGCTGTTTGTACACTTTTTTCTTTCAGAAACCGTAATGGGTGCTCAAATTGGTGCTCAAAAAGGAGAGAACATAGAATACGTGACAGCTATTCACAAGTAAGAGAAATAATCTGGAAATAGGACATTTGTTTTCATTTTGAAATATTTATAAATATTTTATTCGTATAGATTTTTAAGTGCATGATATTTTTGTCCGTGTTTATTATCTTACTTTAAGCCGACATACATTGATTTCTCGTAGTATAAAATATTCTGATATTGCCCTTAAATGCTAATGTAACGGAACTTAAAACAAAAGCTTAAATTAATGTAACCGGAATTTAAAACAAAAGCATAAAGTTGATAATTTTAAGAAGAACATTTATTTTCCCAGATAATCGAATTACGTTCCTACATGAAAAAATGAAATACTTCTCAATTAGGTTGCTTTTTATAAAAATCTACAATAGGAAAACATGTTAGTGGCTAAACTGTAAGTCATTACATTATTAACAAATAAAGAAAACATGAGAATAGAGTTTGCTAAAATGTTGCTCAAATACCTGTGTAATAGAAGGAAGTAATATATAACAATTTATTAAAAAGATATACATCAGCGCAATCAAAAAGCATGCATAATGCAACCAGATATTAAAAGTTTTCAAATGTAACATCTTGTTCAGAACTATATACCAATCCAATATTTATCTCAATATAATTGCTGAGAAGTTGTGTTATTTATAAGTTTCTATGCCAAGAATTAAAATCTTTCTCGGATTGATATAAAACCACGATATTAAATTAGACACATTCATTTGACTAGAAATCGCGAAATTCGCTGCGTAGTTACAAAGTAAATTCAAATCTTAGATTTTACGATAGGCTTTCGTTGAGAAAAATCAAATGATTTATTGAGAAAAACGAAGGAAGTTTGTTTGATTTGTTTTACATCATGTAAGATAAATAGATAATAAATATGAATAAAGTAAATGCTACTTGTTGTAAAATAATATAAATAAAGTAAATGCTACTTGTTGTAAAACAATCTATATAAAATAAATACTTGTTGATAATAACACTTGTACATAACTATATGCTCTTATTTTAGATATAATCTGACTTTGTTTTTCTGATTCAACAAGATTTTTTTCTTATAAACCTTTAAAAAAAAATTTTTACATTTAGTAAAAAAGTAAATACAAATACTTTTTTCTTCCGAAAATCAGAAACTTCTCTGGGCTTTATCAATACTTTTTTTCTTTTGTGGAGCAAAATTCTCATAATTTTTATATGTATATTTTTAAATACTGATAATTTTGTCTTTTATTGTTATAGTATTATTAATCAGTAATATCATATATTAATATTAAAAATTGTCATGACTTAAATCAACGCCTTTTTTTTCTAACTAACTTTACGTCATCACAGAAAACGGACCAATCAGTTATCTCAGAACAATATTATTTCCTAGGTTCTTATTTTAAATTAACATTATCTGCAGGAAGAATCGACAAAAAATTAAATTTTTTCTTTCCAACAAAATATTTACTTAAATATCATCACAGAAGACTGGGTTATCGATTCTGTATGGTAAAAAATAAGTCCCAAATATTTGTTACTTTAAAAGTGCCTTCAGGAAAAAATAGCAAAAAAGTTAAAACTTCCTTTTACAACCATTTGTTTATTCAATTCGCCATTGCTGAAGACTGAGCTATCGACTCTGTATGGTCAAAAATAAGTCCCAGATATTTGTTAACGTTAAAAGTGCTTTCAGGAAAAAATGGCGAAAAGTTAAAGTTTTCTTTTACAACCAGTTGTTTATTCAATTCGTCATCGCAGAAAACTGGATTATCGATTCTATCGGGTTAAATGTAAGTCCCAGATGCTTGCTACATTAATAGTACCTGAAAGAAAAATTGGCCATTTTGCAAAATAATATAAGAGGCAAAAAGAAAATCTATTGTATATACGGTAGTGGTGGCTCATGCAATGTGGCCGTAATTATTCTATATTAATAGATGACTTTCGGGTAATTGAGTTTGGCCCTTTTTAATTAATTTTGAATAATTTAATAATTAGTCATTCTAAGAATATGAATAGAATATTTTACGTTGTAGATATGCTTCATTCTTTAGTAAAAATTATGAGTCTTTAATTAATTTTAATAAAAAATTGTACATTAAAATAAATATTTTCGGTTATTTTTCACGCTTCCTTTATTCCCACTTTCAAAGATTTACTCAGAAGTGAATGATTTTTAAAAAATCATGCAATTATAAGTTAAAGTTAGTTTAGTTATATTAACGTCCTGTTTTTAAAGCAACACTAGGGTTATTTGGGGACGGACCTCATAATTTCGAACTGTGGTCAGATGACGAGGACGACACCTGACACTCCCTCTCGAAACTTCCACATCACAGGCCCCGGAAATCTGCCTCCGCCTATTTTAACGTGCACAGACTCATTTACATGACGGTTCTTAGATGGAAATGAGTCTCGAACCTTGAAACTTCGGGTCCCAAAATGGAATTTTATTACCAGGCCGCTGCGGCTCCATTTTAAGCTAAAATAAATACGTATGTGAAAATGGTATTTTCATATTTATTTACGAAAAATATCAATAAATCATATTTTTAACTGATTTTTTTTCATTTTTTAAGCATTATTCTTAACTTATAATTTATATTTAAATTTCTGACTGTTGAGAAACATTTTTGTAAAAAAAGAAAGAAAAAACAACTTTAAAACACAGCTTCTACTATTTCTATAAGTCAAGGATGGGCTATATTCCCGTTGATACCTTCTTCATTTTACAAACTGTGGAGTGGACACCAATTCATAATCTTAGTGACTTTTTTATGTTTTTCTACTATGTACATGAGAATAGAAAATGATGCATGTTGGAAATTTCCTTTCCACAAAGAAAGATGTACTGCTTTATCTCACTAAAACACAGGATGTAAAATACTCAGAAAAAAGTCCATTTCTCCATTTCTCTGTACTTGTAAGCTAACAATTCCTACATATTGTCTATCTATTTATGTGCAGGGTTATATTTTGCAGACTATTAAAAAAATTACTAAGATTATGAATTGATTTTGCAAAAAAAAAATCAAATTATTTTATTGAAATTAGAAACAACAAGTATAAATATCATGAATATTTCAAAAAAAATTTCATAATAAATGTATAATTCAAATTATCCCTTTTTGTTGTAGTTTAGCTGGCTTTTTTAACCAACGCACTATACGTCCTTGGCTTTGGTACGACGCTTTATTCAGCCTGACCAGCTCCGGAAGAGGATTTGACAGAGATCTGAAAATTCTGCATGGCTTTACTGAAAAGGTAGAAACTGATAATTTTATTTTTTGAGCTGAAACATTTTTCCTTCAGATATGACACTATAATTTCGCAATACCTTTAACATAGCAGATTGATGTATCATTTTTATTTATTACTTCATCATTGTGTTATTGCTGCTGAATCCATGGTTATATGGATTAAGTATGGCAAAGTTCAATTTTATGCTCTAACGGGCACTTCTTAGAGCATTCAAGCTTTTTCATTTTACATTTCAGGAATCTAGCCGTTTCATCCGAAAATGTCATTTTACTCTATCGAAAGAATCGATAATCAATTGTTAGCTATTCTTTCACGAATGGGAATACGTTGCTTAACAAGGTTTCTTAGTTAATACTGATGCAATTATTATATTATCGATTGCCAGAAAAATATTCAGTGGCTAGCCCAATCACAGCTGAATTTAATTTCTAAAGATCATATAGATTATATTGTTTGTAAATACTGGTTAAACAAATAGCTAGAAAATACTATCCATTTTCATTCAAATCATGTCCTCAGATATCCTATGTCTAAACCAACGACTAAGGAATTTGACCCACAATGTATGTAGCATGCAGCAAGTCCACGTAGACAATAGAATTGGACGTTTAATCTTTGGTTCTCTAGTAAATATTATTTCAAGTTCATCTGGGTTCTGATAGGAGCATGAAAGGAGAAGAACATGATATTTCTTTCTAAGTAAAATCCTTGAAGTATTCGTTTTTAAGTATCAGTAAAAAATAAGTTTGATGCATAACAAATTATAGCAAAGCAATGATTAATCATAAAAGTACGATCTCAAAAGAATAGTTCAAGTGCGAACATGCCTTTGAAAAATATAATATATCTTAAGAACTAACTCTCAGAACAGCTGAACTAGTGATACCAAATAGTCAGACTTTATGATTTTCCTTGATAAATATGTTATTATTAAAGATATATTGTTCATAATATCAGTTTTTTACAGGTAATTCGAGAAAAAAAGCAAGAACGATTATCTCAAAACACTTCTCCACAAAATGAGGAAAAGGAAAATGAGTTCCAAAGCAAAAAAAGAAAAGCATTCATGGATTTATTACTAGACTTGCACCTGGATGGTCAACAGCTATCTGAACAGGACATCCAAGAAGAAGTGGACACCTTCATGTTCGAAGTAAGCATTTCTATGCAATTGAGAAATGCAAATTTCATTGGTTTTCCTGTCTGTCAAAAAAGGCCAACAATCCCAATAGCACAAAGATAACAGTGACCAATATCCCACAATATTGTATAATATTATACAAGTTATTAACAAGTATTATTAACAAGTTATGCTTCCTGCAAAACATAACATTCCTTCTTCTAGCAAAAAAACAAATGAACGGAATTTTATAGAGGTGGGTTGATTTCTGGTAACAGGTTAAAAATATAATGCTGTTTATTTAAAAAATATATATGTGTACTAAAATATCTTTCCCATATTTATGTACGAAACTATTTTTTTGTTTTAATTATTATAGGATGCTTCTATTTATTTAAATGCTAACCACCTGTGGCGACCAGTTTAATGACCAGAGATTAATGTTTACTAAATTTTTTTAAAAATACTTTATGAAAATTTCTCTTGAGGATTTTCTTAACAGTGTTTTTAAACTTAAAATTTGATAGACATGCGATGAGTGCTGTTTTAAAAGCCTTACATCATTCCTTTTTATTGTACAATGTATCTCCCTATTTGTCTGTCATTTCACATAAAATTTGAAATTTATTTAAAAAAACGTAAATGATTAAATTTCATTAAATACAAAAATTTACTTGACGAAACTAAACATTTTTATTTAAAATATAAGGACAATCGAGTTATTCATCACTGAAATTCTATGTGTATTATAGAATATTTTTCATAATTTTTTGTTAAGAGAAATATTTAATAAAAGATTTTCTGGTTGAACCAGATACTCAATGCACTAAAATAAGAAAACAATTTTCAAATGATAAGAAAGCTGATATATTTTTAAACATTCAATAATACCATATTAAAGTATTGCAGTGTTCAAAAAATGAACATACATACTTTTAAAAAAATTTCATCGTTGCTTATGTTAAATTAAATATATTTGCTATTAAAATAAAATAGGTTCATTATGTTAAAACTGACATTAGATTGAAACGAACTCATGATAGAAAAATAAGCAATCACTTCAGGCCATCATCGTCGATAATGGAAAAAAAGCATAGACGAAACATTAGTTAACAAAAATTTAAAAAGGATTTGAGTTTTACAAAAAAAAAATGCCCATATTTTTTTTTGTAATATTCTTTAAAAAAATGTGTTAAAAAGTTAATAAACCTAGATTAAAATATTTTACAACTACATTTTTATTATTAAAAAGACAATCTTTTAAACTGTGAAAATGCACGAATTCATTCTTGTGGAATAACATTTTCTAAAGTTATCGCTGAAAAACATTAAAAATTCATATATTTTTTATTAATTAAAATTTAAAAACCAATTTCTCCTAGGAGCACATTCCCATCCTCCAAAGTATAAATGGGCCAAATTTGGTAGTTTTAGGTCGAACCTTCTGGTCTCTAGAGCCCGCAAAATCCCACACACTAAAACACAGGACACACATTCAGCTTTGTTATTAGTAAAGATGTAATAACGCTGAAATGTACTTCTATCATGCATATATTACCATCTATGTGTCAAAGAACTTTATCGATTTTTGACTGAAAATAATTTTATCCAAAATGTTTTTCTTTTTCTTTGTAGGGCCATGACACTACTGCGATGGGAATAATATTCGCTCTTTACAGTATCGGTCTTAATCCAAAGATACAGGAAAGAGTCCATGAAGAACTTGATACCGTTTTCGGGAACGATCTTGAAAGGCACGTCACAATGGACGATGTCCGGAACATGAAGTATCTAGAATGCGTTCTTAAGGTGCATACTTAAAAGTACATTCTTACAATGCAATACTTATTCTTTTTTGTTGAAAAAATGGTTGAATGCTTTTCGTGAAGGAAAATATAGTATTTACTTTTTGTTTTTAAACTATCATTAGTATTCAGGTATACACCAGCTATAAACAAAAAAATTTCACAGTCACTCCTTTATGAGTGTTAGTTATTAATGAAAGGTATATTTTATCTGAAAAGAAGTATACTTATCTCGAGTTTTTGTTGATTTCATCTGCCAAATAAAAAAAGTCAAAAATTTAACTCATGATATCATATTAAAGCTCATTTTTAGCTGTAAAAAACACTTATATGAAAAATATCTTGAAAAATTTTGGTTAAAAAGTTATAAATGAGAGAAGTGGGTAGGTTTCTTTTCAAATTTTTTTCCAAAATCAATTTTAGGATTCGTTTTCTTCTTAAAGCTATTGATTCATATATGTTCATTACTTAGTAAGAAATTATTAGTTTTCAACTCGCGTTTAGAACTGAATGCAATTGATAATTCATTCTAGTAATTTACGATGTAGTATTATTTAATTTATTAATGCTTTTACTTTTTATTCATTCTATTTCTATTGTTTCATCATTTAAGTATGTCATATCAGTGATAAAGATTAATCCTATTTTCTAAACTATACAATTTGTAAATTACAAGTAGCAAATGTTCTTAAAACGAAAAGGCTACAATATTTTATTGCAGTGGCCATACGCTTGTGTACTTAGATAAGGTGAGGAATTAATTTCAACATTTTTACTTTTTTATAAACAGGAAAATATTTTTATGCAAAGAGGTAGAAAAGAAAAGATTTTTGAAGTTAATGAATTTAAAAAATGACAATTATTGTTAGTACTAAAATTTTTCGAAAATTTTTGTTACAGGTGAAAAGTATTTTTATCGTATTATTGAGCTAAACTTAATGAATAAGGAGATTACAATTTGCTTTCTAATATCAAAACGTGTAAAGTAGTAGCTATTTAAATGTGTTTTTGACTACAAAGTAAGAGGAAGAAAGAATGTGCTAGGATTGAAATTTTTTTAAATACATGTTTATGAAAGCACGAAATAACAACATTTTTTTTTATTTTAATTATTTTCAATTTTTGAATCTTGAGATCTAGTATTTCTCAATTTTATTATCAGATGTCGTTACTAGTCAGGATTTAAAATTCAATTTAACTAATGATTAACTGATTATAGTTTTGAAAATATTAAATTTGGGTATTGTTATATAGAATATACGAATAAGGAATTTTTTAATTCTTTCAAATCCAACAAAATGACTGGAAAATCTGTTATAAATTTTCTCTAGAAGCATTAAATAAAAGCATACTGTGAAAATCTTTTGTCAAATTCTATATGAGAGAAGGGACTTTAATATGTGACATATTGAATTTAATTATAGTAAAAACATTCTAAAAATATTTTTTTTTTACTTGGTATAACGATAAACTTTTTTTAGCTACTTAAAATGTTGGTGCTTGTTTGCAACACAAAATATTTTTAATACATTTTGAAATTTTTTTTATTTATCTTTTGATAAATAAAATTTCATAGCGTTGAAAATATTTGTATATAATTTTTATGTCAAGAACGGAATCAGTTTTCAATATTTGTCAATCAAATAGATATCAACTCAAGAAATTTGTAAAAATCTGTAAGTTTAAGAAATAGTTTTCCTTTTAAGTAATTCTAAATTTATTTGCATTTTCATTAAATTCTGTCTTAAATCATTCTGATGACTGAATTATTTGTATTGACAAATATGAAAATTAATTGTAGTATCATTTCTGAAATTCAGGAATCACAGAGACTCTTTCCATCAGTCCCAATCATTGGTAGAAAATTAAATGAAGATATTAATTACAGTAAGTACAAATGTATTTTGTCTTTTACAGTAAAGAGTGTGTTATTTTTATATAACTTGTAATATCAATATTTTAAATATAAATTTTAACATCTAGCTTTGATTTTAATTATCTTCCATTAAATTTCAGTCTTTTCTTTGGGTTGACCATCACATTTGTCAAAAAGAATTTAAATTCTTCCAGTCTTTTCCTTTTTTAATTTTTGCATTTTTATAGAATATTTTTAAACTTAACACATAAATTCTCTTAATAATAATGAATATCAAAAGAATATATTTTCTTCTTTCCTTTCCTTCTGAATAATTAAGAAATTCGGCTAATTCGATCTTTATCAGAATTTGAATACAGATGTTTATGGAAATATAAAATCAGCAGAAGAAATTCTAACCTGCTCTGATTCTTAATGGGATGTCCTTTAGATTCTCTTTGTAACCAATAATCATAAATACATCTTGAAAACTGATGTGAGTAAAAATAATTCTATTAATACTGAAAGGTCCTTAATCAGTATGTTACTTAATGAAATATAGCCTTTAAGAATGTGCTTTCACTTAAAAAAAATAATTCATAGTTGAAACCCCATTTATTATTTTTTTAATTAATTTTTTATAGTTTGCAACAGTTCTCCGACTCCTTATATTTTTGCGATTTTCACCCCCTAAACGTCGTTTGGGATCCCATGCTGTATGGTGATTCCTTATCCTCTTGATTCCTACTATCACCCCTCTGAATTTGTCGGTCAAATTCGGCAACACCCTGTATATGTGTGTGTGTGTGTGTGTGTGTGTGTGTGTGCGTGTGCGTGTGTGTATGTGTGTGTGTGTGTGTGTGTGTGTGTGTGTGTGTGTGTGTGTGTATTTAGGGTAGAATTTTTTTTATTTACAATATTTACTTTTTGTATACATCGTATATGAAAAGAGTAAAAAAACCCAAATACATTCAGAGATTTATTTTTAAAAATTCTTTTAAAATGCCCATATCAACAGGGAAATTATCTAGAATGAACAGATATACAACCGATACTTCATAAGACGAATGCTAAGCTCTAATAAACATCGAAATTAGATCGGCGGAGCTTGTTGTTTTGTTTTTCCTGTTCAAGTGCTCAGTGAATCTCGAAAGTGAAGAAAACATACAAGTGTAAGGGGGGGGGGAATGGAAATCGCTTCTTCCTCAAAAGGTGACAAGTGAACATATTTACCTTGGGGAAATGCCAAAGGGAGAAAACGAAATTACTGAGCTCGTCACAATCCATTTCGGAACAGAGCCGGTTTCAAAGGCTAAAAGATGTTTTGTACGTGTTTGTTTGAACTCACTAAACTTTACTGATGTTTTTTTTTTTTTTTTTTTTTTTTTTTTCGTTTTCCTTCGCTCATGAAGTATTTTAAATTTACATTAATTTATTAAAACATTTTTTAAGCTTTAAAAATTTAATTTAAATTATTTTATTTTTTCTTTAATTTTTTTTTTCTGAGGGTGTAAAATGAAAGTTGCTTAAATCGAAATTCATCAACTCATTGTCTTGTGCAGGGTATTCTATTTGTCCAAATGATACATAATTTGAATAACACATATTTCAAGCTAACCGCCTTTGCAGACCAATTGGTTCGCTAAGGATATTATTGCATTTAATTTCAATAAAATCGCTTATGAAAATCTTGTCCATGATTCCATCCATAAAGTATTTTCCATACGTATTTTCAAATATCAAATTGTTTTACACTTTCTAATTTTTTGAATGGTAACCAATCCTATAAAATTACAGTGCTGTTGAAAATGTAATTATCTGGTTCATTTATCTTCGAACTTCTTCGGTGCTGTAATTTCAGTTTTTTTAATTCTTGTGGTATATTATACAGATATTAAACAGAATCCTTCACCTTAGCTTCCAACTATAGAAGAAAATTACGAGATTAAATATTTAACGAAGTTATAAAAACAGTTTGAATATCAGGGTAATAATGTAATCTGTTTATGAAAATTAGGCAAAAAAAAAAGTTTTTAAAAATTGTCGAAATTCAGTAAACATTTGCACGAATATTAAATTGGCATCGTTAAAAATGTAATTTTTTGAAATTCATTATGATGCAGAAATATTTTTGTGCTAGAGTATTTTTGGACGTTATAGAGGAAATATTACAAAATTTTACTTAATTTTTAGTAAATTTAAATTTCAAAAAAAAATTTCCTAGATACACATCTCACCTACGAGATATATATTTTTCCTATCTTCCAAAGTATACACGTATCAAATTTTTTGGCTCTAGCTCAAATGGTCTGGCAAGTGAAATGCCAGCACACATATACACAGAATACATGTACATCCTCTTTTATTTCTCAGGTCTTTTGGACTTTTTTTGTGCTTATAAGTTTACTTTAGATATTTATACTGGCATATCATCTAAAATATCTGTCCAATTTTTGTATCATTTTGAATAAAAGAACATTTTTTACTGCCTCTATGTAAGTAAAGTTTAATTTGAATATCCTAAACTATTAATGACTTCATCTTATTTAATAATTTTAAAGACGAATAAGATTCGTTTTGTAATTTTTTTTTAAATAATTGACGGATTGAATGTTGGAAGACAAATAGAAGTCAATAGATAGTTTTTATTTTGACTTTCGTTCCCCTTTTTTAGAGATATTTCGCTACAAAAATAATACGTATCTTGTAGACATAGGGATCATTATTCAAAAAAAATTTCTTTATATTTCTACTAATAAGTAGCGATATATAGATGAAAATACGGATATATGTATATGCGTTATCACTGTAAAAGTGAGATTATTTGATCAATAGTTACTAAATTACGTACAGATATACTTTGGAGAGAAAACGTTTTTTATTTAAATCTTAATTAATCTAAAAGTTTATCAATATTTTGAATTTTTTCTTAGCATATACGTCAAAAACATTATTGTGCGTACTTGATTTTTATATTATTTAAATGTTCAAAAAGATATTTTTTAAAATTATTCCTCCGTAGTTGCTCGTTAATTACAGTACAGCATTAGTTGGGACGATTTTATTTCGTTCATTACAGTACAACATTAGTTGCAACGATTTTATATATAATTCCGAATTTTTAGTTTTTTAGAACATACACACACAAAAAAAAAAATATTCTAACTAGACCTTGCTTTTCCAAAGGCCTTCATTTCTTGTACGTTAGAATAATAATGTAATGCTCAGATTTCGGAAACTGCTATTTCCCAGTAATATCATTGAACAAATGGTCATACCATACAGTTTATATCTTATATGTTCAATATTCTTCGTCTTTATACTTATGCATAAAACAATAAATACTAATTGGGTACTCAAACTTAAAAATCACATAAAATGTTAATATTTAGGATTTTTAAAGAACTTAAGTAAAAAATTAAGTATAATTGATAAAAGTTGTTTTAAAGATCATTAAATACAAGTAGAAAACGAGGAATTATTAAAAAAAAAAAAAAAAAAAAAACTACTGCGTCGGCCGGGAGTCGAACCCGGGTCAACTGCTTGGAAGGCAGCTATGCTAACCGTTATACCACCGACGCTTCGAAAGATGAGCATTTATGATGCTTCAATAGGTATAGAAATCAGGTGAAGCATCTTCGTGCATTGCTCTCATCTGCCAAGTTCGGCAGAGAAAACCAACAGCAGAAACGAGTGCCTCGGTTACTTTGGAAATAAGATCGATGAAGAAATCTTCCATTATACCATTGACACTTCGAGGGCGCTTGCTGATTTAGTTTCCTAAAGAATAAAATAAGCAATCGCTTTTCCGATGCATTAACTGTTTTTAATTTACGTGTTTTTAAATTTCCGTCTAACTCAGCGAGGAAGACAAATTCTGCTTCTCCTGATTGAAATCACGTTTTAAAGTATGCTACGCAGGAAAAACACATAAAAGAATCTTGTTAAACTAGTGCTATGTACCAAAGCTTTGTACATAACAATTATTATAACAGTAATAAAATCAACAATGATAATTTAATGTTAGATAAAGTTGGCAAAAACCGAAAACTTAATTTCATACAATTATCCTTATGAATAATAGAAGAGAATCTGCGCGCGCATAGGTGCATTTTTAGGTTCAACTTTAACCAGAAATACCAAATTTGGTATAAATGTACTTTGGTAAGATGTATAAAAATATTCTGTTTGGCGCGATTTTTTAAAAAATTGAATCATGATTTTATTTAATTAAATTTAAACGAAATTGGGGAGTTTTTACGCGATAGTTCTCAAAAATATTATTGCGAAAATGTTTTTTCGTTTATTCTTTTCACCTTTTTAAAAAAATTGCCTTTTTATGATGCCAATTTAATGAGAGGGCAATTCCTTTTCCTAGCATTTGTTACAATTTTTTAAAACTTTAATTTTTTACGTAATGTTCAACAATAGTTTCCATCGCTGCAATGAAATTCACGCTTGTTTCAACAAATATGCAATCAGGTGATTTTTTTTTCCTTTAATAAAATTTAAGCATTTTTTTTATTTATTGTCTATATAGTTTTCACGAAGTATAAGAAAATGAAGTTATAATACCGTGAAAAATGATAAACGATTATAAAATAGATTACCTGGACATTTATGATTTAAATGCCCTGGGTTTTGATTCTGTTAGGAAGGTTCATTTGGACAATAAATAAAATAAGTGTAAGGTTATTAAAATAACGCATCTATAATCCCCCTCACACTTGATTCCTATGACACTTGGTCAAAATTGAGCATAAGTGATTTAATAAAAATTAAATGCAGCCAATTTTCCCGAGGAATTAGCTGGTCACTAAAGGCGGCTAGTAAGAAATAAACGGAAGGAATTAAATTATTATGATAGAAAATATGTATAAATGATATTTATTGTTCCAAATTATAATCAAAACTACGCAATGAACTCGAAACATTGGAGAGCCCTGAACTCGTCTAGTAATATGAAAATTATTAAACCTAACTATTTAATTTAAAATGTTAACAAGAATTTCTTTAAAAAAAACTATGAATATTAACTAACCAGTTCGATGAATGAAAATATTAAGCTTCTTCCACCATGATCCTTTTTTCTTTATCAGTTTTATTATTATTAATTTTAATTTGGTGAACTAAGAGGTGCAAATACACTTACGGAATGCTGTTTTTGAAAGCTCTAAGCGCAGAGGTATGCCAATACACACACATTCTTCTTAATTATTAGTGAATTATTGAAAAAAATAAGTACCTGCGTCGGCCGGGAGTCGAACCCGGGTCAACTGCTTGGAAGGCAGCTATGCTAACCGTTATACCACCGACGCTTCGGGAAATCCTAGAGAGCTTTCCTTCTTAATTGGTGAGAGCAGGTTAAGAGCGGCACGTTTTCAGACATTTTTGCCTTCCAGGGTTAAGCTTGATCTACCTCAAAAGAATCCATTCGTGACTCTAAACATTTATCTACAATTTTTTTGTGCCGAAAAGTTGTGATTTTTTTTTCATGCTTATTTATTCCATGTTCCATGTTTCTTCTAAACTATAGATATGTTTCGATTTATGAAACATATCTACAATTTTATCTGTTCCATAATTTTCTTTTCAGTGATTAAGAGATATGTAAAGAAATGTACAATATTCATTAGATAGAAAGTAACAATTTTATTATTTACAGTTGTTACGAAAATTGCAAATAAATGCAATCTTTAAATCAATAATTCTCTTACAAATCTCTAATTTAGGATATTTACATAATAGTATAAAGACACAATTTGGTTCATAAATTTTTCATTGACATCCTGTTCTTAAGTCAAGTCAATGCTGAGAACCATTAAATCATATCTTCTACAGCGTGGCTTCTCAAAAATTCTTTGACAATTAGTTTCCTCGAATTTTCTATATATTTTTTAAAAACGCATTGTTCTTATTAATATATGCTTCCTCTTTTAACTACCGATTACTTCCTTTTTGCAGACGGAATGTTTATTCCAAGGGATACTGAACTCCACTGCAACATCATTAGTGTGCACCGGCGAGACGACATATACCCCAACCCTGAAGTGTTTGATCCAGAAAGATTTCAGCCCGAGAATTCATTGGATCGACATCCGTATGCTTTTATACCATTCTCAGCAGGTCCTCGCAACTGCATCGGTGAGTTTCAAGCAAAAAATTTAAAAGTTCATCTTCTTATAACTATTGAATATTGTGGTGAAAGCTTATAAGCCAGTTAACAGCTACGCTACACGCGCAAGTGCTTTTGTTTTGCGGTCATGCTACTGGGCTGCGAAACACAAAATCCCAGGTTCTATCCTCGCTGACACCAACCCGCCACATTGGTGGCCTCGGACGATCAGCCTTCAACCTTCGTACAGCTGTTGTGGCGCCATCGACTCACAGCAACCAAAGTCGTCAGACTCCTTGATGCAGCAACGCAAAACCGCCAGATTCACTTGGCGCAATATCAACCACTCACCCATACACGCTCGCCATAACGCTTGGCACTACTCAAATGGGTAAAGGACCATTAGAATCAACTGCTAAAAATACATCACCACTCAACAGCCACCTCCAACTCACTGGAAGGTGAGTCTGTCGTGAAAACTTATAAGCCAGTTAACAACTACGCTACCCGAGCAATTGCTTTTGAATTGTAGTCATGTTACTGGGCTGCGAACCACAAGGTTCCAAGTTTCTTCCTCGCTCATACCAATCCGCCACAGTATAATCGAGTTCGAAAATTTTTTAAATCAGAATTAAAACATATGGTTACATTTACAAATAACGGTAAATACAAGAGCCATTTTTTTTTTTTTCAAGTTTTGATGGATTATATAAAAAGGCAAGAATAAAGAAAAAAATATATATTGACCAAAAGTCACAGAAAAACACTGTGACGACTTAATCTTTTTAGATTGATAACCGACTGTGACTTTTCGACTTAATCACTGTAAAGATTCAATCAGTTGTCTTTTTAGGTAACCAAATTTCCCTCAATAACATTGCCACCAGTGATGTAAATAGGATTTATTCTTCCTTTGAATATTCGTATTATTTGGAAACTTTAGTTCTTAGCCGCATAACTTTTCCATACACAGAAGAGACTGAAATCACTTGGCAATGAAACGCGTTTAAAGAGGTCCAAAAAGGAAGTTTCTCGCAATATATGATGTTGTTCAATAAGCAGATCAAGTAGTTCCACAGATTCGGGGCTGGAAGATAATGAGCAGACCGATTGGCCTGATTAAATTTCGAGTTCCAAAATGGACATTCCTATTCCATGTTTTTTCCTTAAAAGAAAATTAAAAGAAATCCCAGACTAATGGAGATGTAAAGGAATAGTAAGGTATAGCTCACATCACTAGATGAAAAGTTCTTCGAAAAGGGAATCGGAAATGTAATCCACAAACATAACAAATATCTGAATCATCAGGGTATCATGTCGAAAAGTAAATATGTTTGATAAAAAAATTCATTTTGTTCTCCATTCTTGTTATTTTTTATGGTCCATTGGAGCTTGAAAAATGAATAAATAAATAAAATCAAATAGTCCTCGTATGTTTACTTGTATTCGAATAGAGCAAGTGCACAATTTCTATAGAAATTCATAGTAGTCAATAAAATACTTTTATCCAACGAAACAATTGAGAATTGAGATGGAGAGAAAAAAATAATAAATAAATAAATAACCCTATAAAATTTCTGCGTTTATTTCATTTCTTATAGCGAAATATCATGACAGCGCGAAGAAAGGATGTCTTGCTCTGGTGTCACTTATTCATATTACATCACTGGCCATGATCTTTACTTATGATTTTTTAAAATGTAAATGAAAACTCTTAAAAAATATCTTTAAAAGAAATCCATTGAATTTTTATATCATTCGAATGAACTAATAACTAACTACATTGTTTCAGGTCAGAAATTCGCTCTTCTAGAAGAAAAAGTTGTGGTCAGCAACATACTGAGGCATTTCAAAGTCATATCTCTGGATCCGAGAGACAAATTTCACATGAAGGTAGAATTTACATTGAGACCTGCTCAGCCTGTTAGATTGAAATTCATTTCCAGAAGATGAGTTGTCCAGTCTTCAATTCATAGTTACTTTCATATTACTTAATTAAATAAAAATGTTGTGTAATAAAAATTTTGTAGTATGAGCTGTTGCCAAAAATTCATATACAGTAAAAATGAAATCATATTATCAAAATATACTAGACTTATGACTTAATCCTGAAGGTTTTTTTTTTTTTTTTTTTTTGTAAAATTAAAGCTTTATTGAGAAAAATTATGTACATTATTATTTTTTAGTCACTGCTTATTTTCCCCTTTCTAGCAGCATACGAATTCTAAGTCGAAAGAACAAGTCATCTTTCTGATGTTATCTAGCAATCGATCCAATTTTTCATATCTTAATAAAATTGGAAGAGCTGCTTAGCCAAGCCATATTCGATAAACCATAACATGTAGTAAATCGATCGATGGAGAAGCATCTGGTGAATATGGCTTCTGGGTTAAATATATCCTTTCGATATTTGTACTGTTTGACAACGGGTTCTAAAACCTACAGCGCTTTTGCGCATGTGTTAGTATGGGTTTAATTCGTCAAAATAGGGGTGAGAGGAAAGATAAAAGGATGGGCTGTTTGAATTTAACAATAAAATAAGCTCGGATTACTCGCAGACTGAATTAAAATAATACAGTCAGAAACGACCCGATATCAGGGGTGTTTGTGGGACCCCAAAAAATCCCCGGAAACTTTTACGGACTTACTACCGACATTTTGGAGTTTCGAGAAGGGGGGGGGAGAAATGAAAAATTACGATTATGAAGTATTGAATGACCTAATTATAAAAGTTCAATGAATTACTTTTTTTTGCAAAATTAATAACCATTAATTTTGCAAAATTAAGACCTTTGAACCCAGGTCACGTGATCGCACATCTGGTTGAACGAAGTCTTTCCCTTTTTTTTCTGCCGCGCCTACTTGCCGAAAAGAATCCAGAAGAGAATGTCCGAGAACCGGGGGAATGAGTCATAACTCGCAATAAGGAAAGAACAAAAAAGAAGTTTTTTCGACCTTTTCACGCATTATCACTGCCTTTGGAGAAAGAGAGGAAAAGTTTTCACCACACACACTGACCTTGCGTTTTCTGCTTTCAAAGCAAACAAAATTACCCAGATCAAAATAAATAATTCATTATTATTCCTACTTCCTTTTGAACGACGATCCCCGGAATTTCCGGGTATCGAAGTTCAAAATCCCCGGAATTCCGGGGTTTCCCCGGAGCACAAACACCCCTGAAGCATATAACATTGGTTTTGTATCATGAATATTCAATTGCCTGGTCACGCATCGTTATTGAATATTCAATGATAATGCATGACCAGGCAAAACCTCATGATTTTCTATGCTTAGGATTATCGTAACGCATCCATTTTTCATTGCCTTTGATGATATGATAAATCCGACAATGAAGCAACTGTCAAAAATGAACATTTAACACCTCTCGATTTCAATTCATGTGGCCTCCGATGTTTTTGCTACTGAATCATACTGAGTGTATTTAAACATTTGGAAATTATTGTGTGTTCAACATTCAACAATTCAGGGACTTCATCTTGGATTTCACACGAATCTTGGTCGAGTAAAGTTTCCAACTTCTCATCTTCCAACTTCTTTGCAACTCTTTCAAAATCACCACTTCTAAAACATTAAAACGATAATATACTCCACTGAAACATTCTGTCGATGGAGTATATTTACCATATATTTCCAACAGCATAGGATGACTTTCAACGGTAATTTCCTTTTAATTAAGCAGGGAAAATAAAATTTCTCATAAATGGTGTTTTATTGGTTCGTATTTCGACATCCGTAGAGCTGAGAAATAATATGTTGTTTACACTTCAACCAAATGATAAGTAATGAAACGTAAAACCTAATGATCGAGCTTTGACACAAATAAAATTATAGAAGTGTCCTACGGGATGTAATACAAGTTGTTCTATCTATTTTAAATCCCTCAAAATTAATTCATAGTCTTAGTATATGCGTATTTTTGTAATATAAAACATATTTCCATATTTTTTTTTTTTTTTTTTTTCAAATTTCTTTATCAATGCTTGTTATGTGTTGGTGATATGATTTGCCTAAAGATTTTATTCAACAATTTAAACTCGTTTACACTTTTTAAAAAAGAATATTATATAATTTAATCGCTTTTACTTTTAAAATTTCAATACCTTTATTAATTTAGTTAATAAAATGTCTTATCTTGATATCGTTTAGATGTAAGTAAAATTTACTGAATTTAAATTTTTTGAGTTAAATGAATTACCTAAAATAGTGACAAATTTAGTTCAAAGACCAATCATCAATGAAGGGTGCATTATCTTTTCGTTAATTTATTTCTCTAATAGCTTTGCTGCAAAGGGCGTTGAAATTTCAAAATCGATAGATTCAGACAGCTAACCAAGAAAATAAAAATATTTTTCAAATACAAACAAATCCTATTTTTCGAATTAGAAACCACGAAATTTATAAAATAATAATAAATAGTATTACGGAGCAAATAGTAGCAAAGGAAGAAAAAAAAAAAAAAGAAAAAAACACACGTCAAAAAAGAAAACTTTATTATGATTTCATTAAGAAAATAAACAAACAAGTTCCACACATTAGAATGAATAAAAGCTAATGAATTCAGCAATGAAAATAATGATGATTCAAGCAAATATATTAGGCATGAAAAAAATTGCAGTTGTAAAAATCATTATATTAATTATCATCAGATTTCAAATAGATGAGATGATTTAAAAGAATAATCAGTATTAATAAAATAAAAAAAGATCTAGGAAATACATACAGCAGCATTAACTAGCTTCTAAACCTATCTTCTCTCATTTTTTTTCAACTGATGTGCTGCTCACTTTCCACCATTACTACTTGCACTGAGCAATATGTACTGGTATAACATATATATGAAAAATAAATAGAATGATAGAAATGTAAGATGATTCATTGTGTTTTAACCGATGATTCATTAAAAAAATACATGCAAACAAGTGCACATTTCAACTTTATAAAATACGTACAAATCAAAAACAAAGAGAGGTATCTCTTTTCCTTTGTGCGCTTTCTTTCTTATTTTTTTTGTCTATTTTTTTTTTCACTTTTTCTTGCATTACACTTTTATTTTTGTTGTTCTTTAAATTGAATGCTTGGCGATTAAGCCTTTTTGTGTTTTATGACTCACGTTTTTTTCTTTATGAGATGATTGATTAAATCAAATAATATTCATATTCACAGTGAACAAATGCAAGGAATCCACATATATTTTCATTCGAAAAAAAAAAAAAAAATTCGAATCTTATACTGTCATATTTTAAATGTTTTTTTTTTTTTGTGTGTGTGTGTGTGTGTGTGTAGTTTAACAGAAGGAAACATTTCAGAAAATTTAAACTTACCAACGTAATCTTTGCATTAAGTTTAAATACGTACTTTCAAAATAAATAGAATTGTTCACCATTATGTATTTCTATCAGATAGGATTTTCAACATTGCTATGATTGATATCTCATATTCAAACTTTCTTTTCACTAAGCGAAGCTTATTTATATTTCTTAAAGCATAAAATGCATTTTAAGTCAAGCCATTTGTGTGAATTTCTTTGTTTATATTTATACACCACTCGAATCAGGGATGAAATTTTAAGCCAAATCAGTTCACGAAATTTCAGTTTTGAGAACTTGGAGCAATCCTGCCATTCACTGGAACTGTTTCAACCAGAAGTAGACACGAACCGTTCATGGATTGCCCTTAAGAAAATAAACAGAGAAAATAATTAGAAATGAATAATAAATAATACAAATAAATATAACAATTCATGGGAAAAATTCATAAAAGAACATAAAATACTTTGGAAAATGCATTAATTACAAAAATTTAAATTCGGTTGCTTATATGCAAAGTCATCATTACTTTTTTAATTTATATTTTTCACAGTTTCGCAGTGGCGAATTCCTGCGATAAGAAATATAAACCATTTCATGGCTAAAACACTAAATTGCTATATGGTGGATGAATATTAGGATTATTTTAGCGATAAATTTTAATGAATACCTTTCTGTTCTCCTTCTAATTTTGAGAAAAACCGACATGCATACATTTGAAAATTAATTAGTAAATAAATTAAATAATAAAGTAAATAATAGAAAAAATAGTAAATAAATTAAATAATAAAGTAAATAATAGAAAAAATAGTAAATAAATTAAATAATACAGTAAATAATAGAAAAAATAGTAAATAAATTAAATAATAAAGTAAATAATAGAAAAAATAGTAAATAAATTAATAATAGAGCTTAAATATTGATTTCATTATTTTATCGAATTTTGTACAATGAAAAAGACAAGCTAAGTGGTACCTTTCTGAATATTCATCCATATTTCTCTTATTTATTTTTAAATGTAGAGTTCTCCATATGATTTGTATTGCAGTGTTTCCATCAACCAGAAAAATGCTAACTCCTGCGCTATTTAATAACCGTAAACGATGGAAAACTAATGGCTTAGCTAAATCCAACAGCTAAAATTCTCTTTTCATAATGGAAACACTTGCAGTTTCAAGCAGTAGCAGCAGTGTTTAAATATAGGTTATTTTATTCTGGACTGTATAAATTACATAGAAATAAAGTCTCTCTCAAAGTGAATAAAAATTTGCCATAGAGCAGTCACTCATATTTTCACTAAAAATATAGGGAAAAAAAAAAAAAAAGAAAAAGAAGGGAAAAAAATGATTTCACATACGGGGATCCTATAATAATGTTTCAACATTGGGAAAAGGCAAGTGTTTATTAAAATTGTATAGTTAAAATGTGTTACTTTGCTTAAAATTTTTGTTAATATAATGGATGTTTTAGCATAATATACAAAGCTTATTAATGACCAACTTGGAATGTGCATAATTCTTTGATAAAGTCACATGTTGTGTGTGCAAGTAGTTTCCACAGATGTGGAAGTCGTAAAAAATCTGAAGAAGTCGCAGTTCTGTTGATAGATCAGTCTCGATATAGTCCTGCAGTCTGTCAACAGAGTGACCTATCGGTTGAAGAATATTGGAGCATTTCAGTAGCGAATGCCACGAAGAATTTTCTTCTTTTTGGAATAAAATAATTGCCACAGCGACTTAAATTCAGAAAGTGCAACTTCCAGCTTCAGCGAATCAGAAAATTAATCATAGTTGCTACCGAACCATGGATTCTTAAATTGATGGAGGATTGTAGCAGAAATATCGGTAGTACTTATCTAATTCCACTAACTCCGTGTCACAAGAAACAAGTTTTACAGAACACTAATGTCTACTGCATCAGTATTCTGTAAGACTGCAAGCATTTCAGTCTATTGCTAGGTTTGTATCAATACTGATTAGATAAGCGTTACTAGTAAGTTCCCATCCTCTTCAAGATGAAAATCATGGTAATTGATTGATTTAAAAAGCGTATCAAGGTGTAAGTAAAACCTCATAGGTAGATTCCAATAGGAAGACTACCTATTGTAATGGTTCTCATAACAAGACTTCGGAAAATTTTCTATAATTTTTCATTGATCATGGTCTATGTTTAAAGTTTTTCCACAGCTGCAATATCTTAGAAGTTAGAGACTGAAAACTGATTTTCACGCCCTAATTTTGGCTGTTTCTAACATAAACATTTTATGTTGCCAGATAGTAACGTAGTTATAACGGAATCTATCCTTGCCTTCCAGCTTACCGAGACGAATTTTTATATTTTGTTTTATGAAACATCGTACTAATGCGTAAGCTTACAGAATATTTATAATGTGTTCTCGAATAAAGTTTTAATATGATATCAGAGAATATCTTACTTTGTAACGCGCATCTTGCTGCCACTATTTTTCTATGCCGAGGCTTCATGAAACAATGATGGAAACATAGGTATGAAATTGACATAACGAGGCAGAAAAGGGCCATCACCCTGTAGGATAAACTAAAGGAATATTTTTCGGCCAAAAAACCACCGACTGAGCATCCAAGGATTTTTCCTGAAAAAAAAAATCCAGACATGACTAATTGAGATAATTTTCAAATAAATACTTTCTGTTTTAAATTTTTTATATTTATACATTTTAAAGCATTGATATCTTTCTTTAACTCATTTATAACAAAATGCTACAATGATGAGAGCAAATTAGTTATCATAATAATTTTTTAATTAATGACTTATAAAGCATTCATGGCTCCACAATGATTTTACAAGAAGGGCAATCATATTTTGTCGGTGCAGTTATGTAATTCAGAAAATTTCCTCAAGTTGGATTAATTCAGCTAATATTTTTAAAAAATGTGTGATTTTCATAAAATATGGTTATAAAAGTGTCAGCAAATCTATGATGTTGTTTCTGTACAAGTAGCATTAAATTTTGAATTATTATTATTGTGAAGCTAGGTACTAAAAATGATATTGCTTACCTTGACTATACATAACTCTGATATATCATATTTAATTCTATATATTAATTTTATATATTATCATACAGGTTTCTATAAATTTACAATACTTATCTAATATATAAAATTCTCGTGTCACAGTTTTCGTTGCCATACTCCTCCGAAACGGCTTGACCGATTTTGATGAAATTTTTTGTGCTTATCCGGTATCTATGAGAATCGGCCAACATCTATTTTTCATCCCCCTAAATGTTAGGGGTAGTCAATTATTAATTAAAAACTAACTTTCCCGCCAAAAAAATCTTCCATTTTCCCACCGCCAACTTTTCCGCCAAAAAAATCTTCAATTTTCCCCAACGTCAAATGATTTAGGCTTTAGTTCTTTTTTTCTCCCAACAGTAATGAGGCTAGGGTTAAGATTTTTCGGCGGATTATTTCAAACGATTCTGTTTATTTTCTTAATGTTTTATGCATTTAAAATTAAACATTGTTAATTAATCCATGTTTCAGATTCATTCTGAAGTACTTTTGAATTAAAATAGCACAGAATAAAGGAAATTAAAAATGTCTAATCTTCATAGCGTTACCCCAACTGGCGTAGAAAAATTCACGCATTTGCGTTACGTAAAAGGCGAAGAAAATTCACGCATGCGCACTGTGTTCTGATCGTTGGCATGGCAACCATTATCAACGGACGATTTAAATTACTTTTAGGTTAGTTGTATGCTTTTGTAAGTAAATTGTATTTATGTTATATATTTTTTGTATATGCTTATAGTTTTAAGTACATCGTTTTTTAAGTAGTTTTTTTTAACCTGTTTACAATGATTTAAATTATTTTTAGGTTAGTTGCATGCTTTTGTAATTAAATTGTATTTATGTTAGTTATATATATATTTTTTATATATGCTTATAGTTTTAAGTACGTCGTTTTTTAAGTAGTTTTTTTTAACCTGTTTTCAATGATTTAAATTATTTTTAGGTTAGTTGCATGCTTTTGTAATTAAATTGTATTTATGTTAGTTATATATATATTTTTATATATGCTTATAGTTTTAAGTACATCGTTTTTTAAGTAGTTTTTTTAAACCTGTTTTCGACAGATTATTTTAAACGATTCATTTTATTTTCTGAGTGTTTGATGCATTTAAAATGAAACATTGTTAATGAATCGATCCATTCATGATGAATCTGAGAAAATTTTGTTGACAAATGCTTGAGATATTACATAAATTAAGAAAGATATTCTTTAGTGCCCATAAAGTTTAAACGCTCAGTGACTCTATTATCAGTAATCATATTATTAAAAAAATGCTTTGTTTCAGTAAAAAATATTGTTATATTAATTGCAGATTAATCCTTTACACTTTAATTTAAAGCATAAATTCTACGAGGGGTAACAGAAAATTAGAGAGATACATATCACGTTATGACTGAAGGCCTTTATAATATTATGAGTGAATTATATGACTATCAAAATTTGAAGTTTTAAAATATTTTGCTGAAGAATAAAATATTTTGCTGAAGAAGTTGGAATTGCATAAAATATTTAATTATTAAAATTTTAACGAACACTAAGATTGGCGAACCGGCTGGTCGCCAAAGGCGGCTAGTTATATATAAATATATATGGTAAATAGGTAAAGTATTATAGTAGGTAAACTTATAAAACTATTAACAATATCAAACATTATATACACTATGGTTTATTTGGTTTAATTGTTTTAGGGACTGTTTTTTAAAAACAATGACGATATTTTGAGGGTAAACAATTGGATGTTCAAAGTTGAATAGAAGAAATATCAATTATCTTAATTTCCAGGCAATTTAATAATTAAGTGCATTTTTCTTGACTTTATATATGAATAAATAATGTATATGTGTTAAGTAAATATGTCGTCAGACAAGACAAATAAAAATTTAAAGAACGCAAGATCAAAATTATGGTTATGTCTTTGTTTCCTGTAGAATTACATAATAGTCCGAAATAAAGGATTAAGGGTTAACTATTTACTAACAGTGTTTAAGTGGGCAATTTACTTTGAGAAATTGAATCAATCACAGCAGAATACTTATTATTCAATAATTTATATAGAACAAATGTATCATAAAAATGTTTCTTGTGATGTTGCAAGAAAATAGCTATATTTTAAAATATGTATATTAGAGTTGATTTTTCATTGCATTATTTTATGTAATTAAAATTTTGTATGTCTTTTTATTTTTTTACTAGTATTGTTTTAATAATTTGCTTGCTCGTCAAAATTTTTGAGTGCTGAAAATTCCAACAGATTATTTTATACTTAGCTTGGTGTAAATTGGTTTTTTTAAGTAAAGTAATTTTAAATCTTTATAAATAATAAATTTGTAATGTATTATACTATAGTGTATATTATAAAGTATACAATGCTATAAACTTTTATATTTTTAGTTCTCTTCATTGTATTATATGAATCCCCATTTGAGCCTTAATTTGAATTTGAAAGCAGAATTGATTTTACTATTATTGATAGTTATTGAACTGAAACATGTCCATAAAATATTCAAGAATAAATTATTAGCAACATATATTGCATAAGAAGTTTGTGCTTAAGAACGAATAGATTTATAATTTTTGTTTAGCAATTCATTAAAAAAAATAATAGGGAAGACAGGACCTCGAAAAAAAAATTCTAAAGGAAATAATCTAATAATCTAAGAGAAGTAATCTAAAGGAAAGCAGAACTTCGAGATTAAAAAACGCGATAATATACTTTTATACACGCAATTATGTTATAGAAAGAACAGAAACTTTTAGAAATATAAGAAGCCGTAAAAGATTTTCACCATTGCTTACTTTGGAGACTGAACTTATGTTTAATAACCAGAAGAAAGAGATGATAGATATTTTTAAATCATGCTTTAAACGAAACCTAAAGTGAAAAATATAAGCAAATCTTTATTCAATAGTTATCAATTATGGAAGAAAATCCTGGGATTAGGCATGAGCAAAAACAATGGACACGATCTGAATGTCACTATAATAACAAAAAATTCTTCTATAAAATATATCGACAAATACTTTAAAAAATAATTAAAAATAGGGAAAACTTCACTTGAAATTAAATCGGTATCATTGAAAAGATGAAAATCATGAAAAAAATCTTATTTTCGTCCAGGAATATTTTAGGAAGTTGTATAAAAAAAAATACTCAAAATTTCGCTTAATTTTAAGTAATTAAATATTTAATTAAAATTTTATAAAAATGTCCAGATGTTCATTTCATGTTCCCCCCTCCATAGTACGTTTGTGGCAAATTTCTAGTTTTAATACTTCTCACTCTGCAAAGTGCTAACATTCAAACAAACAGAATGTATTCTCTTTCATTGTAATTGAACATTATTAGACCTATGAATGTTTACTTTGTATATATATATATATATATATATATATATATATATATATATATATATATATATATATATATATATATATATATATATATATATATATATATAAAGCATTCATTTACATTTGCTCTTTCGATATCATATTACTATGGCCACATGCCCCATATTTATCAGCAATCACAGCCAAATTATAGCCAATTTTTGGCTTCCTAATTTTAAAAACTTTGATTACGTATTTGCAAGAACGGAAAGAATTCTCATTTTGCATACAATAATAGCGTATTTAATAAAAGAATATTGAATGTAATATTGATCGTAATGCCTTTGCATTACATTTAGCCATTATGATCACATATCATCAATATATATTCTTCAATTTCAAAAGGCATGTTCATGTCATCCAGAATTCTTGTACGCAATAGATTATATAAGGATATTAGAAAATTTACTGATGCACTTACAATAGCAAATTTACAAAGGACATAGAATTTGTTCAGTTGAGTCAGCAAACAGATTTAAAGGGAAATTCTCTATTAGAAAAAGCAGTTTGTATCGTTATTTATTAAATAGAACTATTTTCATGAATTAAATTCTAATGTGATAAGATTTATTTTCTAAACTGCAGTAAGAGAAATGTCAAAACTGGTATGAGATATTAAGCAAGAGAAATACTATTTCCTTTGATGAACATAATTTATTATTTTTTTCTTAAAATAATTTCCATAACAGGCGGGAAGTTCTCTTATTTCTTTTCTTAAAGGAACTCTAAATGACGCAATGCCATTAACAATGACAAAGACAGACACGGTTGGTGCTGCAATGCATTGAATTGCACCATTCAAAGACTTATTTGAATAGAAATCAGCTACATTCTTTGGACATCCGATTTCTGCTCCAGGATCCCAAAATAAACAGCTGGGGGTGCTGACTCCAAAACAATATCAGCTGTATGATTTTGTATGTAATGAAAAGGGTTATTTCGGTTTTCGAATGCATTAAACATTATAATAGGATGTTCGATTATTTTTTTAACAGGTGATGATAAATGCTGCAGATTTTTCCGTAATTAGTGTGATTTTTGCAGTATTCCTTACTTGATAATTAGAAAAGGAAACTTTCTGAGGTAGTTTTCCGTTTCCGGGGGTCGTAAAAAAATCGCCATACTGTTGTCTTGATGTTTACTTAACTGTGCTAAACCTAACACGATTCATTACTACACTTATGGCGCAAGATTACACACACACAAAAAAAACCCAACCCTTTGGCGAATTTGTTGAAATTTTGGCGATTTCGCGAAAATAATTTAATTGCCGCCAACAACCCCCGCACACGGAAAAGTACCCTTTCTGATTATTAAAAACCTTTCACCCCCATTTCTTTACAGGAAGAAAGCAAAAGTTATTAATTATTCACTCAGTAATTTAATTTAGCGATAAACAATGGCTTTGAAAATCCCAAATCAGTGACTAAAACATCAGGCAAATAATTTTTTTTAAAGAAAACCTGATACTGAATTAAACGTCATACTTTCAATACCATTTTTTTTTTTATTTATTTTTACATCCTCTCAAAATTTACATTATATGTATCAATAAGTTTTTTTTTCTATTATTAATTATTTTTAAAAATATTCTAAGCTTATTTTATAACAATATTACACAAAATTAATTAAAATAATTTGTACCCATTAATCTCAGCTAATCAGCAGGTCAGCAAGTGATAAGATAAGACAATAAATTCATTTGCAATAGAATGATTGATGCTGCCTATACATACCTACTCCAAAATGAGCCATTGCCAATACATAGTGCATAGCTATTCTTTTTCCTTTGGTACTGTCGTGTTCGACAGAAGCCACTAAAGCTATCCATAGGATAGGGATGGTAAAGATTTTCATGGTCTCGAAGGGCACAGACCAATATAAGAATTGCCATACCTCCGTGAAAGAGAGGCCTGCTAAATGCAAGGAATGGAAGGCGAATGCTGTGGATATAAGATTGGCTTCTCCAATGTTTTGAATGAGATTTTTGGCAACACTCAGGAATGGTAAGGACAAGCCGAAAACAAATGATTGAAACGTTCCCAGCGTAATGTGACTGAAGTGAATGTGGTCTTGATACTGTAGAGGATCGAACACCTAAAAGGGACAATAGAATTGTAATAATATTACATATATAATTTTGGAAGAGCTAAATTTTTCAAAGTAGGAGTGACAGAAAAAAATTAAACAAATTGCAAAATTATGCAAAAAAAAACCCTATAAGGTATAAAAAAACCTGTTTTTAATTATTTATAATTAAAAAGTGAAATTAATAAATTTGCTATCCTTTGATAGTGCATAGATCATAGGTTCCCAAAGTGGTCCAGGTGGACTCCCAGGGGTCCATAGAAGACCACACGGGGGTCCACGTAGACGTGAAAAGAAAACAGGGGTTCACAAGTTGTAAGTGGGGGTCCAAGAAAAATTTTCTGGTTTTCATAATAAATAGCAAAAATTTTGGCTTGGATTTACTTATCAACGTAGGCAGGTAGCATCGGTAGGTACTCAAAAATATTCGAGACTCAGTTCAAACACAGAATTGAATGGAACAATAGATAATAGTACAAGTGTACACCACATGTCGAGACTTGTAAAGTGCCGCCCGTGCGCCCGCTCGTCCGGGATGCTTGTTTAGACCTGCAAAGGGATGAAATGCGATTTGCGCTGTGATTGCAATCTACATTAGTATAAATACGAATGCCAAGAACAAAACGTTACTCATTTGTTTCCTGATATATTTAATGTCCTGAGTGATTTTTTTTTACAGAAAGATCTATTCCATTTACAAACATTATTTCGGCGGCAGCAGATGGAGCTCCTGCCATGTTCGGGCGATATCGTGGATTTATAAGCCATTTTAAAAGAATAATACCAGGACTAATTGTAATTCACTGTGTCATCCCCCGACAACACCTTGTAGCGAAAAATTTGAGTGATAGATTGCACCAATCGCTTCAATTTATGATTAACACATTTAATAAAATAAGAAGCAATGCTTTGAATACCCGTTTATTTGCACTATTGTGTGATGAAAATAATGAAGTTTTCCAACGACTGCTCTTACATACTGAAGTACGCTGGTTGTCGAAAGGTGCATGCTTATCGAGATTTTACTCACTTTTCGAATCAGTGATAGAGTGTCTGGAAACTAAAGCACCTGATTTAAAAGAAAATCTGATCAAATATAAAGCGGACATTGCGTACTTAACAGATTTGTTCATAAAATTCAATGACGTTAACTTGCAGTTACAAGAGGATAGCCTTAATTTAATAAAAACAAAGGGTGTCATTTCGGCTTGTCTTGATAAATTGAAATTAATGAAGCAAAATCTTAGTCGGCGAGAATTCTCCCAGTTTCCGCACTTGTCACAAATAGAATGTCTTGATGAGGATATTCAGACATACGCTAAACATTTAAATACCCTGCATGATGACTTCAAAAATAGATTTGAATATATTCTGAAGATAGAAATACCACCATGGATCATAACCCCATTTGATGAAACGGAAGAGGCGAATGTGGTATTACAAGAGGAGCTACTTGAGCTCAGCACCAACGAGGAACTGAAGGTGAAATTTAAAAAAGGCTATCAAACATTTTGGCTGCAGGCAGAAATCCCTGAAAAATATCCTGGGCTGTGGGAAATTGCGAGAAATTTTTGATAGCGTTTCCCTCGTCATATCTTGTCGAAAGAAGTTTTAGTGCCGTTACCAACCTGTTGACAAAAAAAAAAAAAAAGAACAGATTGAACATCACAGAATGGGGGGATTTGAGATTACTTCTTACAAAACTGAAGCCAAATATTGATAATTTGCTGTCAATTCATCAAGTACATCCGTCTCATTAAAAGTATGACTATTTTTTATTGTTGATTTACATTTCAGAGTTCATTGTTGATTTTTTGTCAATTGTTGATTGTTTCTAATAATAAATGTTTATAATTTTGTATAACCACAAGTATCATTTTTATAAATAGGACACAAGAAAATGTGCTACTTTTTTTTTCTTCTTAACACCCCCAATTTAGGGTGATATTTTTTAGGAGTTTTGGGAATACAGTAGAAATGTAGCAGCAGGGGGTCTACCGAAAGTAGTAAAACTTTGAAAGTGGTCCACGAGAAAAAAAAGTTTGGGAACCTCTGGCATAGATTGTCTAAGCGACACTCAGTTTCACTGTATGCATTTGGAAGCATTTATGGAATTATCCACTGAATATCAACAATGATAAACCCAGCATATTACTGTAAGCATCTGATACACACAATTTTTCCACTGCCCCATCTGGAAAGAAACTTAAGAAACTTAATTTTAAAAATCACATGATATGATTGCTACGTGAAATTTTTTTCATTAAATCATGATCAATCCACTCATAGCGACATCTATCTGATTTTAAGAAATACTGTAGCGAACTAAATTTTAGGAGCCCTGTGAGTAACATGTAGCATCGAAAAACCAACATTACTCAAGATTATTCTTTAAAGTGATTTTCTAATATGCCCAAGAGCAACTTGTAATTCAAATTAGTTATAAAAAATATTA
Organism: Argiope bruennichi; assembly: GCF_947563725.1. Taxonomy (NCBI): domain Eukaryota; kingdom Metazoa; phylum Arthropoda; class Arachnida; order Araneae; family Araneidae; genus Argiope; species Argiope bruennichi. Next base: position 101,764,476 of record NC_079151.1, on the reverse strand, counting down.
TTTGAATGAGTGCTTCTAAAGAAATTATTAAGAGATATCGAAATGTGATGCAAAGCCAACATTCGTATTTGCTTGTTTTTTCAAGCAAATTTAAAAATTTTATTTGGGAATGTCAGAGAACAATAATTATCAGTCATCAACAATCTGGAATTTTGGATATAGTTGTTAAAATAATTAAACAATTTTTGACAAATCGAAAATAAAAAAATAAAATCAACATATTCCTAACGATACAAGATAAAGATAGACGCAGTTATGCAATTAATAAATAATTATCATTTTACACATTCTGAGTTCACCGTAAAAACACTGTATTTAATTGCTTATATTTATTTTGCAGTTATTGAACTAATTGCAATTAGAGTTACAACAGACTATTAAGAACTAACTTTATGAAAATATGGATCCAGAATTGTTCTTTGCGAAAAATGTTATATCGTGTATTTTAAAATGCATATATATATATATATATATATATATATATATGTAGTGTACGGAGCGTCCCCCTAGCGGCGTTAGCGGTAGGGAGCGTCATCCTAGCGGCGTTCCCGGTACGGAGTGTCATCCTAACGGCGCTCGCGTCGTCTCTCAACAGCCAATAAGAAGCTATCTGATTCCCGCTCTAAGAACTGTGTTCGGTACTGTACTAGCGTCCCTCGATGTAAAGCGGCCCAGCCGTTCGTCCAGTTCATTAAATTTGTTTATGTTAAATTAGTGTGTGATTCTCTTAATATGAGCCATCTCTACGCATTAATCTCAACCGGGCTTTCCCCTAGGGCCCGTGAGAGATATTTAATTTGATATATAATCCGATTAGTAGAGGCATGTTTTTCGAGCCAGAGTTAACATACCTCTACATGTGGGGGCTCGGTCCGGAGTGCAATGACCTCGAAAATAGAAAAATAATCTTCGATCCTGTAAGAAGCTGGGAATTTCACCATTAGTTTTCGTCGAATTATCTTCGGATCGGCAGTGGCCGACAAAATATTTCAAGAAAAGTCTTCGAATCGGCAGTGGCCGACAAAAATTTTCAAGCAAATCTTCGCTTCGGCAGTGGCCGACAAATTGTGAAGTTCCTGCATATTATCTCAACGGATATAATTGAAGAAGAACAGGTAGGAGAATTTTCTATATCATTTTGATTAAAGAATCTTGCAAGCATTTATTTTAAGATTTGTATATTTGTGAATGACTTTTTCAAGAAAAAGAAACTGTTTGAATGTGTTTATTTTAGAAATTTCTGTTTTGAAGAAATATTAGCATTATTATTATTATCGTTATTATATTGGCATTTGTTATTAGTGAAAATAAAGGCATATTCAAAATGTTTAAAAATACAAAAAAGAAAGATTTAATTATTGTCGCTGAAGTAATAGGTGAGGTAGTTCCGGAAAAAACAAATATTGTGAAGCTTAAACAAATTATAGAAAATAGCCAAGCGGCTAAAGATGATTTGGAATTTGTTAAAGACATTATCATTTCAACTGTAGAGGAACGCGAAAAAATAGAAGCAGAGGAACGCGGAAAAATAGAGGCCGAACGAGCGCGTGAAGAGGCAAAAAGAGCGCGTGAAGAGGCAGAAAAAGCGCGTGAAAAGGAAAGACAGTTTGAATTAGAAAAATTAAAACTAACTTTAGCTCATGAAGAAAGTATGAGAAACGTTCAAGCGACCGGAATAAGTAGTCCTAACGGACCTCCTCAAGAAAATCATGCGGAGTCCATCGAACAAATAATTAAAAGCATCCGCACATTAACAATGCCAATACCAACTAAATCAGAAAATTTCAATTTGTTTTTCAATATTTTGGAACGTGCTTTCGAAACAAAACAGGTTAAAACTGAATACAAAGCCGAAGTCCTTCTAAATTTGTTAGGCGAGAAATGCCGACATGTTTTGTTATACGCGAACGAAAGCGAAATAAAAGATTATGACGAAATCAAAAGAATAGTGTTAAGAGAATTCCAACCATCTGCTAAAGAATGTTGGGATAACTTTCAAGCCGCCAAAAGATTTAAAGGGGAAAATCACGTGCAATTCGTCTCAAGATTAAAAGCAAATTTAGAATATTATTTGGAACTAAGAAAAGTGAAAGATTTCGCGACCCTTTGTGAACTAATTGTAACCGATAAATTAACCAGCACTCTTGACAAGGACACATCCGAGCACATTTTGATCAAACAAGGCTCCGACTGGTTAAAACCGCTGATGTTAGCAAAAGAAATAGACATTTACTTTCGCGCAAGAAATAAAAGTTTGTTTTGGGAAGAGAGTAGATATACACATGACTACAGCTCAAGGCCGCGCGTCAATAATTCCCGCCAAAATAATGATCAGGTACACGGTGGAAATATTGATAGGAAAACTTGTTTTAAATGTAATTCTACATCGCATTTAATAAAATTCTGTCCCCAAAATGTTGATGCTAGACAACATAACAATCAGGGAAGATCCCATAACTCAAATCCCGTAAACTCCGTGTTAAAATCAAATGAAATTCCACAAGAATTAATAATCGCTGAGTTGGAATACGCAGATATTATTGTAAACGACGTTCCTATTAAAGCTTTGGTTGATAGCGGAAGCGTATTAATGATTATTAATCCTAAATATGTAAAGAAATTAAATTATGTAGGACGTAGCACAAAAATTAAATTAGCGAACAGTTCAATTGTCAGTCTTCCGTTAGTGGCGATAGATATTAGTCATGTTAATAAAAAGTCAGTAACGAAAAGAGTTTTAGCAGCTGTTGATACTAATATTTCTTTTGAATGCATTTTACCATCTAATAGTTATTTAGATCTTAAAAATACTTTTCCCAATAAAAATGATAATAATTCAACTTCTCCCATAAATGAAAATAAAAAAGATTTCGATTATGAGATAGTACATCGCTCAGGTAGTCAAATGCGTCACGTTGATTCACTTAGTAGATACCCAACAGTCATGACTGCACTTTGTGATGATTTAACAGCGCGAGTGCAAGTGGCACAGATGTCAGATGAATATATAAAAAAATTGAAAGAATTATGTAAAGATAACAGTCAAATTGATTTCGTGGTACAAAATAACATTCTGTATAAATGTCAGGACAACCGTCGTTTGCTCGTAATACCTGAACTAATGAAACACGAAATAATTAAGAACGCGCATTCAAAAGGGCACTTCGCCGTGGAGAAAACTAAAAACATTATCGAACGTGACTATTTTTTCCCGAATATGCAAAAAAGTATTGAATCGGTAATACAGAACTGTGTCGAATGCATCCTAGTCAACCGGAAGCGTGGTAAACCTGAAGGGTTCTTACATCCTATTCCGAAGGAAAACTTTCCTCTAAGTACTTACCATGTTGACTTTATTGGACCCTTAGTGTCAACCAATAAAAATTATAATCATATTCTTACTATAATAGATGCATTCTCAAAGTTTGTTTGGTTATATCCTGTTAAAGGTGTAACTGCAAATGATGCAATTACGAAACTGCAATTGCAGGAAGCAGTGTTCGGAAATCCTATGCGCATCATCACGGATAAAGGTTCCGCATTTACCTCCAAGGAATTTACAAACTATTGCACGAATCAAAATATTAATCACATTCAAATCACCACAGGAATACCTCGAGGAAATGGACAAGTGGAAAGGGTTCATGGAACTCTTATCCCCCTGCTTGCCAAACTTTCCATCAATGATCCCACGAAATGGTACACTCATGTTCAAGCAGCACAACGTGTATTTAACTCTACTGCTCCACGGAGTACAAAATTTACTCCTTTCGAACTCATGATCGGTGTGCAAATGAGGCATAAAAATGACCAGAAAATTCTCGATATCCTACAGGAAGAATATGAGCAAATGGTCATCGACATCCGCGAGGACATCCGCGAAGAAGCGCGACAGAATATCTTGCGCCTTCAAGAAGAGAATAAAAGAGCTTACAACAAGCGCAGGAAGAAAGCTACTCAATATAATCCAGGTGACTTAGTGGCCATACAGAGGACCCAATTCGGCAGTGGTTTGAAGCTTCGCCCGAAGTTCCACGGTCCCTATCGCATCACAGCGAAGAAGCCACACGAGAGGTACCTAGTGGAGAAAGTGGGAATCCACGAAGGCCCCAACCATACTTCTACAGCAGCAGATTATATGAAGCCTTGGTCTACAACTGCATAAAGCATCTACTTTACAAAATCTAAAAATTTTGCAAAAATCTAAAATTTTCTTTTTTGAGTTTTTCAGATTCTTTCTCAGATTGACGAGGACGTCAAGATCATCAGGACGGCCGATTGTAGTGTACGGAGCGTCCCCCTAGCGGCGTTAGCGGTAGGGAGCGTCATCCTAGCGGCGTTCCCGGTACGGAGTGTCATCCTAACGGCGCTCGCGTCGTCTCTCAACAGCCAATAAGAAGCTATCTGATTCCCGCTCTAAGAACTGTGTTCGGTACTGTACTAGCGTCCCTCGATGTAAAGCGGCCCAGCCGTTCGTCCAGTTCATTAAATTTGTTTATGTTAAATTAGTGTGTGATTCTCTTAATATGAGCCATCTCTACGCATTAATCTCAACCGGGCTTTCCCCTAGGGCCCGTGAGAGATATTTAATTTGATATATAATCCGATTAGTAGAGGCATGTTTTTCGAGCCAGAGTTAACATACCTCTACATATATATATATATATATATATATATATATATATATATATATTTGCATTACTGCGTCCAATTATAAGTCTATTCGCCCATTATTTGGTTGAAACCTAGTTTAGTGTGCCCCGAGTTTGTCGCCAATGTGGTAATACAAAAAAGAAAGCGGAATAATTTTCCTAGTAACCCTAATACTTGATTTGTTAACAATTTTTTTCAATTGTTTATTTGTAGACTTGCAATCAGTTTTTAAGAAATGAAAATTAAAAATTATCGATAAATAAGCATCGATTAAAGAATTTAATTAAATTACGTTTTATAATTGAAAGTATTATTATTACTAATAAAATATCCAGTGTCATTTTTAAAGAGAATTATGAAGATATCATAATTATCCTTTTCCAATTCTTACCAAATTATGTTATTCTAATTAAAATCGTCTGTTTACAAATTTTGTAAGGGCAATTATATATATATATATAAACATCCGCGCGAGCTCTGAATCGTTTGTTTTTATTTCGCAATTTTACATTTAATTTTGCCATTCTAATGGATTTCTTTATTTGTTGTTCTTTTTGTGGATTTCGTCATAGCTTATTTACAAATAATTAATTTTCTTCGATGTCATTAGTAAATTTGCAAGGATAATACTTAAATCATATGATTCATCTTTGCATTCCATTGCTTTCAAAGTCTGATATATTTATTCATTTTAGGAAAGATATTTATATGAATGTCGATACTTTGTCCCCTTTTTTCTATTTTATACAAGTAAATGTAAAATGCATATCAGTAAATTTAGTTTTTCTGGGCAAACAGTCCGTAAAAACTTAACAAAATTCACAAAACCCGAAAAAATTACCAAAATAAAAAAAGGTTTGCAGGTTTGGCATTGATAGTTCACGGGACATTTTTAAGGCAAGGGGGGAAAAAATCAAAAAACAGCTGATAGATGGCGCTGGTACGAACTACTCAGTTGGAAATATGCAAATAAGATAGGCGATTATAAATGCTTATAATTATAATCTTGTCACGTACTTTTACTGTTAGATACCGTAGGGAGAAAAGCATTTGCGAGGTGGATTCCCACCAAAACTGAACAATATCCCTCCAGGGTCTTTAATTTTGTGGATGAAGATGAAGTTCATTCATTTTTGCAGATGAAGTTCATTTTTAGCTCCATGGCGATTTCAATATACATAACTCGCTTCTTGGCGACACATCAAATCTACGAGTGTACACTGAGAAAAAACTGCTTTCCCCCGAAGTCACACTGTGTTATAGCTCCACAGGTTCCTTCAACATAGGACCCCTCTTCTTTGAAACACAATGTCCCGTAAATGGATGGAAAACGGTGACAGTAAATGTTCAGTGTTATTTAACGCTTCTGTTCGAAAAGTTTCTTCCATGTTTGCCTGAAAAAGACGCCCTTACTCTTCTACTCTTACGTTTATGCAAGGTGAAGCAACATGTCACATTGTTATTCCTGTCAAGGAATTCCTGATACAGACGTTCGGGGACGAGAGAATCATTAGTAGACTTTGCAAATTTCCATGGCCTCCTCGGTCTGAAGATCTGACGCCAGCAGACTTTTGGCTATGGGGAAATTTAAAATTCCGGATGTATCGATCCCGTCCATCCAATCTGTCGGAATTGAAAGATGCAATCTGCCGAGAGCTGCCATGTATACATGCTGCAGGCACTCTGCCGTTGCTGGATTTGTGACACGCTTGCAATGTGATATCACCAGTGGTGGTGGACATGTGGAACACATATTGCTATAGTAAATGAATTGATAACATTTTTTTTTTTTTTTCATTTGCGTGTCTATTCTTTCAGTTATACATGAAACGCCACCTATCTGATGTTTTTTTTTTTTTTCTTTTCTTATCTTAAAAAAAAAAAAAAAATCCCGCAACTTATTGATGCAAAACCTGCATACAGTTTTTTTATTATTATTATTTTGCTTAATTTTCCGGGTTTTATAAATTTTTAAAGTTTTTACGGACTTTTTGCCCACCCTGTATAAAAAGAAAAAGAAATCATCTAATTTTCATGAAAACATTCGGAGCAGAAACATTTAAAAAATATATATAATAAGATAAAGTATACAAATTATTTCCTAAATGAACTAAACAAAATGTTCAACTCTATAAAATAGTTCAAAACACCTATGAAATAAACTAAAATTCAATTTCATATAATAAATTATTGCGTTTTTTGCTTTTTAGGATTTGATAATAAGTTTTATAAAATTAAAACGCATGCAATTGTATAAATTTCGTATTGTAAATTGTGGAAAAGAACGTGCATTGTATTTACAAATATAAATGCGAGGAATGAACTTTCGAATTTTCAAGCTACATTGACCACATACTTTTCAGGATTTTTCTCGTCATTCTTTAAAATGTTAAGTCACCAGACCATAATATTCTTTTATGTTTTTAGTCAATGCACCAATAGTTGAGATTCTTTCTCTCTCTTTCTCTCTCGTTTTGAATATTATAATGAATTTGATCTAAATAAGTCGATATTTTATATAAAAGAAATTCGGAAGCAGAATCAAGGGACATATTAAACTAAATAAGTTCGAAATAACTGAAATTTAAATTAAAATCTTTTTTAGAATTCGTACTATTAAAAGTAAAAAGAAGAAAACACACACACACACGCACAATTACCAACTTTTAAACAGCAAATTTTAAACAACTTAACAAAATGTATTATGGCATTAAAATCTGGTTACGAAAATACCATCATCAAAAATAATTTTCTTAAGTTAGAAGGAATTTGTATTGTAATATTATTTTTTATGATATTGATATGGAAACATTGGACTGTTTTCATTACGGATGATGGAAAGCATTGCATTCACCATACATATTTTTTTGTACGCAATTTGTATTTTTTTTAATGCTTTAAGTTCAACATGAATAAACAAAGAACATATTTTGCCATTAAATGGATCTTCTCAAAATTGTTTATTTATGCTTTTTAAGCATTTTAATTCAGCATGATTTTAATGTATTTTATAGCCATCTTATTCTGATTACGTTAATAACTTAAAGCATGGTTACTTTTTTCTTTCTTAATTCTGGATATTCTTAAATATATTTATCTCACAAAATGGCCTAATATGTTAAAATTTTAATATTAAATAGTAAGCATGCTCATATATACTGAATTCTTTTAATAAACGCCCGGGAATAAAATAAGAAATTCGAAATTTTATTAGCAGAATAATATATGAAATTGTTAAAAAGTTACATAGCTATTAAAGAGACAGAATTTATCTGAAAGTTAATGTAATATGAATACTTCAAAAGTCATACCTAATTTGGTTGTATAACTTTTATTCAACAGAAAACTTTAAATAAAAGAAATATTAACTAAAATTTCTGATGTCAAATAATTAAAAAAAGAAAGAAATCCATTTTAAAAAAAGCTCGTTTATCAGAAATTAATTTTCACAGCGCATGACAATTCCTTTTCTCAACTGCCTGAATTTTGGTGATTAAGTTTTAGTTTTATAAGCTCGAAAAATTTATTTTCAATATATAACATACTTTACGAATTTCCTTTTGTCTTTTAAATTTCTATATATTTGGTTTGTGAATAAAAAAAATCCTGCGTCGGCCGGGAGTCGAACCCGGGTCAACTGCTTGGAAGGCAGCTATGCTAACCGTTATACCACCGACGCGATGAACACGGACGGTTCACTTTGATTCATGAGAAATTGAAATAAGGTCAGTAAACCCAGTGCCTCTTCAATTCATTCGAGAAACTTGCCAGTGTAAATAAGAAAAGAGTAGGTACTAGTATGTATACAGCTTTTTAACATGGACCGGCATATTGCCTGAATGTTGAAAATATCCTTCGAAACACTCTTCAAGCAATCCTTTCAAAGCTAATAAATTTGACACCTTTTTTTTTTGGGGGGGGGGGGGGAAGAGGATAAAAGGATTTTCTTACCAATTCTTTTTGTTGTATTTTCAATTTAAAAAAAATTAAAATGTTAATGTTATTTCCATCTTCGGAGAGAATTATTACACATAAATAATTTCTGCATGACTTGAAAATCCAAATATTTTAATTTTAATGATATTAGTTTCATTTTAGTACAATTTTCTCTCTGATTAAAAATAATATTTTGAGTATATTTTTAAAAATATTTTCCATTAATTTAGTGTCCAGTATTAAGTTTATTTTACATTAATACTAGGCTTATCAAACGTTGCTATGATATTTAACACTTTTTTTATACACTTTACCGCAACTAAATAATTAAAAGATAATTTTGAAAATAAAATAGAGACATAAGAATTAACCTTTAAACGTTTTCATTCGACGATACTTTGGACTAATGCTAGATTGCCTTTGATGTTTTCGATAAGTAACATTTCTAACTGCCTATCCAGTGATGGACCTATCCATTTTGCGGCCCTAGACAGTAAACATTTTAAGATTCCTCTTTCAATGAAATTACCAATTTTTTTCACATTTCAACACATTTTAAATTTAATTAGCATATAAATAATCAGGATAATTTTTATTTTATTGATTATTTTATAAAACGTATTTTGTTTTATTGATTTATTATGACGCAAGAAGGCTCGGCTTCCAAGTTTATACGCAATATTATTGAAGTAGACGTAAGAGTTTATAAATACTGCAAAAATTAAGTGAACACAATGAAACATAGAGCAACTTAATCAATAATACTTTTCAAATATTATCCTAATTTTTATTCAAACATTATCCAAACATTACTTGAACACTCTCAACCATTATCCTGATAATTGATAATTCATTTGATTTTTACATTTTAGAAAATTATTCATTTGTTAAATAGAAAGTTAAAGTTTTTAGAATGATCTGCCTGCAATCTCCTTTTAGCTTAGCTGCCCTAGGCTGTTGCCAATTTGCGAAATCGAAAATCCACCATTGTGTTAACTTAATTAATAAACAAACATAGAAAGAAAGAAAAAAATTAATAAATGATCGCCTTACCTGAGAAACACTCCAGGCTGTTCCCAGACATATGGCAAGCACCGAAATAACAATTGATTCTAGAGATATTTCGAATTTCCGTGTGGGTGTTTCTCCGTATGATCGTGCACAGTAATCACTTGACAGATCGTAACGGAATGTGTTGCCTCCCACTGGCAAAGGCAAAGCATATATCAGGATGCAAGCGACTAATTCAAAAGCGGCAAATATGAAATAGGCGGGGGAATAGTCCAAAGTGTCAGCTACTTCAGAGAATTTGTCTACGAGGACGCCAGCAATTGGTGGAAAGATGCCAAGAGCTATCGCAGGATAAAATTTGCTTTTCCCGTAGGCACCACGATTGTATGGACCATCTGCAAAAATAATAATTTATTAAAAATGAATTGTGAAAAATAGACTTTCATTAGTTACTAAAGAAATAGATTTTTTATTTTCTCGTACACGTAGTATAAAGAAAGTATAGTAAGCGTCAAAAAATTCGAACTCGAGATTTTGTCGAATCTCAAGATCAAAGATCACTCAAAAACTTTTTGAGATAAACGATAGAAATTTGACATCAAATTTGTACATTTCTATCAAATTTTGAGTAAACTCTGATCAGAGGAAGTCTGTCTGCCCGACTGTTCGAATATAATTTAACACTATAACGACAAAACGAAGAGAGCTAGATGCATAAAATTCGATACACAGAATTAACATCTATAGTCTAGACACCCATCAAATTTTGAGCCAAATTTAACTATGGGTTGACCATCTGTTGGCACGTACTTCTAGAAACATGTAAACTTAAAGATGCAATGACTTAAATATATCAAATTTAGTATGAGCCGCCGTCCTGGCATAGGGGTAACGCGTCTTCCCCGTGACTTGGGCGTCTTGGGTTTGAGTCCCGGTTCGGACATGATTGTTCTTCATCCGTTCTATCTGTTGAGACATGTGAATGTGCTCCCCTGTAAAAAAGGATTGTGCAAGCGAATGTGATGCGTGAGTAGCTAACACCTACTCTTGGTCCTAGTTGGCGCTACTAAAACAAGAGCTCCCTTGGCTTAAAGTCGTTGACTTAGTCAGCGAGCTGGTCCATGGCAAGTGCCATCATAAACAACAAGTTTGGTATGCCGATTTATGACTACATGTGTTGTTTTGTTTCAATCAGTTGGAAAAAACGCATCTAAAATACAAATTTGATTTTCTGATACTATTAACAGCATGCCAGGGAATAATCGCCAAATAACTCACCAAGCATGACATGATAGTTTCAGTAAATATACTAAATTCCCAACAAAGATTAATATTTCTTTAACTATCATACGCTAATACCAAGCGTTCTCTGGTATAACACCATTCTTAGAGAGTATGGGAGAAAGTTTTGAGAAACACCACTCCGCCTGATTATATTTTAATTACAGTCTCCTTTCTTGTCATTAATACAAAAATTTTTGAAAATATAATAAAGTTAGCTTATATATTGTTTCATCACAGTTCCCAAGGCCAACTGCGGCCTGGTCATAAAGTCTTGTCTTCAGGAGCGGATACTTCGATAATTTTATAGAAAAATAGCAATCCAGCAAATGGAAAATTATACAGCCTCTTCTATCAGCTTGTAACATCCGGAGCATTTCAATGAACGTTTTCGAAATATTTACTGTTATTTCAATCAAATGTTTTACTTAGGTAACATCAGAAGAAAAAGTTTTCCGCGGAAATATCAAGCCTCTTTTGCGATTCATCTCAGATATTCATGAATCTACAAAATATGTAACTATTATTACCGCACATATCAAACTCTATTATGATATGCACATCTACAAGTTATATCTTAAGAGAATGGTGAAAATGTCTATGCTCATACAATGAGACAGAAAGTGCTGTTATTGCAATCCTTTTCAGCGGTACTTATACTAAGTAAATGAAAATTAATGAAATAAATTATTTACCAGAATAAATGGAAAAACGACTGACATTTCAATCTGACAATTTGTGTATATTTTACGAAACGACTGATAATTTGTGTATATTTCACGAAACACTTCAGTTGAACGTCGTCGTTGTGTGCGTTTTAGGAATCATAATAATACTTGATTATACTATCAGTAAAGTATAAAGAAAGAACAAAAGAACGAAACATTTATGAACAAATATAAAAGTAGTTATAGAAGCTAATTTTCATTTTCTTACTTTGAATTGTACGCAGGGTCACTCCTTCCAAAAGACAGAAAGCACAAATGAAGAAAGCATCTGCCGTGGCTCTAAGTCCCAAACAAGCCCAAAAAGTTGTGGACAAATCTCCGGATATATCAAAGCACGGCGATTTCTTACCATCAACAGTTTGCAAATGCAGCACACACCGGATGCCTTCGATCCTATCGTTCAGAGAGCGTTGACAAGTAACTGCATCGTGATATCTACCATTCACTTTGATGACGGTTCCACTTGTTGCTGGAACGTAATTGCAGATACTCATGGGTGATGACACTGAGTTTACTTCTGAAAATGAGAATTCTTTTGCTGACACGTTTCTGTATTCTGTAAACTGCCATGTTGTCAAATCAGAGGAAAATTCTATGGTAGGGTTCTCCCTTACTTGTGGATCGTATACGAGGCAGTGATGGGTTGTGTTGCCAGTCGTTCGGAAACACATCTGTAGAGGATTTGAAGGATCTGGGGGACTCATTTTCATGTCTTCACTGCCTTTGTATTTGAAACGGCAATGTGAAAGTCTGAAATGTTAAAAAAAGTAGGATAAGATTTATTTATAAGAAATTGCTCGCAAAAGTCCTACAATTTTTGTATGCAGATAAATAGGATTTGTTTTTCAAATGTTATTATAAAGGATTAATCTTTATTAGAAAAAAAGGTATTAAAATATTAGTTCAAACACCCAAATATATGGAGTCTTAGTATCATTAAAAGGTGAGAAAAAGAATTATAAAAAAGAAATGTGCGATAATATAAAAAAATTAAATTAAAATTATAACTACATAGTAATGCAGCTTCACATTTTTATTCAGTTAATTTGATTGAAATAACCGTTGCAGTAAATGATATAAAACCCGCTATTTATTGTGGAAAAAAGGTAATAAATTTTATGAAATTATGATTATAAAGGTTGATTGCCATATAAGAATAAATAACTCCATTAGAATTATTTCTGTATTTCAAAAATGTATTTGGTTTTATATCTTGATTTATTAATAAAATTAGCATAGGGTTAGCGCATCTTCCCCGTGATCTGGGCGTCCTTGGTTTCGAATCCCGGTTCGGGCATGATTGTTCTTCATCTGTGTTCTATCTGTGAGGTGTGTGAAGGTAAAGAAAGACTCCACATCCTATATGAATATCAAAGTAAATTTATGGAAATTCGTGAAAGCCAATATTACGAATCCAATGATAGTTAATCATGATTAAAATCTTAGATGACTTATTTTAATGTCATTTAAAAGTAATTAGCCTATATTAAAGTAAATGTACTATATAGCAATTAAGTTTCTAATCAATAAAAACTTCTATGTCCTTATTCATACAGTTTTATTTGTATGAGAGTTATAAAAACTAAACCGAATATTGTTTGCTTGAGCTTCACTCTAGTAGAAATTAGAATAAAATTGTATAGAAAGAAATTTTTTTAATGGCAATCTCAAACGTCGAAAAAGTAGTGGCGATAAAAATGGCATATATTTCTGCAAGTGTATTTTCTCTAAACTGCGGATATTTTAACTAAGTTTGTTACTTGATATTTCAATCCTTAATTATTTAGATTAATTATTCCATTTTCTAAAATATTTCTAAAATAATGTTATTTTATCATTTCTGTATTTATTTAAATTTTTGGATTTTACTGTTTGAATTTCTTAATATTTGTAATTTTGTTTTCTTTTGTACTATATTTAATTTACCTAGGTATATTTTCTCTTCTGAAACTTTAATTTCTTGGAATTTTCGGATCATAAAGGGTTAATTTTTAAAAGACAGGCAGAAAAAAAAAGTCTTAGTTTGAATTTTCTATTCGAAGGTGACCCGTGATAAAGTTTTCAGGTCTGATTCATGTTTTAAAGACTTTTTATTCCTATTTATTTATGCACTACAATCGTCAGACCTCATCTTTTTTTGAATAATTTGAGTAAATATTTCGGTAGATAAGATGCAAATCAATGCTATATTTGCTGATGTGTAAATGAAATAAATTCGGCTCATTTATCAAACAAAACAAAAAGAAAAATAATCTAGCTATAAAATAATCAAATGCAATTAAATGCATTCACTCTAATATGAAAGTTATTGTTATAATTTTGTAAAATTTATAAATTGATTGTAGCTCATACTTAATATTTTCGAACAAAATGGGAATAAGTTGATTTAACGCACATGTTAAATTGCATCGAAGTTTCTCACTAAATCTATCATAACGATTAACACTTTTGCGCAACTTAAACACGATAGGCGTTTATATAAATGTAAAGTTAAAGTATCTGTAAAAAGTTGTAAATAAGTGGAACGTGAATTTCGAAAACAGAAAGCCGGAACTATTAAAATTCCCTTTCATTATATGTTGATTCAACATACTTGAAAAACTACGTCAATGCCATCTTAACCATGTTTAATTATTTCCGGTCCCATTATATTGTCTTCAAGTGAAACACAGAATAAAAAAGGAAACTAACAAATGTTGGAGATGGAAGTGAATTTTGAATTCAAAGAAGCATCTAAATTCTTCAATGACAGATGATTACGCTTTGCGTGCAAAGCGGCTTCATTCTTATGCAAATAATATCCGTCGAAATGTCATTCAAAAACACCTGGAGGTATAAAATAGGATTAATTTTTCTATATATTAGAAAGAGGCGTGTTTCAAGGCTGTTTGATTTAAATAAGATAGTAGAAACGAAGTGCTAAATAAATATTCTTTGGGTTCTACAAATGTAATAATTTGAATATAAAATATAAAAAAAAAAAAAAAAAACTTTTTTAATTTTTTCCCACTCTTCATCTTTCTAAAAATTATTGATTTCTTCTATCTGATATGAATATTGTTCATTTTTTTCATGTTATATTTCAAAACCTACACAAGTTTTTTTTAATGCAGATTAGGAAATAGTATATTTATGACATTGAACAGAATTTTAAATTAACCTTTTAAAATATAATCATACGTTTTTTTTTTTTATGAATTATATTTTTTTTATGAATCATTTGTAAGGTTGGCACTACATAATCAGAAAGGGTTTTATCGCCGGTAAACTCCATGAAATCAAATCAAACCCATTCAAGATATATTAAAAGAAAGTATTGTACTTGCCATAAAATTCTGCCTAGAGATTTCGACGTATATCTTCGTTTTAAACTTCTGTGAGATAAAGAAAGAAAGGAAAAACTGTTTTTGGAATAATGTTTACTTATGTATTTTTTTTTTTTTTTTTTTTTTGTTCTCTACGTTTAAACTCCTTGTGTGCCAACAAGTATACCACAAGGCTTACAGATGTAAGTTAGTACGCAATCGACAGTAAAGTAAATTTCAAATATAAGGTCGCAGGTACAAATGCAAAAATAGAAGAAAGAAAAATAGGGGAAAACAAGTAGATACACAAACAAAAGCAAAATGAAACAAAATTGCTCACATAGTAACAGAAACATACAGTAAATGATATAAAACAATTGAATAAGCATGATCAAATAAAATATACAAATACAAAAGTATATATGCAAATATATGTAGGCAAACACACTAAAGTAAAGTTTAAATCATACGTGGAAAAATACTATTGATATATGTACAAAAGGAAATGAAAGATGATTTACACTGTACAAAGGCAGATAAATGAGGAGGCCAAGCTATATTGTTCTTTCGAAGGCAGTTCTTGAGTTTTCGTCTTTCCGGAATAAACTTGGTGCATTCAAATATCAAATGCTTGACATCCTGGACTGCACCACTGTAGCACGAACACCTATCAGTCGGCGACAAATTGAATCGTTTTAAATATGCTTTAAAGTTTCCATGCCCAGTCAGAAACTGGATAAGCTTAAAATTCGACTCAAAGTAGTTGTTAGCCTTTAGGCGTCTCTGTATGGATGGAATAAATTCCTTAGTGAGCTGCGCATTAGTCGATGCTTGATATAAAGTATTCCATTCGGATATAACTTTATCTTTAAAGACATTCCTTAAATAAGATTTCGGAATGCTCATAGGAATGAAATTAGCTAGTTTTGTCGCCTCTTTGGCAAGCCAGTCGGCGCGTTCATTGCCATAGATTCCTGTATGACCTCTAACAAAAGAAAAGGAAACTTGCACACCTCTGCCTTGAAGATGACTCAGGTTGGATTGTGTTTTAACAATTATTTGGTTTAGGGAATCGATGTTATTTAAGGCGTGTAAAGATGAAAGGGAGTCGCTGCAAATTAAGAACTTTGATGAAAGGTTTTCATTGTCACAAATCCAAGAAACTGCTTGAGCTATGCAAAGCAATTCAGCCTGAAAAACACTGCATTCATCTCTTATTCTGAATTGATGAGTTTCAGTTTCAATATTATCTTGGAAAACAACAAATGCAAGCCCAACCTTTTTGTTAATTTTACTACCATCTGTAAAACAGACAACGGGAAAGTTGTCTTCGATATTATTATGATAACTAATTAAATTAAGAGGAAATCTTTCAGCAGGATGGGGAAGTTGAGAAATTTGAAGGAAATCATCTAGATTCTTATGGGCCAGGTTCTTCGCTGCGTTCTTGAATTCATTACTATGGTTTATAAAGATGTCAATAGGTGGAAAGCCATAGATAGAAAATACAGCTTCATAAGATATCGTTCGATACCCAGAAATAACTCGTAGCAGCATTCTCCTTTGAATTTTCCTCAAGAGCCGACAATTTATTTTTTTCTTCAGAGCAGTACCCCAGACTCGAGAACCGTAACAAATAAATGGTACAATACCTTGTTTGTAGATGAGGGATGAGACATTAGATTTGAGACCAAAACTATTTCTGGCAACTCTACTAAGACCAAACAGAATTTTTTCACATTTATTTGAAAGATGTAAAATATGTTGCTTCCAAGAGAATTTACTGTCAAGGATAATTCCAAGATATTTTAATTCCTTCACATAGCAAAGAGGAATTCCATTAAGGGTGAGGTTACTATTACGAACGTGGTTCTCTCTCCTCTCCAAGACCATTACTTTTGACTTGATGGCGTTGAACTCTAATTTATGGTTCTTTGCCCAGTTCAATACAAAATCAAGAGTAATCTGTGCTTGTCTGCTTGTATCGTGAAATGATTTTCCTTGAAAACAAAGAAGCAAGTCATCAGCAAAAGCAATCGTTTCACAAGAAGAGAAAGCTGTGATTTTTTCCAATAAATCATTTATAATAATATTCCAGAGAAAAGGCCCAGAAACAGATCCCTGAGGACACCCCCTTTGTAAAACCCTCTCCTTTGAGGAGTGACCTAAGGACAAGCTTGCAGTTCTATCCTTCAAGAAGCTAGAAATGACGGCAAATAAATTGTCAGGGATGTTTGCTCCTTTTAATAGATCCATAATAGCAGGCCACCAAGCATTATCAAAAGCACCTTTAATATCCAAGAAAACCAGGATTGTATGAAGGTTTTTCTTTTTTCCGTTTAAAACAAATTTATTAAGATTCAACAAAGCATCTTCAGTGCACTTTTGAGGCATAAAACCAAACTGATTTTTATTTAAATAATTATCCTTGTGCAAACGCCAAGCTAATCTGTTGACAATAAGTCTTTCAAAACATTTACCCAAAGTTGACAGTAAACTGATACATCTTAGGTTGTCTAAATGCGGGATACAGACATCGTTATTTTTGGGAATCAGAATAACTCTAGCTTTCTTCCAACAGCGGGGGAAAATCTTGAGACGAAGACATGAGTTAAAAAGTTTTAAGAAAAGATCGGGGTGCATTTCGTGTAATTTCTTGATAACTTCGTTAGGTATAGAGTCCGGACCAGGAGACTTTTTTAATTTCAATTTTCTTATAACAGAATCAATTTCAGGGATGGTAAAAGGTGGATCATTCGCTACGTTAGTATACTTATGTATTAACTTGATAATTCATTACAGTAAAGACATAAAAAGATGAAATTATCTGGCTATGTGATATTTTCAACAAAATGATCGGGAATTTTAATATTATATAAAATTTTGAACGGTATTCGCCAACAAGAAGTCTGTTTGTATCCTGATCCGTGTTCATGAGAACATGACAAGTTAAAAACATTAGAATTATTTGGATACAATTTGGTATAGAGTTTCGTCACCAGAATTGACGATGTATATATGTCTTCAGTAAAATCTGTCATCATATCAAGAGTCTGTCTGTATCTCCATCCTGCATTTGAACCTGATAACTCACGAATTTAATGCGCTAGTTGAGCATGTTTTTGATATATTTTCTTTTAACCAAAATTTTAGGCCTGAATCAAAATTCTGAACTCGACTTAAAAAAAACTGAAAGTTAAATTTTTAATTTTTTAAAAATATAGTTACATGTAATTAATAAAGTCCTGAAAAACCCCCTTTAAGTTTTCGCAACATTCATCGTCGGTCGTTTGCGAATATTATCTGCCATAATGTTCTACATTTATCATGACTCTCACTGTTCTACTCACCTAAATTGTGCGTCCGATGACCATGACTCAGCCACATCGCCGCAAGTCTCATAATTGGCGCATTTTTCGAGATTGACAACTGCATTCATTGGCGACGAGCAGTCGAAATCTATCTGGGGTTGTCTGTAGATGCGCTGAATCTTGGGCACAGCTAATAGAGCTGTGTATCCAAAGATGGCGATGAATAAAGACACAGAAAAGCAGATTTTGTAAAGATATTTCCTGGGAGAGCTGGTTCTTCTCTCTGCCAGCGTCCCCACCAGTAACGGGATCAAGATGCAGATAAGACCAGAAGCCACCTGTACCCAAATGATGTGCCATAATGTCAGGCCTATGGAACGCAAATGCAAGCTCAGGAATGGCATGATGCAGGAGATACCTAGGAAAAAAGAGTCTTGTATTTAATACAAATTCATGCACAGGATACTTGATCCAATAACTTATTATCTAACTGTTGTTGTTGTGGCTTATCCCACCTGGTCCACAGTAACATCAAACCAGGTCCATGAGCCCGAATGCCTTCAAACAATGTAGCACAGCCTCAGGACACGAGAACATCTGGCTTTTATTGAAACCGATTAATCGACGAGACATGATAAAAGGGTGCCGGCGTCCTGGCGTAGGGGCAGCACATCTTTCCCGTGATCTGGGCATCCCGGATTCGAATCCCGGATCGGGCATGGTTGTTCTTCATCTGTGAGGTGTGTGAATGTGTTCCTATGCAAAAAGGGGTTATGCAAGCGAAAGTGTGTGTGTGTCATCTTCATACGAGCTAGAAGTCAGACTTCTGCCCTGGGGTGCTCTGGGGTCTTTACCTTCAGAAGCTACTGCATCCCTTTTCCGTGGTAACGCGGACACGACATCGTCATCATGATAAAAGGGCTTGAAATGCAGCTTCAAGAAGTCAAGGACCTAGAGGCACCAAAGGCTGAAGTCTGACTTTGCCTCATGCCTGCATTGCATTAGCTGAGCATAATGGAATGGCCTTCACGCCTTGGGTGACCCTACCAGGAGAATACTCTCCCGACGTACTTCGCCCATTCCGCCTATGAACACTCCCCAGCCGCGATGAGGCAGCAATGCAGGACTATTATCTAACTGTTAAGAATAAGTGAATACTCTAAAATTAAAAAATGTTCTAAAAGATGTTGAGAATTATGCAGAGATTCTAAGGTCAAATGGAAAATATTGAGGGGTTGTACAGATTATTAAAACATATATTTTTGGGGGTTATAATAATTCATGTTCGATATTGAGGGATGAGTATATAAAAAGAAAAGAAACAGCCGGAGTAGTCTCCTCGAATTTTCTTGCATACTCTTCAATTAAGAATTCACCCCTCCCCTTCCTTTGCATAAAATTATGGGTTTTGCGTAAGACCGTACATGACTTGCATAACATTAGAGAACAATAGTTACGAAATATAGATCTTTGACCGGAATCTAACATTTTTACAGAAATTATCATGAAAAACATGTATTTTGAATGCCTTTCAGCCGCCAGAATGAAACCAAGAGTAATTTGACCAATATTTTTCATATATTGACAAGAGAAAAATTAAGCATTTTGAATAAGATTACTGGTTAAGAAATTGAGCAAAATTAATCACTAATTTAACAATAGCCCACATTAAAATATGTCATAATAAAAATCGGAGGAAGAAAGTTTTGGGTCTTAACATCGGAATGAGATTTTTAGCTTCAAAAATCGATATACCAATATAGTCAATAACAACGACTTCCTTGTTAAGATTAAGTAAGCTATAGGAGGTTTTCCTGGTTCTCCTCTAACCGAAACAAAAATGTGAGATACTTTCACCTAAAATTTTTGCAGAAGTGTTACATAAGTGTTCCTAGGTGGCTTTAATTCAAAAGAGATGTCACAATTTCTATTCATCATCAGTCTTCGATTCATGTATTTGCTAAATGAAATGAGATTTAAACATTGGCAACATTAACAGGCAGTTGCCTAGGCCGTTAGTCAGAGAGAAGGTCGCAACAGATCAATTAAAGAGCGTTATTTCCCTAGTTGTTATATAAATAAGTTTATAAAAAATACAAATTCTATGAATTATAATATAGTGAATTAATATTAATGATTTATGAAATATAGTTAGTTCTTAGATTTTCACTAAGAACGTTCACTTATTTACTGGAATTTTTATAAACCGAAAATCTGCTCCAACAATATTGTGTACAAAAGTGGATGTTGAACAGTCTTGAATCATAAAAGGTTAATAAAAATAAAGACTCTCATAAAGGCGATAAAATAAAAATTATTAAGCTAAAATATATCATTGATATGTGGAACTAAATTAACCAGTTTATTTAAAGGAAAAATCCTCGTAATGTGCATCGTTTAAAGCCACTAAATCTGCCACTGGATTTAAAGTTCTAGAATTTCAACAACCGGTTTTTTTATGGTTAGATTCGAGTTTCTGAAAGTATTATTATAACCTAAAGCAGTTGATTTTGTTGACTATTCTCTAAATAGTTGTTTTAAATTGATTTTTCTGAATATATAATCAAAAATATTTAGATTTTCTTACATATTTTTAAATTTCCTATCATGATCCCAAAATTTATCCCGAGAAAATTTTAGTTATAAAAAATGTGTCGTAAAAATTATTTTTTCATCCAAACAAAAGTCCTGAGTGGAAAAAGTTAAAATAATCTAGCACTAAACAATATTAAACGATTTTTTAAAAAAAAGCTGGAAGGAGAAATAAATTGGATTCATTTCTTTAAGAAAAGGATGAAGGAAAGGATAGTAAGAATTATGAGTAAATATATCTCATTTAATTTCCTAAACATAAAAATGATTACACAAAACAATTATTGGCACATTTACCAAGCCAATATGAATATTTCTTCACAAGTTCATTAAAAGATTGATTGTTGTTGTAGAACATTGGAAGATGAGAATTCAGAGTGCTGAAGTATTACATTTAAGACGAGAGCTCTGAAAATTTCTCACGGTTATCTAACGAAGTTTCAACTAATGAATCTGATTGGAAATTATGGCAATAAACAAATAAATAAAGTATTCGAACACTTAATCTAAAATATTGTAGAATGATAACGCTTTAAGCTGGAGTATTAAAGTATTACATTTAAGACGAGAGCTCTGAAAATTTTTCACGGATATCTAATGAACAAATGATTTGACTGAAAATTATGGCAATAATAAACAAATAAATAAATCTAATCGTTAATCAAAAATATTGTAGAATGATAACGCTTTAGGCTCTTCTCTTCCATTGGCTGGATAGCCTTTGTATTCTGTGTATAATGATTTTACAAAAATAAGTCAGAGTAATCCCATAATCATTTTTAAATAAGAAAAACTCCTTCCGTATGGCCGAATGACTTATAAATCATAGAAGAACGTTAATCAAAAACAGCCAATAATGTCACCCAAATAAAAAGTAAGGAACATAAAAATTTTTAAAATTTTTCTCGTCGTTGAAAAATATATTTATTAATTCAAGTTACTTACAATTAAGTGCTCTAAAAACTGTCTTTAAAATAAAGCTAGATTTCAAGATTAGTTCACTTTCTTCATTAAAATATATAAACAATTTCCCTTTTGGCTAAACGTTTTCAAAGGGAATCCTTCCGCCTTCAATTTCTCTAAGTTTTTTTTTTTCTTTTTAATTTCACTCATCCTAACAATAAGATTGAAAACAGGCAAGTCATTCAGAAGTTCTAGTAGATACAAAGAGATCCTAATACAGATTTTATGTCAAAATAAGTTTCCAATGAATAGTCCTGTTAACTGCAGAGTTGCGTGAGATTTCCCTATAATTACACCACCATTGTTCAAAGACCATGATATAAGTGCTTTCATTGCATGACATTCAGTAGTTTCTGCTTGCAATCTGTTCTACCTGCCCTTTTATGCTCCGTTCAGACACATTGAACAACCTTCACTGATACGATAGTTCATATTCAGATAATATAACGCAATTCGTAGTGCTTTAGCAATATATTATCAAAAAGAATGTAATATGAAATATATAATACACAAATATGTGTATAATATCAAAAGGAAATGAAATTTGGTATGAGTCTTATTATAAATTTGTAAATTTCTATCAAATTCTGCTTGTCTATTCCTATGTAAATGAACACGATAACAACTAAAGAGAAAGAAGCTAGATGATTAAATTTGATATACAGTTTTAAAATCTTACAGGTCGACTGATATGAACTTTTGAATTATCTACATCATAACTCTAAAACGAAACAATTTAGATAAATGAAATTTGTTATATAATCTTCTTACTGAAATTATAATTGTGGCAAATTTTGTTTCAATCAGTTGATGAAAAAAAAACCATCCCCCCCCCCAAAAAAAAGATATCGCTTTTTTTTTTTTGTAATTTACTACAGAGCACAAAACGCTCATGCGCAGGACTCATTCGAGACCATGCGTAAGGTCTATAAATTCGATACTGGGGATGGGAGACATATAGAACATTTAATACGGAATATGCCAAAATGATTCGGGAATATCATTCTCGCTGGTTTAAAATAACATTTCATATCTGATTGGCTTTCAATTCACTTAAATCAGAAATTGCATGCAAACATTATGATAAAATTAAGCATAGTAAAAAAGTTGCATTTTTCGTTTATATAAACAAAAATCTTTCTTCTTTATCTAAATTTAGGTTTCAAGAAATTAAATACTTGTGTAATGTTTCAAAAGTTGAATTTCAATATTATTAATAAAAAAAGAAAAAGAATTGTATGTTTAGATGGTCAAGTATAAAAGATAAACAGTACGCAAAAAGATTTTAAGAAATATACATAATCAAGGTCAAGCACCAGTCTTATAATACGTTGAATGAAATATCAATGTTTTTTACCAAAGTGATTAAATTTGACTTTAGCGTCTGCAATCCTTCGGAATGCTGGTGTTTGGATTGCCTATGTGCAAAGATTCGCATTTTTCTATTTCTTTTCTTTTTCGATTTTACATCAAAGTTCAACATTCAATTGCATATCCAAAGATTTGCATGTGGTTCAGCTTTTACGATAATAAAACTTTGAATTCTCTTGTGTTTTTATAATATTATATATAGATAACATTTCGCTTCATTTCGTAAACGCTCGAGGCTGATCTCAACTGATTCTATAAATAACGATAAGTAAATCCTCCAATTGGAGATTTAGAGTATACATTGATTCCAAATTAAGATTCTTTCTTCATTCTCTGTTAAAATATTTTCACAAAGAATGTTATACAGTTTTATTATATTTGCATCTCGAAACCAGTTTATAAATAATTCTGAGATGGCTTTCTTTATTCTTCAGAATTTATGAATGAAGAAAAAGGACACACTGAATGGTTGTATCTTTTTCGAGACGCCTCATTATTTTCAAGGTCAAAATTCAAATCTTACCTGCATAGAATATGAAGTTAATGACGTTCAAAGATATAAACGTTCTGCGTTCGGGGGTTATCATTTTGGAATCTAAAAAGAAAAAAATAATAATTAATTAATTAAATAAAATAAAACATATCTCTCGATATAAGAAATGAATTTAAAAGAATATTAAAAAAAATTCATGCTATTTTATAAGATTATTATAAATTTCTGTAATAATACAAAGTAATAAATAGTTCATGATACAGTTATAAAATAAGAACATGAAAAAAAAAAATGCATCAACTGATATTGATTTTTTTTTTTTTTCCAATTTAATTCTTTCAGGTAAACATTTATATTCTTGATCATGATTACAATAAGAATCGTCAGAAAAATATTTTTATTATCATGAAAAAAATATTTTCAATACAAGTAAAGAAAATAAACAGCCAAAATGTATCGACGGAATTCCTGAATTATAAGATACAAAAATTCCGGGGCTGGTTAAGTTCACCATACAAAACATATCAATGATTAAAATGTTACAAGTATTTTTTCTCCCCTTTCCTATTCCAAGTTCAACAAATATTAAACCTTTTTGATCGAAAACGGATCAGTTTCGAGACCCGATCCCATCAAAGAACCGTCGTGAAAACGGATCTGGTTCACGTTAAATTCATCGGGGCCAAACGTCCACCCGCTGATGTGGTTGGAATTGTGGAGAGAGGGGTTCCAACTCAGATGTCGCCCTCGTCATCTGAAAGTAGTTCAGAACTAAGAGATGCATCCCAAAATAGCCTTAGTGATGCTTTAAAATGGAGCGTTAATAAAATTAAACTAAACATACTTAAACATTTTTGGCACAGTGAAAATTTTAAATAATTGTTTAAAGCTTTATTTCCATTTCAATATTAAAAAAAGGGATTAAATTTAGAAAGAATTAATAGCCAAAAAAAGAAAAAGAATTAATATTTTTTATTGACCTGCGAGGTTTTTATTTAAGCAAATTTTATCCTTTTCCTGAATATTGATTCAAGAAGAAATTATAGTGTAATTTAAAGATAATAAACTGCCAATTTCTTAAAATAAAACTGTCGTATATATTTTTCAAAAAAAAAAAATGGAGTTATTTAAGAATAGGGAATAGATTTCCGAAATAATTGTATGCTTAGAATATTAACAAAAGTTAATATTCTCTGAACATATTATTCTTGCTGTCTTTCCTTTGGAGGTGTAAAATAAATAAAGATAGTGCTATAGATACGATGGAGTTCTATAGATACGACGAAAAGCATTTTATATATTTTATGCGAATCAATAAAATATAAAATAACCCTACATAGTTAACTAATGTGATCCAGTTATGGTCCAAATTTAGAAGTTGTTTTATGAGAATCAAATTTTAGAATCTCAGAAATGTGAAGACTTTATGCAGCAATATAATCGTTTCAAAATGCAAATACAACAATTTTCAACTTTTATAAGAATAGATAGGAAGTACTAATGACCAATTTTAACAATGTTCAAACGTAAGCACTTTCTAAATACTTATGTTTGCGTTCAGGGGATTTTCGATGGTCTTAGATGTATAGAAAGGGCCAAATTGTTATAAAAATGAAAAAGATTTTAAAAAAAATGGATTATTGTTAAATATTGGTTACTAAAAAAAATTTCGATATCTATAGCTTTGAGCAGATAGTGACTTAAAAATTCTAGTTTTGTTTTTATAAAAAATAAAATTAAAGCACAGAAAAAAAATTCAAAAAATTTTTTGCTTCAAAATTTTATTTAAATGCTTAAAAAAAGAAAAATTTTCATTGAGATAAAAATCAACCAAAATTTCATATACTACATACAGAAAGCTACGTTTAATTCTTTCAGCTAATACAACCCTAAAATATTTCCTAAATAATATTCTAATAATTGAAGAATAAAATAAAATAGATTTGTGTAAGGAAAGAACTAAAATCACTTATTTACGGTTTATATATATATATATATAACGTACCAAATTTAGTATAAATATGCTTTTGAGAGTGACAATGCTATATTATAAAAATAATACACACCTCACAAATTCGTTAATTTTCAAAAATTAATCAACTAAAGAAACGTTCAATAATATGTATGTAAATATTATGTTTGGCGTTTTTATGTATATTTATAAAAAATGAATATTTTATAAAATTTTTGAAAATATGCGTGTTTATAGAATGGCTTGCATGTAACTGCAGGAAATTTTTTAAAGATATGACAGGATAGCTACAATTCTCATATATGGTACTTAATTATTAAGATGTAAGATGGTACTTATTATTAATTTTTTTGTTAAAATCATTATAGATAATTTTTTAAAAAAAATTTCTGCAAATTCACCTGGATATTAAACTGCTAACATTTAATAATATGAAATTATTTGAATTTCATTTTAAGCTAACATTTTTTAAAACACTATGATTTTCTAGAATTTACTTATTAACAATAAAAAAAAAATGTGTGTTTATTTTAATATAAACAAGGAGAAAAATATGAGTTATATTCTATTCAATTATACATTTTTACAAAAATAAAAAAATTACGTCAATCATGCATATTTTTCTGAATTGATGCCTTGATTTAATAATATAGTAGAGCCAATGCTTTCCTAAATGAAATTCCAACCAATTAAGTATTTTTAACGATGCAGATGGGTCTAAGCATTTATACATGTTAATTTGTGTTTGTACACAAAAGTATGATTTAAAAAAAGGAACCTTGAAAGAAAAAAGAATTTTAAAAACCCTGAACAACGTACTTCACTGTTACGAACTACATGATCTATAATTGGCAACAAAAGACTTGGTAATGATAACAATAAAACCATAGAGGAAAATTTTGAATTTTTACATAAATCAACAAATTGATTATCAAATAATTTAGATCTTTTGTGGCAAAATAATGATAATAAAAGTGACTGCATTATATAATACTAAAAAGTGATTACAGGACTCAATATAAAGTAACACAAAGTGATCATTTTATAAAATAGAAGTTTCAATATCTGCACAAATCAGCGAATTCTTTATTAAATAATTTATGTTGTGAATGATAATGTAGGTTTCCTTTTGTATGTTATGTATGTTAATAAAAATGATCATAATTGGATAGATGCTATTACAATAATATAATTCATATTTTGATAACAATAAACTAACATAATTATAAAATATCTAAGGATCAAGAGAGGTAAAAATGTTCTTTTTTACAAAAAGGGAACACAAGTTTCACATTTGACAACATTAGGCAATTGCAATTATCAGATCTCAATACATAGTTACTTGGAAATTTTACATATTTTCACAAATTAACAAAGCTTATAATATAATGTAGATCTTAAATAACAAAAGTAATGCCTTCATGTATATCTATAAAATCGATCAACGAATCATATTTGTTAAGAATGTAGTATCCGAATAATACGATCCATATTTGGTAAGAAGTTATCATAATAATGATTTATTTTTATAACAAAATAGTTACTCTCTCTTACACATACCGCTGAAAGTGATCACAATACCAATATTTGGCAATAACAGCTCATGATAATGAGCAGATCCAAACACACATTTTCTTGGAAATTTTATATATTTGCACTAAACACGAAAAACCATATAAAATCATTTGGACCAAGATTGGCAAAAGTGGTTCTTTATAAACATGTTTCCAAAATAGCGATCAAGACATGCAATTTGATAAGATGCTATCCCAATTATGATCCATACTTGTTAACAAGAAGATATAACAATAATAATACTATTCACATTCTGACAGCAAATAATCAATACAGTTAGTGACCACACATACCTATACAAATTATCAAAATTATTGCATCCCCTTAAAACATACTGTTAAAAGTGATCACAATATCAGTAAAACAACATGTCATTATAATGAGTAGATCAAAACAACATTTACCAGGAAATTTTACAGATTCGCATTAAACGTGGAAAATCATATCAAATCATATGGGCCAAGATTGGCGAAAGTGATCCTTTAAAAACATATGTTGAAAACAGCGATCAAGAGATCCAAATTTCTATGACGCTATTCCAGTTATAAGATCCATATTTGTTAACAAGAAGTTATAACTATAATTAGATTCACATTTTCACAACAAACGGCCAACATAGATAAACAAGTGTTACATACCTGTGCACATTAACTAATTACTAATCAAGTGAACATGAATAAGATGGTGCTTGATATCCAGCTAAGAATCGTGCTTGTTCGCATGTGTGAAACCCACGCTCTTTTTAGGGGGAGGCGAGTCGCCGGCGTCCGGTTCCCAAACGATCTGTCAGGTGCATGGAAACGCATGGAGCGTCTTTCCATCAGTGGACAGGAACCGGTTTTCGAGATGGCGAAGGTCAGTT